>NC_135371.1:98129423-98438076 GCF_049243985.1 Paroedura picta
AGGTTGGGGACCACTGATGTATAGGTTCCTCCTGTCGCTCCGGATGTGCAGCTTTTGGCTTGGGTTTCCTCTGTATTAACAGGTAACACTGCTGAAGAGACCTTTGGTGCTAAATGGGGACCATCTGAGATCTGTGTAACTGCATTGTAATAGTCACTTGTCTTCTCTATGAGTTTGGATCTTAAGGCTTCTAATCTATTAGAGATGGCTACTTGTTCAATTGAAGGAAGATGCCTAAAAGACTGTAATAAATTGCCCTCAACTGAGTTCTCTAAGTGGGAGGATACAACTAAGAGAGGCTCTGTACATGTTGGGCTGGTTGACTTCTTTGGAATAAGCACCGGGAGAGCACTCTTAAAACTAGCCTTGTCTACCTCACCTACAGTTTTTGTTGAAGATTCAGACCAGGTGTATTCCAATTTACTTTGTTCTATGCTTTTGATGCAACATCAGATATGGAAATTTTGGAAATTTAAATGTGAGCAAAACCTTCTGGGCCCTGTAGGTATTTGTCAGCCCTTCTATAGCATATAAATACACTGGTTCTACTCTTTTCTTCAAGAAGTAGGACAAATGTTTGCTGGCCTCGCCTCTTGTTCTCCAAGCCATTTGTTGCCCTCTGTATGGATATATTGTTAGGCAAATGTGATTCTTTTGTAGCATGAGCTGTTGTACAGGGTGATAAGCACTATATGAACCTGCATGATAATTTTGAACTGCGCACAATTCAGCAATTCAGCAGCAACTTCAGATTTGGTTGAATATGAGTCCATCTTCTTTGGCAGAGAATTTTAGAGCTTAATTTCTCCACCCCCAAGGCAACATATTTAATTTGTGCTTGCAGTTCTTTTAGAAGATCAACATCAGGGAAGTTGTTTTAGCTGTAAGTGTTGCATAGTTGCTTATCGTGTTGCCCTCTTCTCAATCGGTCATGTCCAAAAGTGCCCCTCCCTCCTCTAGTTGCTTATCTGTTTCCTCTTTGGAGCTACTCTCACATGTTTGGCCCTGTTTTAAAGGAGGGTCCTGACCATCCACCAGAGGGGTTAACTGATTAGAGACAGACACATTGTAAGTTAGCATATCTTCTCCAGCAAACAAATCCATTATTTGGGACTGTTTGCTAACAGGTGGCTGAACAATATCCTTCTTGTTGAGACATTTCTCTCTCTTGGCACCTCCCATTATAACAAAATAAGAGGACTTGGCCTTGTGCTCCTGTAATAAAAGTATTTATAGCATCTTGTCCTTCACCTTTAGGAATCCAATAACAACAAACAAAAATCTCCAAGTGTAACAATAGGTTCTCTGGGTATTAACAAACACCAACACTGCTGGAAAATGTCAGTTTTTTAAAAATCATCTTAAAAGAGCAATGCCCAGCTGTTATAGATATGCAGCCAGCTTAATCTCTCTGATACAGGAAAGCAACTATTGCTCTTTTAATCTTTGCAGCCTCCTGCTTGTAAAGCACTTTGTATGGCCACTCAGAAAGGTATTGAAACATATTGAAACAGATAGTCTGTTTATCCACTTGTTATAATTTAAAAAACAGGCTCTCCCACCATTTGCAGCAATTTGTTGGGAGAACAGCTGTGACAGATAAGAGAATAAGGAAAAATAAAACTTGTGGGGCAGCAGTCTGTTTCCTCAGTGTTGCAAACCAGATTTTGCTGGTCAATGGACCATAAATAAACTGATGATGATGATGATGATGATGATGATGATGATGATGATGATGATGATGATGTTACAGGCTTTAGGGAATGCCAGGTGAGACATAAAGCACCATGATACATAGTTAGTTAAAGTGGGGCCTAGTATTAGGCAACAGAGAGAAAAAGAGTGAAAAGAGGGGCCCCTGTAAGAAGCAGCAGGTCTGTGACCAATTGCCCCTTCCCCCTGGCTTGGGGAGTCAAGGGGGCTTGCAGTGGCCTGTGATGGGACCAGAGGAGATTTGCACCCCCTCTGGCATTGCAGGTGGACACATCTCTGGGTAGGCATTACAGCAGCATAGAGGACCGGTGTTCCTGGATGGGAACCAATGCTGTCTTGGGGGGCACTGTAGGTAGGTAGTTATAGTCAACTGACTACTGAGAGGGCTCCTTACTTCCTGCCATGCTGGCACTCCCCCCCCAAAAAAAGTTAATATAAAGCTGCGGTCTTTTCCAAGCCAACATTTTGATTGTGTGTGCATCTTCGGTTAGCCCAGAATTGCCCTCTGCAAATCAAAATGCAGCAGGAGCCTCCATTGATACAGCTAGGGAAGGTAGGTGGCCAAGAAGACACACAGATGGTGGGGGATCAGAATGCACATGTTGTCTATGCTGCATGATATGATGCCAAGAGTGCCTGGGAGGATTGAGCGGTGTCACTTATAAGGCGCTGCATGCTCAGCCTGAGCTCTTTCACTGGGCAAGGCCACAAAGAAGCTTCCCACCCTCCCACCCCATTAGGTTACAGTTTATGGATTTGGCTGGTTATGTTTCAGGCCACAGTTTAGTTGTGGGTTAGCATGTTTTGGATTGTAAGTTATTTGGTTCAATTTTGTCACAGCCTGTGGGTTGGCAGGCGTTGGAGCCTCTTTGGTGGGGAATTCCTCCTGTGAGGGCTCCTGACCTCCTGCCATGTCAACACTCCAAAGAAATGGTTAATAAAAAGCTGTGGCCTTTTCCAAGCAAATGTTTTGTTTGTGTGTATCTTCTGTTAGCCCAGAATTGCCTCCTGCAAGTCAACAAGATGTGTTCATGTCCGTACTGAACAGCCAGAATTTTTTGTTTGTTTGTATTTTGTTGATGCCTGGATGTAAACTCGGCCTTAGGATGGGTTCATAAAAGAGGTAGCAGCACTTTATTTATTCCACATGACTAAGGTGACCAGATTTTAACACTGATAAAGCAGGACACCATTGACCAGGAGGGTTCTTGATTAAAAATTTGGTCTATATGGAGCAACAAAAAGTTTCATAGAATGCATTGAATGCAAAAATAATATTGTAATATATATATTTTTAATTTCAACATAAGTACAATTTGCCAGGTACCCCCAGATGTTCCTCCAAAAGTGGGACGATCTGGTCACCTTAAACATGATTGTGCCTTGCATTGATATCATGACAACCACTGTAATACCCTTCTAGTTCACATAGGAATAGGTCCCAAGCAGTTGCAAGCACACATACATCACCTATAGTCGATAAAGAAGCTCCACTGTTAGTTATTTTGAGTTTATATTAAATTATGTTTGTATGAAAGCATGTGCTTTTACTGATTTTTCACATGTATCATTTTCTCTTATTGCCACTACAGGTCTAAGGAAGCCATTTTGACAGAGCATTAAGGGTAAATCTGTAATTTACTTTAATAGTGTAACTGCAGAATAAGTTAGTAACAGAATATTGCTCTAAACAAAAAATGGAAAAGTAGTTTTCTTCACTTTGTAATAATAACATACATTTATAAATAAATTTACTTTCACATTATGTTCATTGTTCCTTAATTAATGCTTTATCTAGAGTTGACACTCTTCATGTGGGAACAGAGAAGATTACTTGTCAGACTTGCAGGAAGCAAACAATAAAACAGGACTTTTTAAATTCACTTTACTTGTGTAACCCATTTGTCAATCTTCAGGTGGGACCTGGAGTTCTTGCAGAATTATTGACCCTCTCCAGTCTACAGAGATCAGTTCCCCAGGAGAAAATGGTGGCTTTGAAGGATGTCCTTAATTGAGGGCCTACCTTTTCCAAACTCTGCCGTCCCCAGACCCACACCTAAATTTCCCCAGGTTTCTTAACCTGAAGTTTGCAAACCTAGCTTCTCTTGGGTGTACAGTGGGTATATCTAGAACAAAAGGTTAAACTAGCCTTTCTCAACTTTTTTACCATAGAGAAACCCCTGAAACATTCTTCAGGCTTCAAGAAACCCCGGAATTAGCACAATGGTGCAGAATATGATTGGGAAGCATAGCTGTGTATATGCTCTGGTTGAGAAAGTCTGGGTTAAGCAGTTCTGATATTCATGTACACTTAGGGCCATTACACACATCGATATTGTTGCTGAAGTCTTACCATTGTGTAACGCTATTTTTTTAACATTACACATGATGTTGTACACAATCTGCAACACTCCTGCAACACTCTCGCAAAAATCACTTTGTTGTAGCGCTAGACTCTTAAGAACCACTTTAAAAAAAGAACCGCTTAAAAAACCCCCACTAGACTCTTAAGAACAACCTGCAACACATCCGAAAAAGACATGTGCGTTCTCAATATAGCAGTAGCAAGCACGTCCCTCCCTAATCTCTCGCACCCGAGCTTCCGGCGTCATGATCGCCATTCCCCCCCCCATAAACTGGCAAAAGCAATGAATAAGTGATGCTTCTTTGGCTGAAATTCCTCCACAAGCAATTGTCTGTAAAGTTTCCAAGCACAATACAGCCCCCTGTTCAACACTGCCCGTAATTTCAGCCAGAAACTGCACGGGGAGGGGGATTTTTTTTAAACTTTAAGAGCGTGTAAACAATTAAGCGCCAGCTCCTATGCCAGTGAAAAAGGACTTTTTGATACATCAAATGAACAAATATGCGTTGCTACAGGCATTTTCAGGTTTTTAAAAAACAGTTTTTAAAGGGAAGCAGGAACACAACAGTTAATTGGCTGTTCTGTTTGAATGACAGCCAGGGGCGGGAGGAAGCGTGGAAAAATATTGCCTCCTTTGTTTCGATTTCGGCAAGACTGGAAACTTGTGCCTTACGAGAACAGAGCTAGTGGGAGAGCCTTTTTTTGATAGAAATGGCTGTGTGCATTACCGAGACCTGCCGCTACTGATTGAAGCGCTTTTCAATAGCGCACAGATTTAGCAACATTGCCCATTGTGCGGAATGGCCCTTAGTATTTCAGCTGATAACACTAGCCAAGAGACCTGCTCCTTTTCCAAAAGGGGACATCAGAGAGCTAAGCAATATCTGTTAGCAAAAAAAAAAAAAAAAGCTACAGATTTTTACAGTGAGCTAATGAGGATGTACAAAGGGGTTTATACTTCATTAAGACACGACTAAAAGGAATGCAACAGGCTCTTTAATGGAAGCATAAGAGGAAACAGAGCTGTAAACATGTAAAAAGATGGGGGGAGCAGTCTTGCAAATCTTTATGAGCATTACCCCAATGAGAAAAAAGACAGTAGTAAGACATTTTTCAGGAATAGGAGTATTATTCAGTCAGATATTCAGCTATACGTGCTTCCAGTAACTTGGTAAATGTGTGGTTTGCATGTACCATGAAAATTATTCAATGTACACATAAAATATATATTGTGTATACTCTGTGGATCATATGTGTGTTCCGTGTAAATTGTGAACTGGGCTAGTGTCAGGGAAGTGGGGCAACTAATATCTTTGTGTGTGTCCAACTTGAGGAGTCACGTCATAGAATCACAGAATCATAGAGTTGGAAAGGGCCATACAGGCCATCTAGTCCAACCCCCTGCTCAACGCAGGATTAGCCCTAAGCATCCTAAAGCATCCAAGAAAAGTGTGTAGATCTCGTCTAGGGTAGCAGGGGCAATCCCCCCCACACACACAAATAAAACAAAAATTTAGTTCATCTTTAAGGAAATGGATTGAATATACTTCCCCTATTTTCTCCCCTTCTCTAATGGATAATTAGCATTGCCACAACTAATAATCTGTTGGACAAGTAAGGCATATGTGGGACAAAATGTCAAACATTTTGAATGGGTTTCCTTGTGTGCCAGAGTTTATTTGAGTATAGATGATCAAGGTAAAGTTTTGTTCACACACCATTTGTTGTTATTATTATTCCCAGCCATTCAGTCGTGTCCAACAATTTAGCAATCCCTAAAAGGTGGTAAAATTCAAACTACACAAACCTCTGTTCACTTATCTGTCCATATATCTATGCACTCCCAATTCATCCTGAATTTCTAAGAGAATTCAACACAGACACTATGGCACTATTGTTGCTTTTAAGATGTCACTTTTATTTAAATTAATTTTAAATTTAATTCTATCTGTTGTAATTGTGTATTTTAAAGTTTTTGTACACTGCCCTGAGCCAGTTTGCTGGGAGGGCAGTCTAAAAATTCAATAAACTAGGCTGAACTAAGTATCCGAGACCAAAAGACAACAGATTCTGAAGAGATGGCCATACGGACATTCTTATTATATCAAAGGCACATGCTATGCAGGAGCAAGTTTAGACTGAATGTACAATTGACAAAGAACAACAGCCAATTTCTGCTTCATGATAAGTGATTGCAGTATCTGATTATATCATCACGTTTCTTGTTAGAATCATAGAATCATAGAGTTGGAAGGGGCCATACAGGCCATCTAGTCCAACCCCCTGCTCAATGCAGAATCAGCCCTAAGCATCCTAAAGCATCCAAGAAAAGTGTATATCCAACCTTTGCTTGAACACTGCCAGTGAGGGGGAGTTCACCACCTCCTTAGGCAGTGTATTCCACTGCTGAACTACTCTGACTGTGAAATTTTTTTCCCTGATATCTAGCGTATATCGTTGTACTTCAAGTTTTTCTTTTCACTCGTGGGAGCATGGTAATGATGAATCGCCAGCTCACATGCCAGCTTCCAGGTAGATGGGTCTCTACGTTAGGAGGAATCAAGGAATCAAGGCATATTCGTTGCAACGTGTGTTTTTCTTTTTTTTTAAACCCTGTTCTTAAAGGGAAAGGGGGTTTTCAGGAGCATGATAACGGCCACCCATTGGCTGTTTGTTTGATTGACAGCCAGGGGTGGGACAAAGCACAGAAAAAATCACTTCCTTTCTAGTGATTTTTGGCGAGACCGGAAACCTGTGGGAAACAATTGAAACACTACTGGATTCCACTACAAAGGCAGGTATGTGTAACTCACAATTGCACTATTAAAAATAGTGTTTCCACTATCAGGAACCAATTGGCAACATTAGTCCTTGTGCAGAATGGGCCTGACTGTGAAAAACGTTTTCCTGATATCTAGCCTATATAGTTGTACTTGTAGTTTAAACCCATTACTGCATGTCCTTTCCTCTGCAGCCAACTGAAACAGCATCCTGCCCTCCTCCAAGTGACAACCTTTCAGATACTTAAAGAGGGCTATCATGTCCCCTCTCAACCTCCTTTTCTCCAGGCTGAACATTCCCAAGTCCCTTAACCTATCTTCATAGGGCTTGGTCCCTTGGCCCCAGATCATCTTCGTCGCTCTCCTCTGTACCCTTTCAATTTTATCTACGTCCTTTTTGAAGTGAGGCCTACAGAACTGTACACAGTACTCCAAGTGTGGTCTGACCAGTGCCGTATACAATGGGACTATGACATCTTGTGATTTTGATGTGATGCCCCTGTTGATACAGCCCAAAATGGCATTTGCCTTTTTTTACCGCTGCATCACACTGCCTGCTCATGTTTAGTTTACAATCCACAAGTATCCCAAGGTCTCGTTCACACACAGTGTTACCTAGAAGCATATTCCCCATCCAGTAGGCATGCTTTTTATTTTTCTGACCCAGATGCAGAACTTTACACTTATCTTTATTAAATTGCATCTTGTTCTCATTTGCCCATTTTTCCATTGTGTTCAGATCTCGTTGAACTCTGTCTCTATCTTCTGGAGTATTTGCCAGTCCTCCCAATTTGGTGTCATCTGCAAACTTGATGAGTAGTCCCTCCACCCCCTCATCTAGATCATTAATAAATATGTTAAAAAGTACCGGGCCAAGCACCGAGCCCTGAGGTACCCCGCTACTCATCTCCCTCCAGTCTGATGAAACACCATTATCTTCCCCACAACAGAGGTCAGACTCACTGGTCTGTAGTTTCCCGGGTCATCCTTCCTCCCTTTTTTGAAGATCAGAATAACATTTGCTCTCTTCCAGTCCTCCGGGACATCTCCAGTCCTTAAAGAGGTTCCGAAGATGATGGACAAGGGCTGTGCAAGTTCTCTGGAAAATTCTTTGAGTACTCTCGGGTGCATTTCATCCGGACCAGGGGATTTGAACTCATCCAGTGCAGCTAAATGCCTCTCGACAACCTCTCTATCCATGTTAACCTGCCACCCAGACACTGTCCTTTGGCTACGGCCATCTCTAGATGTGCCTAAAGGAGTACAAACTCTTCATGCACAAATTATTTGACCAAAATGATCAAACTGTCTTCTGTTTTATTGCAACTTATGCCACTGAACAAATGAAGACCTGTAATGTGGATTAAAACTTAGTTGTCCTATTAGCTTCTGCCGCCCTCCACCCAACAAACACTTGGTATGGGTGACTGTATTCATTGAGCTGTCCAAACATTACCAGCAGGCAAAAATCAATCCCTTAAAATAGGGGTAGTCAATAGGGGTAGCGTTTCCTGGCAGGGGCTCATGGGAATTGTAGTCCATGGACATCTGGAGGACTACAGGTTTACCCCTGCCTTAAATTACTTATCATAGGAGACCTAAGAATTCCTGCTGACATCCAAAGTGATCAGTTATTCTCATGTTTATTGTAGAGAGAATGAGTGGGTTAACAGCACACAGCAAACGCCTCTATGGGAAAGGCAGGAAGGCCCTTTTCTTGCTTCTTAAATGTCATGACACAAGATTTCTGTGCTAGATCACAGAAATCTTATTCTTGCACAGCTTCCTGGGAAAGTGGGGTTGCCCTTACCTGTAACTGCTGTTCATCAGCTGATCTTCTGTGCAGGCACACATGGAGACATCCATGAAAGAAGTAACACACGTTACAGAGACCTTTCAAGAGTCTATGAGTGCTTCTCCCCTCCCCCAGTGTATCTCTTTCTCCCCCAAAGGGTCTCATGATGGGGGTGGAGTGATCACTCTTCATCAGCTTGGTGTCGTGGTTAAGAATGGCGACCTCTAATCTAGGGAAACAGGTTTGATTCACCACTCCTCCTCCACATGCAGCCAGCTGGGTGACCTTGGGCCAATCACAGTTCTCAGAGCACTCTCAGCCTCAGGGTCTGTTGTGGGGAAATGAAGGGTTAGGCTATTGTAAGCTGCTTTGAGGTATCTGTGGGTAGTAAATGTGGGGTACTAAAAACAGCTCTTCCCTCGGCTTTCTGCTGCTGTGATGACAGTTAAAACAATAAACAATCCACAGCAGGGTAAGGCAAGGGGGATGTGTATGTGCACAGGAGACCATTAAATGAAAATGGTTATAGGTAAAAGCAATCCTATTTTCATCATCTCTGCAGTCCCACATGGGAGATTAGCAAACAGGTGTGGGCTGATTAGCAGAAAATTGACTGAAGAATTGCTTTCCCATTTGAAGCTTCCTTACAGGCATCCACATCCATGTCGTGTCAGATTAATGTGTAAGGCATTGACCAGGTGGCTGCTTTGAATTCTTAATCCAGTACTAGGTGAGACAAGAAAGCAGCAGATGACACTTGTGCCCTAGTGGAATGTGCTTTGATAGCGACCAAGCATGGCACTTTAGCTGTGCTATATGTTATTTTGATTGTGTTGACCACCCATCTAGATATTGACTGAGGGTTCACTTTCCTAATCCATCTAAATGAAATTTAGTTGGTGTTGTTTCTATTCATCCTGAACTGTTCTGTATGTTTTAACTAAAAGAGGAGTGTTCGTATGACATCTAATATATACAGAATTGGTTTAGCAGTAGAAGTAGGGGAAGGGGAAAAGACCAATGTTTATCCTTCATCTTTTACTTCTTTGAAGATTGTTCCACCATTGAGCAGGCGACCAGTAGCAGGCTAGTTGGGACTGTGGTTGACAGTGTCAATGTACTGAAGCAGTCCTTAGTCTTTTCTCCCTTTATGCCCATTTTTCCTTCTCTTTCCTTAAGGGTGAAGCAATGGCATGCTGGACACAAAGTTGTATTGTGTCCCTTAACAAGACAAAGTAGGCATGATAGGCATGACATGTGACCGTTGTTCTGGGCCATTGTGGCCTCACAATCGACCTTTTAAAAACAATGATATCAATTTAAGAGTACTCATGTTGAGAAGACCAGGAACCTGATGAAGAAAAGAAAGGCTTGTGCTTTCCTCATGGCAGCAGAAGGAGAACTAAGGGAAGAGTATGCACCCCACTCTGCTGCATGATCCTTTGGCCAGAATGGGATACACCAGTGGTGGAGAGGAGCACTCATAGGCTCTAGAAAGATCTCTGCAAATCTTGTTAGCTCTTCCATAGCTGGCTTGCAACTGCACAGTCTGCATGTGGGACTGCACAGCAGCCACGACATTTCTGAGCAGTCCCAGTGTGATAAATGCTGCTGAATGCTGTCAACCAAGCATGAATGCAGCTGGCACACTGAAATTACATCTGTATTTAAATGATACATTTTGATGATGCATGGTCACATACAACACAAGTGAGCCAGTAAATTGTGAACATGCACCAACAAGCGGCTTCTCAGGCAATCATCATACAAAATGCCACCGCAAGCACAAACTACCTCAGATGATTTTTTTCTTTTAAATAGCTAGCCAATCAGGTTTTTTGTTTGTGTTCATGCACCCCCCACACACACCTGGTTGCGCGGGTGCCATTGCTGGGAGGAGAGGGACAGGGGACAGAGAGCAGGGTGTGCACATGCCATGCACCTGCACAGGTAGCTGGCAGACATTTGGTTGGCAGGTGATATGAGGAGAATTTCCGGCGATTGTCTGTGATGGCTGCAGGTGGTTTTTGCTTGACGAAGGACAACCCTGTTCCTGCTACTTTGGTAACAGCGTTTTCCAGCTCATAGCTTGTGTGCGTGACTCACACCTGATTTCAGACACAGCAAGGGGTGGAATAAAGGATGGTGATGGCAAGAAGAAAGTAGCCATGGGAGGCAAGTGCTGCTCCGTGGGGGACACTGACACCATTGGCAATGGCGCTTGGCTGGGAGCTCGCCAGTCTGCTGCAGCTCTTAAAATGGCCATCGGGATGACACAGGTAAAGGCGTCATGGCCAGTTTTGGCTGGAGTTGTTGTTGCAGTTGTGACTGCCGCTGCAGCAGCAGGGGCGGGGTGGGGCAGCAGGTGGCGCAGCCCACACTGGGGTTCTCTCTGCAGAGGTACTATGGGACAAGGAGTCAGGCAGTTCTGCATGGGTGTGCAGAGAATGGGGGAAGACCTGCTCTTCTTCCTCTTTGGCTCAACGGAGTGCAGCAAAGCTCCCGTTTTTCTTCCATCTGGTAGCAGCGAGGTTGGACCTTCAACTTGACCTGTTGGCGGACAATGGGGTCAGCTGAGGTAGGCCGTGGGGCCTTTGGGGACTGTGCTAGAGTGTGTTCCCAGCTGGGGGTTGTGCGTTCTGTTCCTGCTCACAAGAGGGCTCAGCTGTGCTTCTTCAACAAGAAACAGCAAGGCCGGGATTGTGATTCCTTTCAACTTCAGTCACTGGCATCTCCAATTAAAGAGATTGACAGTGAAAGATCTTTGTCTCCCTGAGACCATGCCAGTCTTACTGGACAATACTGAGAATAGGCCGCTGTAAAATATATTCATTTAAACATTAATTCAAAAATACTTGAAGTGGTTAATCCACCCAATAAGTTGAACAGCATTCAGTCCAGTCATAGATTGAAGTCCTCCACTTGCAATCCTTCTGGACTGGTGAGCCACAAGAAAGTGGATTAGGACCACTCCATTCTTAGATATCATCAGCCACAATAAAACTATATCCCATGTTTGCTGTTTCGGTATACATGCACCAATCCCTCAAGCAAACTGATTCAGACATATTTTTATGGCTATTGTTATTGAACTTTGATAGTTTGACAAAAATGTATGTGTTTTGGAAGGGGGAAGTGTTCTGCCTGGAGCAATGTGATTAGCCGCTAATGTTGAAATTAAAGCATCCTGTTGTTACACTGAAGACATGTGAATGGAAACTGAGTACACCTATATCAAATTTCAATTATCAAAGGCATTGGAGATGGAATAAAAAATACCACCATTATCAAGGGAAGTGACTCATTCTGTAGTAATGCAGGATCTTCAGCAATAGCCGTGTTCTGTCAGCCCTCAAGCTACATCAAGGCAAGGCCATAACAACCTCCCTTTGGTTCCATTAGTCACTTGCATGAGTCTCTTGAGTATAAGGAAAGAACATATATTGATTTTTTTTTTACCTCAGATTTTTTTTTCGGCTCCTTGTTGAGAAAGTATAAATAATAAGTTAAAGAGAACAACAGCAAGGTTTATAAATGAATTTCTCTTTCTTCCTCTCTGAATGTGACACTGTTGGGATAAGAAGTATAAATGCATTCTTTTTCTGCCAGCAGAAATTATGTAGCATACTTACGTTTTTGTGGTTGTTGTTTTTATTTTGCTTTAAAAGCCTTTGGTAGCCATTTCAAGAGAGTCATTTGTTCTGTAAGAGTTCACTGTTGTAGGACGACAAACATTTCCTCTATGGTGAAATTCTTTTAAATTTTCACAAGAGTCTCAAAACCAAAGTTGGTCAATGGGCAGGTATGTTGGTCTCAAACTACACGGGCCTTTACAGGTTAATATCGGCACCTTAAATTTTGCCTGGTAGCTGACTGACTAATCATCCCCAATGTCAGCTCATATGTAGGACTAGAAGCAAAGCCTGTTATACCCAGGAATACAATGGGTGCTAGGATGCACACCTGCACTGTGGCCTCCCAGGGGGCTGGCTATATGGCAGAAGCTCCTGCCCAACCTTGGACTCTTGAGGCCCCGCCTCCAAAACTCAAGGAACATTCCTGACACAGGTTACCAAGCTCCGGCTGTGGCCTGGAAATCTCCTGGAATTGGACTATAGAAATCAGCTCCCCAGAGAAAAATGGCTGTTTAGGAGGGGGGACTCTACAACAACAACTCATCTCCAGGACTTGCTTGGGAAGGGGGAACTCTGTGGCAGAGAGGTTGCAGGATGGGAGAGGTTAGGACCTGGAGATTTGCTGGAATTGCAGGTCCTTTCCAGGCTACAGAGATCAGTCCCCTGGGTGAAAAGCCTTGACTTTGGATCCCATGGAGGTGCAGGGATGTCAGGTTCCACATAAGAAACAAAGAGAAATGCTGGGTTGCAGTAATTCCTAATAACAAACATCAAATAATTCACAAACTTGTTACAGTTTCTTTCTTCAATGAAAAGAATTTATAGCAAAATTTGCTTGAAGAACTGCCTATGTATTCTTCAGGTCAGTTCAATATTGAAGTAATTCAAAAACAGTTGTATGTTACAAACAAACATGAAAACATTGGTTGGCAAAGAACTTACAGTGAATTTTTCAATTATTGCCTTTGTCAGCTTTTTCAGATTTTTAACAATGAGAACGCCCTGAAATATTCTTCAGACTTCAAGAAAGCTCTTTCCCAGACTGCAGTGATCAGTTCCCCTGGAGGAACAGGGCTGCTTGGGTGGGGAAGGTCTTTGTAGCATTGAAAACATTGGATGGCAAAAAACTTACAGTGGGTTTCACAATTACTGACTCTATGTCAGCTTTTCTCAAATTTTTAACAATGATAAAGCCCTGAAACATTCTTCAGGTTTCAAGAAACCTCAGAAATGGGATCTCCAGGTCCCAGCTGGAGGCTGCCCAAAGGGCTGCTTGGGATGGGGGCTGTGTGGAACTCCCCTACACACACACACACACACACACACACACACACACACACGAGAGAGAGAGAGAGAGAGAGAGAGAGAGAGAGAGAGAGAGAGAGAGAGAGGAAAACAAAAGCATTCCTCTCTTCTGAATTACAAACCTTATTTACCACACAATCATCTCTCCATGTGCTGTCAGGAACTGACAGTCTAGCAACAAGACTTCTGAATAAAAGAAAGCTTTATTGCATAGAGTTCAGGATCCTAGATGTCTCAAAGTTGAATCTACTCAATAGGTACAATACAATTCCTTTTACACACGATTATCCCGCCCAAACCCCGCCGGGTCCCCAGAGGCTCAAAGCCCCCTCCTGCAGGTGCCAGTCTGGGCGGAGAGCCAAGGATGATAACAGGCCCATCTTCAACCTTGAGAACTTCACAGAGTCTACTCACAGAGATAATACAGTCTGGCAAAAATGTAACAGTTATTAAATCACTGCACAAGCATCTCAGGGCTACATGGCTAAGAATACACTGACACACAGATACAAGATGGAGTCACTCAGGTCAAGCATAAATCATGGCAGTAATCAGGAGATTCTGACATTTCGCCTTTCCAAAATCAAACTCCTCCCAAATTAACTTCCCACCACTGGCCCTGGACACTGGGGAAACTTCTGATGGAACTCCTTCACCAAGCACGGGGCTCGAACATTCCCCGCATCCACCCACTCATGATTACCCATAGGGAATTCTTTCCAGTCCACTAAGAATTGTAGTTTGCCCCAATGCCACCTAGAGTCCAGAATCTGCTTCACTTCATAATGTGTGTCTTTATCCACGAAAACAGGAATAGGAACAGCAGAAGCAGGATGCCAATCATGCGGGGCTTTTTTCAGCAAGCTGGAATGAAAAACAGGATGAACATGCCTATAAGTCTTAGGCAAGGCAAGTTCCACAGTCACTGCATTTATGACCCAACAAACTTTAAATGGTCCCACAAACTTGGGTCCCAGTTTGCACGAGGGTTGCTTGCAACACACATTTTTTGTAGATAGAAATGCCAGATCCCCCACTGCCCAAGTAGGGGAATCTCTCAGTTTCTTATCAGCAAACTTCTTGTAGTCTCGTTTTGCCTTTTCCAAATTCTCCACAATAAGGGGCCAGGCATCTGCGATCAAATTTGCCCAAACTTGCAAGTCTTTGCCACAGTTAGAATGCAAAAATGAATGAACTGGGAGGGGTGGGTCCCAGTGAAGAGACAAATATAGAATAGCACTGGGAAACCAATATGGCAATGGAAAATATACAAATTGGACTTATATAGAGTCATCTCTCTTCAGTTTCAGTTATTCTTTAATTCTTATTTCATACTGATGCGTTTCGCCTACAGCTTTTTCAAGGGGCAGTTTTTATATTGAAGGACCAACTTCAACTTATTAAGAAGTCTCTTGACAGAGTATAGGGTCATACAATAGCTAAACTTAGCTTGTGGTGTTTCAGACCATGCATTTTGTACACGGGTTCCACAAACAGAGAGGCCAGTTTGGATGCTGAAGGCAACCCCAAGCAGGGAATGAAATGGGTTTGTTTCGAAAACGCATCCACTACCACCCAAATCACCATTTTCCTATGGCAGGGAGGAAGATCAGTAATAAAGTCCATGGTAATTTCTTTCCCGGGGGTCCGAGGGGATCGGCAGTGGTTGTAACAGACCCTGTTTTCCTCCCACCGGTTTGGTGACTAGGCAAATGGAGCACCGTTTCACATAATTCTCCACATCCGTGCGCAGGGTAGGCCACCAATAATGCCTACACACCAAATGCAGTGTTTTTACAAACCCTAAGTGCCCTGCAGTCTTAGAATCGTGACACAGTTTTTAAACATCCTTTATGGTGGCAGCAGGCACATAAAGTTTTTTGCCCTTACAGTACATCCCCTCCTTCAGTTACAACGATTCCTGGAAGTGGGGAAACTCGGGATCTGAGGTGACGTCCTTCTGACTCCAATCCCCGAGCATGGGGACTCCTCCCTGGGCTGCACTGCGTGTCACAGCCATCAATCCCAGCTGGGAGGGGCTAAATACTGTGTCCACCAATGGTTCCCCTTTACACTCATATTGGGGGAGGCGCGACAGTGCATCGGCCAAAAAATTCATTTTGCCAGTGAAATGGTGCAGAGTGAAGTTGAACCATTGGTGAAAAAGGGAACCATTGGTGGACACAGTATGCACTCCAGAGCTCACACCTTGAATGAATCTTTGTTGGCCTTAAAGGGGCTACTAGACTCTCTTTTTGTAGTTATGCTGCCATATGGGGGGTTATGGGGTTTTATTGTGATTTTGATTACTTTTATATTGTAAACTGCCATGAGACGGGTGTCACCATGAGTGGCAGTATATCGATTAAAATATAAATACATAAATAAATAATAAAATGTGGCAGCCATTTTTTTCGCGTGTCCACCATCCTGTGTCAGAACAAAGGTGCCCACAGTAGGCTGGGGATCCCAATGTAAAGTAATTCAAAGGTGTTTCTAAAAATATAATACTGGTCTCTAACATTCAAGAAATGTGTCCATACCAGAATAAATGTAATTTAAGTGCCTACTATTTTTTTTAACATGTTTCCCCTCATGACTTGAATTGCATGTAAACTTGTTGGTGAACCTTAGGAAAAAAGAATGCAAATTCAGTACTCTTTGATAAGCTAATAAAAAGAAACGAAACTGTACTTCATCCATTAAGCAAGCAATCACTTCAGAATTAGTCCTTTTGCCAATTATAGGACCAATCACATGTAGACCATACAAAGCTGTAGAACAATTTATCTGTGCATATTTTCCAATTTTTTTATTAGCCGGAAAGCTAAAGGAATTTTAGCAAGTTGAAATATTGTTAGAAATTAAGCCTTCTGATGTTAATAGCAGACTATATTGTGTTATTAGCTGAGGCCATGCTTCAAAAAATACTTTGTGATGTGGCATCAGTGGAGGGGAGATGAAATGGGGGGGTGGGGAGAGCTAAACATTTAACTGGGCTAGCACAATCCTTTACCTACATAGATATCTGAATCCTGGACATAGATGTTAAGCACTGCTAACTCACATGACAGTCCTGGGTGTCTTCACCTATTTGGCCTTAGTCACCTTTCATATTCACCTGACATGCTAGTTTGTTGAGATGTTTCTGTTATTGTTCTGTTCTTTTCTCTTGTCAATTGTGATATATTTCCTTGTTTCTTTTAAACTTTCCTGGATTCACATTCTTCCCTCTCTTATTTTAGGGGCCCTGTGCCACATCAGAGGCAGACAACAAAGGGAAGCAGTCTATTCAGAACTCTAGCCTGTTACCTATACAGAATACAAGGGGAAAGCCCACAAGCACCACAAATCACACTCCAGAGGTGGTCTGCTGAAGCAGAGATCTGTGTATATTTTAGCCACAATATGTGTAAGCATGTTTCCATGTGTAGTTTTTCAAATACAGATTTGCCTCATGGAAATGAGCGGATTCACAGATGAAGATGAACATGTAAAGTGGAATCTGCATTTATGCAGTCACTGCACTCCCACTTTTTAACACATTGTCCCATGGCAGTCCTTTGGTTACTCGCTCTATTTCTTCCTTATCCTCTTCTTATTTAAGCTGATGGTTTTAATAATACCATACATTAGGAAACAGAATAGCAGCCTCATCCCCATACTTGGCTGCACCAGCGGAGATACTGGTAGGGTACATTCTCACCCAGGCATCACTGAGGGAGGCAGCCCAACCAGAGACTGCAGAGAAGGTAACAGGATTGAGGCCATACCAGCAGCAGCCTCAGAACCTGACAGACCTGATACATGCGTCAGTAGGCAGAGGAGGAGGCCAGTGGCATTTGTGGCCTCCTGGAGCCTGTGCAGGCAAAGCAGCCTCTTTAAAGTTCAGGGGAGAATGGGGCAGGAGAAGGGAGGACCTATCTGGTGAGACCATTGGCTCAGATTCCCTTCACTTACTAGAGGCACTCCTTTGAAAAGGACAAAAGATGTATTGGACGAGTCCAAGGACAAACCATCCCTAAGGAAACCAATTATTAGGCTGGCACAAGGGAGGAAGGGCCACATCTATCCCAAGAAACTCACAAGATGCAACTGGTGAGAGAGAGAAGGGGACCCAGATGAAAGAGACCAAACCCTTCCTTGGCCTATAATTATAATTATTATAATTACTAATATAATAATAATAATAATAATAATAATAATAATAATAATAATAATAATAATAATAATAATAATAATAATAATAACAATTCAATTTATTTCCTACTGCTCCTGACAAGCCATCTCACGGTGGCTTACAGAATAAAAATCTCACATAAAATATACAAAATAATGACCATGATCTCCTGGACTCCCTTTTAGGAGACCGGACGGTAGGAACATCCCACTCACCTCCCAGGCTCCTTACTCAACAACTCCGCTAACTGAGGTGGTGCAGCAGGACACGGAGTTGCCTTTGCATGGGTTGCAGCCCTCCACATTGCCTACACTCCAGGTTCCCCCGAGGACAAGCAAGGGCTGTCACTGTGGCAAGGGCTGCAGGCAACTTGGGAAGTCCGGGGAGTGGCGTGGACAGTGCAGCAGAGTGTTCCAGCTCTACTCATGCTAGAAAGCTGGGAAGAAGGCCTGGGTGGCTGGCTGGCAGAGGATGCAAGCACAGCTGTCCATGCCTTGCAGCAGGGGTGCGCGCAGGTGCATCTGTGATGCTGCAGCCCTGCCCAGTCAAAAGGGCCATGGAAAGATACTGAGAGTGAGGGCGGGTCTTTAAAACCTTGGGGGGGGGCAGGACAGAGGGGGAAAGAAGCAGATTGAGAGAAGGTTAAAAGGAAGAAGAGGACCAGAGCAAGGGGTTGGTGGGAGACGAAGGAAGAGCGGAGGAAGAGCAGACAAAAGACGGAAGAAGAGAACAAGTAGAGAGAGCAAGAAGAAGGAAAGGAGGGCTGGAGTCACCAGAGGAGGCCCAAGAGGGGGGTGGTAGCTCAGATGATGCTCCTTCACCTCCACCCATTTGGAATTCTGCAAACGGGGGGCTCCAGTACCTTATGTCAGGACAGGCACTAATGGGAGCCCTAGGTGCCAGGCAGAGTGCAGGGCATAATAAATACAAAATCCCCATTAAAACTTCCCTGGCATCAACTATCTCCAACCCCTCAGACACTAAGGCTGCCTCATGGTGTGCCACAGGGGGGTCCAAAGCTGGCAATCCACCAGCAGCAGTGGTTGGCCTGGTGTTTTCTACTGGGGAACCCGTCTGATCTTCCATGCCATGGCCTCAACCATAGGCCTGGTGGAAGAGCTGCATCTTGGAAACCCTGCGGAATGCTGAAAGCTCCCATAGGGCCCTCAGCTCTTTCCACTATGGCTGAAAAAGCCCTGGCCCTGATCGAGGGCTTTTCAAGGGCAGGAGCTATTGCAGGGTACTCTGAGAAAAACCTAGTTTGCCCATTTCAAGGGAAGCTGAACATTCAAACACCACACAATGTAGGGTTTTTAACTGCCAGATATTCAAGAAACACCAAAATCTGTAAAAGTAGAATCTCTGTGTCCACTCAAAAGCAGAATCAATAGCTGTTCATCTAGAGGCAAGAGGCTTGTAAGTTAGAAGTCAGTGACTAGATAATTCTATGTCCGTGGCTTTCTAAAACAAGCAATCACTTGAAGTTTTAAAAAAATCTATAGACATAAATCTTCCTATTAGAACTAGAGGTGCTTCTTTTCCAACAACAGGAAATTAATCTGTTGAGCCATGTTGGTACAGCTATAACTTGTTAATGAGTTATTGATTTTTTTTAATTAAACCTTACTGGTATCATATTTCCAATCTAAATGAATACATCATTAAACTAATTAATAGCATAACGATAACTAGGATGTCTTGAAATAGCAATTAATCTTTGTCACAGTCCTTTGGAATAATCTATAACTTGATTGCACACAAAGGTTTTGGATCTTTCTGTATTGCAGCCCAGATGGGAGCTTTTTAATGTAGAAAGAAATTAGGAGGCCCACTGTGGGGTCACTGGACATTCTGACAAATAGCATGGAATCATTCATTGAGATGAGGATTCTCACAGTTTGAGGATTACTATGAATTAATAAAATGCCACTTTCTAGTTAATTACTGAGCATTTTATCTGACTATCACACTGGCTCTGCCAGAGAGATAAAGACATGAAAAGAAAATTCTCTGTAATGGAGAAACAATTGTTATGTTAAATTCAGAAAACCTACTATCCATGACTATTTTAATGAGCTGAGTGCATGGAAGTTTACCGGGCTTCAACCAATGCCAGAAAAGGAGTTGTTGTCATTTACTAACTAGAAGCACTTCATTTTTTAAAAAAATCTAATTTATTTCCCTGCCTGTGTGATTTAGGATTGCCAGATCCCCTAGTGGAGGTGAATGTCTCCTATTGCAAGGCCTCACTGCCCTGCAACCGATCAACCAGCCAGTAGGGGGAAACTTACATTACGAAAACATCGCTAGTGGAAGAGCCTTTTCTCCGAGAAAAACGCTGCATGCGTTACCAAGACATGCCGCTATTAATTGCAGTGCTTTACGATAGCTCTCAGATTTAGGTACATTGGCGGTTGTGCAGAATGGCCCTTACTCTGAAAAAAGGAGATCCACATTATACATCAATGCCCAAATGTCTTGCAAATCTTGTTATCACAAATGGATCAATGGGATGGTTGGTATTTTTTTTTGGGGGGGGAACCCCTCTATGGTAGAAGCCAAATTTACCATAGAGTTTTTGCCCAAATACCAGTGTCACCCCAAAGTCCCAGAAGTAATGATGTCACTTCTTGGTCATGTGATTAGTGACATGGACACATTGCTGCTTATTGAATGGGCTTCTGTTGCTCCCAGAGAGTCTCCCTATCTCCTGAATTGTCAGGAGAGGCCTGGCAATCTTCATGTGACTAGATATATTAAACCAGTTTGGTGTAGTGGTTAGGAGTGCAGACTTCTAATCTGGCATGCCGGGTTCGATTCTGCGCTCCCCTACATGCAACCAGCTGGGTGACCTTGGGCTCGCCACGGCACTGATAAAACTGTTCTGACTGATCAGTGATATCAGGGCTCTCTCAGCCTCACCCACCTCACAGGGTGTCTGTTGTGGGGAGAGGAATGGGAAGGCGACTGTAAGTCGCTTTGAGCCTCCTTCGGGTAGGGAAAAGCGGCATATAAGAACCAACTCTTCTTCTTCTAACAGTGGCATGCAAGAAAACCAAACCCAACTTCACATGTGACCTGCATTTCATTTAAACTAGACCAGTATACTTGCAAGCCCATTCAATTTGCAGTGTTAAAACACCAATTAAATGCCTACCTCGCCTATGGATTTTTGGTACACTAACATCACATGAATAGAAACTATATTATAGTAAAACATTAGATCTGTGTTGTTTATATTCCCAAAGATAATGGAATACACTTTTCTGGCCCAATTTACATTCATTTGCCCAAGTGTTTTCCAAATAGGGACATGCAATGTCACTTGTCCCTGTGGGGGGATGGCATCCAATTTTTTTTAAAAAATAATTATGCTATTGCTGTATCTCAAGTGCTCAGTAGCATCCAGTAAGTGCTTTCCATTTAAATCTTTAAGGTTCAGGTTTTGTGTGTGAATTTTAGTATTAGTTCATTGAATTAAAGGGAACAGAAAGAAATGCAGATAATCTGGTGTTGAAACTGACCAGACTTTATTTGAAACTGACAAGTAGCTGTGAAGTTCGATTTTCCGTATTGCTGATCACTAGAGCATTCTCTGCTGTATTATTGGCCACTTTGAAAAATGGGAGAGTCAGACATGTCACAATAGCAACTGAAGGCAAAAATATTGAATGTGTTCAAGAATTCATTTTTCTTGGATCACAAATTGATATAAGTGGTGATTGCAGTATGGAAATGAAATGTCAAATTGCTCTGGGTCACTGAGCAATGATGAGCTTGAACTGAACTTGGAAAAATAAGGACATAAGTCTGAGTACCAAATGTAGATTAGTTTTAACTATCATATTTCCAGTAGCCACTTATGGCTATGAAAGTTGGACAAGAGAATAATTGATTTATTTGATGTTGGAGAAGGCTTCTGTGGGTGCCATGGACAGCAAAAGTCACTAACAAGGAAATACTACAGTGCAAAATCACAAAACTCCGGCTTACTTACCATGCGATCCAACTCAGTGGAGAAAGCAATTGTGCTGGGATTGGTCAGTGGAAAAAGGAAGCCAGGCTGACAAAGAACACGGTGGTTAGACATGATCAAAATGGACACCCTTCAGAACATTGCACAGCTGAGGGAAGTGGTGTGGGATCAGGGATTGTGGTGACAGCTGTGCCATGGGATCACCAAGATTCTGCAATGGGAAAACATGATGACTGTATAGAATGCATGGTAGAACCCATTGACACTGCAAACCGTGATCATTGGCAACATGTGTGTATCTGTGTATGCACATGCCTGTGCAAAGTCGGCTACAACTCCACCACACTTTACACACGGCTGCAATTTTTATGGGGAGGAGTCCTCTGGCAGAAACTCTGGAGACATTTTTTAGTCTTGTGGCACTAAACTGATAGCTTAGCTATTATCGGGATCTAGAAAGAACAGGCATATTACTCCCATTTTGGGATCTGTTTAAGGAATTGCCTGTCACATACGTAGCCCTTCATGGCCTTAGCGCCTCTTATATGCAGGACTACCTCTCTTTTTATGCTCTACCCCAATCTTATGTAATGACTTCCTATAACTTGGTCTGAACAACTGTAATAAAGTTTGATTGATTGCTCTACCCCAACAACTTTGCTGAACTCATGAGGGGCTTCTGCAGGTTCTAGTCTGCCAACAGGCAAAATCAACAGCTTCCTGTGTATGTGCTTTCTCCAATGTGCTTTCTGCTTGAGGAGGTCAAGAAAGCTCCCAGTCTCCTGGTCTTCTGCTAAGTATGTAAAGCTCAACTAGTCAAGAGGGCTTTTTCTGCCTAGGTAATAGAGTTGCCCTGCACAAAAAATTGTAGATTCAAACGAGTAGCTGTATTGGTCTGAAGTAGCACATTAAAATTAGAGTCCAGTAGCACCTTTAAGACCAACAAAGATTTATTCAAGGTGTGAGCTTTCGAGTGCAAGCACTCTTCCTCAGACTAAGAACTGACCATCATAACTGAGAGCCAGTTTGGTGTAGTGGTTAGGAGTGCGGACTTCTAATCTGGCATACCGGGTTCGATTCTGCGCTCCCCCACATGTAACCAGCTGGGTGACCTTGGGCTTGCCACGGCACTGCTAAAACTGTTCTGACCGGGCTGTGATATCAGGGCTCTCTCAGCCTCACCCACCCCACAGGGTGTCTATTGAGGGGAGAGGAATGGGAAGCGACTGTAAGCCGCTTTGAGCCTCCTTCGGGTAGGGAAAAGCGGCATATAAGAACCAACTCTTCTTCTTCTTCTTCTTCTTCTTCTTCTTCTTCTTCTTCTTCATAACAGTGGGAATATATAAGCAAAAGTTAATCTTGTTACATTAGTAAACTGTGTCACAGCATCCAAGCACAGCCACATGATAACTCTCTGCCAAACCAGCCAATCAGATCCCTCGAACCCATTTGTAGTTCACAAGGACATATTAGAAATAAAACTGTCAAAGCCAGTGATCCACGGCTCACACCCTACTATTTACTGACGGGCCCCATCTGTCTCCATACCAGTGTGAAACTTCCTTACAAATAGAAGCTAAGCTGGCAGCTATCTTGTCCTGGGACCAGAAAGTTATGTGACTGTTAGTAATATGTAATGTAATTTTGAATTCTACTGAGACGGTTTACTAATGTAACAAGATTAACTTTTGCTTATATATTCTCACTGTTATGATTGTCAGTTCTTAGTCTGACGAAGAGTGCTTGCACTTGAAAGCTCATGCCTTGAATAAATCTTTGTTGGTCTTAAAGGTGCCACTGGACTCTGATTTTATTGTGCACAAAAATGGTTTTACACACTGGCTTGGATAAATGATTATGGACTGTGGCCTACTGCTGTGTTTAGCTTACGGCAAGTAGGATCCTGTTTATGTAATTTATGTACTGCTTAGTTTGTCATATGAATACTTATGCTCTGTTTCAGTTCTTTTGGGTTGTTTCAGACTCCTAAAAATGAATGCAATGGATTTTGAATGTCCCATTTTTTATGATTGTACTAGCTCAATATGTATAATATGCCTTGAGTCCTTGTGAGTATCGTGGATTATAAATAAGGTAAATAAAACAAATTTTTCCACCAAGGTTTTTTTTTTTAAATCTCTCTTACAAAGCTGACTATTTATGTCAATTTAGAACAGTTCTCATTCGGTATGAATGATGGTTTAGAAGTGACAATAACCTCCCAGCTGTGCTGCTTAGAAATTGGGTCCTCTTTAAGCTAGAGGAATGGGAAATATGATGTAGATCATAGCTGGAATGTGGGGGAGGGGGGATGCAGCTTTGCACATAATTATATTCTTATATGTTGCTTCTCAAAACTGAAGAGGCATTTTTTGTTTGAAATAGAGATCACAGTTAAAGTATCAGTTTAAGAAGGAAGAAGGGAGGGTAGAAAATCATTACATTTTTTGCATCCAAATTTACTCTGCAGACAGACTTGAAACTGTGACCACCAAGCCTTAGTGAGATAGTCTTGTCAATTACATTTACAATAGTAGCCAATCCATAAAAGCTGCTGCTGTAGGCAGAGTGTTTATGGGGAGGGGGGGGGGACTCCAAATGACTTTTCGCAAGCAGGCAATAAACAGAGAAATTATACTTCGACTGGAAACATTTTTAAAGGAATAAAGATCCTACACAATAGAGTACAGAATAGGCTGCCATAAGAAAGAGGCTGCCAAGGTCATCTCCCCTGCTGAGTTATTCATGGGTGACCCTGTTTTTCCCTTTTTCTATCTCAGTGCAAATTGTCTGGCCCATGGCTTTCATTATCTCTGCTTGGGGGGGGGGGGCACGAGGGAAACGTTTCTCATTTGTATTGTGCAACAGGGGCCATAAATCCAGGGGGATCTAGTCATCTTTCAGAGAGCAGATTATTTTGATGACATTTGAAAAAAATAGATTATTTGATTACTTTATGTGATTTTCCTCACAGATCATTTCAGGGGGCTCTTTCAGAGATGTTTGGGCCCCCTGGTTTTGCTGCTTTTGGAAAATGATAAATAGGTCTTCTGTGGAACAGATCTCCTGGAATATTTCTTGTTCTGTGTATACTTCAGTGCATCTTTGTTCATTGTGTTTCTAGTTTTCTCCCCAGTCAGATAGGAAACTCAAAGCATTCTCATTCTGAAGTTCACACAGAGACATATTACTCATGTAGCATACTTTTTTATTATCACAATCTTTTTTGTTGCTGTTATTGTTGCAAAGGCCTTTGGTGACCATAGCAAAAAGCCTTTTGAAAGAGAAAAAAAGAAAGCTATATTTGTCTGCTCCAATCTTACATAGATAGCTCTTTCCTTCTCATGCTTCCTAATGGTACTTATTTCTTGAAATTGGTAGTGTGGGCACTCCGTAAAGTTTGGAACTTTCCTTCAGACAAGGGAGCCTTCCTCCAACTTCAGTGGCTCCTCCTCCCAAAGAGGAATAATTTAAGTTGGAGAAAGACTCAGGCTGGAGAAAGGCTTCTTGGAGGAAAACTGTATCCACACTCCTGTTTCCTAAGTATGTCCCCCCTTGTGGACATACTTGTGTTTATGCTTGTCTAAATCATTATGGTGCATCTGTTTGCTCAAACCAGTTCAAGCAGCTGCAGTTAGCAAGCAGCTACCTAGGTCAGCCAAACAAGCCAGCTATGCTTAGGTAATTTACAAATTAGCTGCTTTTCAAAATGGTGTTTAATGTGGTATAGTGTTTAGAATGTTGGATTAAAATCTGGGAGACCCAGTTTTGAATCCCCATTCTGACAAAATGCTGGGTGACCTTGGGCTAGTCACTCTCAGCCTAAACTTCCTCACAGGGTTTTTGTGAGGATAAAACAGAGGAGATTGGGATGATGTAGCCCACTTTAGGTTCCCAGTTGGAAGAAAGGCAGGATATCATGATTTAAATCAAATAAAATGGAAATATTTAAAATACAGCAGAATTCATTGCATTCTATAGTCATCTCTTTTTAATCTGTACACCGCCCGTGGCGCCGCGGGCGCCACGGACTAAATAAAACAGTAAGGGGTTCTGGGGCGGGATGTGTCCGGGATGAGGAAGGGTCCGGATTGGACCCTTCCTCATGACAGACAACCGGAGGGACCAAACGGCAGGCGCGAAGCGCCTGCCGATTGGTCCCTCCGATTCCCAGCCCCAGCAACTGCGAGCCGCGCTCAGCGCGGCTCGCAGTTGCTCCCGGCCTGACGTGGTGAGAGGCGCGAAGCGTCTCTCACCGCGTCAGGCCGGCCCCAAGGAAGCCCCCGCCGCAAACACAACACAAGACTCCAGCCGCCGAGAAGCTGCAGAAAAAAAAAAAACACCCCCGGAGGAGCCTTTCGCCGCTAGCGCGACGAGAGGCAGCAGAAAAAAAAACCCCTGTAGGAGCTCCAAGCCGCCGCGCCGACGAGAGGCAGCAGAAAAAAATTAACCCTGTAGGAGCCTTTCACAGCTCCAAGCAGCAGGAAAAAAAACCCCTGTAGGAGCTCCAAGCCCACGAGAGCTAGCAGAAAAAAAAAACCCTGCAGGAGCCTTTCACAGCTCCAAGCAGCAGAAAAAAAAACCCTGTAGGAGCCTTTCCCAGCTCCAAGCAGCAGAAAAAAAAAACCCTGTAGGAGCCTTTTGCAGATCCAAGCAGCAGAAAACAAAACCCTGAAGGAGCCTTTTGCAGATCCAAGCAGCAGAAAACAAAACCCTGAAGGAGCCTTTTGCAGATCCAAGCAGCAGAAAACAAAACCCTGAAGGAGCCTTTTGCAGATCCAAGCAGCAGAAAAAAAAACCCTGTAGGAGCCTTTTGCAGATCCAAGCAGCAGAAAACAAAACCCTGAAGGAGCCTTTTGCAGATCCAAGCAGCAGAAAAAAAAAACCCTGTAGGAGCCTTTCCCAGCTCCAAGCAGCAGAAAAAAAAACCCCTGTAGGAGCTCCAAGTCGCCGCGCCCACGAGAGGCAGCAGAAAAAAATTAACCCTGTAGGAGCCTTTCACAGCTCCAAGCAGCAGAAAAAAAACCCCTGTAGGAGCTCCAAGCCCACGCCCACGAGAGCTAGCAGAAAAAAAAAACCCTGCAGGAGCCTTTCACAGCTCCAAGCAGCAGAAAAAAAAACCCTGTAGGAGCCTTTCCCAGCTCCAAGCAGCAGAAAAAAAAACCCTGAAGGAGCCTTTTGCAGATCCAAGCAGCAGAAAACAAAACCCTGAAGGAGCCTTTTGCAGATCCAAGCAGCAGAAAACAAAACCCTGAAGGAGCCTTTTGCAGATCCAAGCAGCAGAAAAAAAAACCCTGTAGGAGCCTTTTGCAGATCCAAGCAGCAGAAAACAAAACCCTGAAGGAGCCTTTCCCAGCTCCAAGCAGCAGGAAAAAAAACCCCTGTAGGAGCTCCAAGCCGGCACGCCCACGAGAGCTAGCAGAAAAAAAAAACCCTGCAGGAGCCTTTCACAGCTCCAAGCAGCAGAAAAAAAAACCCTGTAGGAGCCTTTCACAGCTCCAAGCAGCAGAAAAAAAAACCCTGTAGGAGCCTTTCGCAGATCCAAGCAGCAGAAAAAAAAACCCTGTAGGAGCCTTTCGCAGATCCAAGCAGCAGAAAACAAAACCCTGAAGGAGCCTTTCCCAGCTCCAAGCAGCAGGAAAAAAAACCCCTGTAGGAGCTCCAAGCCGGCACGCCCACGAGAGCTAGCAGAAAAAAAAAACCCTGCAGGAGCCTTTCACAGCAGCAGAAAAAAAAAAACCCTGTAGGAGCCTTTCACAGCTCCACGCAGCAGAAAAAAAAAGCACCTCCTGGTGTCCCCTGGGTCCTAGCGCCCATTGCATTCCTGGTTGCAATGGGCTTTCTTGCTAGTCATAACATAAATGATCATTTAGGAGAATGCATGTAAAAAAATGCATGTTTTAAATTGGCAGCTGCCTTGATGGTCCTCATGAGGGCAGAAAGTTGGGCTATAAATTTTGTAAATAAATACAGTGTTGAGTAGCTGGAAGTCAAGTTACTTCATGTGATGGATGCAGCTGTTGCCACATCAGGATTCAAGGCAATAACAAGGGCATGGGCTGTTCTGAAGCAAGTCCTATGCAATGTGTTGGGGGAAAGCCAGGAATAGTTCTTAGCTTTGCAGGAGAAGGAAGTGGGTACCAAGTAACACTTCAGCAAACACATGACCCCTCTCCCCACAGGCCAGGTGATCAGTGCTTTGGGTAGTCCAAGGAAATGGTAGAATGCTGAAGACTAGCAAGAATATTCCATCCATCCTTGGATCTTACTGGATTAATTCCTAATGTGATATCCAAAGCCTAATGTGATATTC
This sequence comes from Paroedura picta, assembly GCF_049243985.1. NCBI lineage: Eukaryota > Metazoa > Chordata > Lepidosauria > Squamata > Gekkonidae > Paroedura > Paroedura picta. The sequence continues at coordinate 98,157,486 of NC_135371.1, forward strand.
AAAGATCTGGTGCCCCCCTCCCCTTTAGGACATGCCAACTGTCAGGATATGTGTGGGAGGTTTCATTGACATCGCCTCCTGCTTCCCCAGGAGCAGATGAACTGGTATGGGGAGCAAGGGATTTTGTAATGCTTTTATTGGGGGGTTTAATGGGATTTTATTGTTCTGGGTTATTATGTTGTTACCCACCACAAGCCGGGAGTGGCAGGATATACATTTAATTAATAATAATATTAATATATGACAGTTCCATGGAATTGACATGGGATAAGACATGGATAGGAGCTTGCTTTGTTGAAAGGAACTCAAAGCACCTCTCAGTCTTGCCCTATGAATCTGGGGCTTGCCCCTTCTCTCTTTCCTGTTTATTAAAACATACATAAACATACCCTTATCTTTGTTCTCTCACCCTTTGCTTACTGAGTTGAGGAGGGAAATAGAGAATGCATCTTAAAAGTCCAGATGAGAGAGAAGATTCTATCCATACTCAGGTGGAGATGCTGATGTCTACATGTGTGTAGAGCAGGCTTTCTCAACACTGGGAATTCTTGACAAACCTGGAAGGGTTTCCCACATGAGTGGGAGTTAATTTTTAATGGTAAAAAAGTTGAGAAAGCCTGATGTAGAGGAACATGACGTTGCCCAGGGAGGGAAAGAAGCAAAGGGCGATTTGTGTCATATCTAGGACAATTAAATCTCTGCATCCAGGGCTGCTGGAAAAGGGAGAAAGGGCTGAGAGTGTGTTACTAAGCTAACTTCCATGGCAGGATGGGGATTTCAGTAGAGACACATGACAGGTTGCCTAAAGGGCTGTCTTATTATATGTTGCCAATGGTGGAGATGACCTGGTCCAGAATATTGCAGTTGCCTTTTTTGTTGTTGTTGTCACATGAATTCCCATGATCATCCCTGTGGCCAATTTTCAGATTTCTAGCTTTCTAGCTTTATTTTTCTGCCACAAATCAACAGACAGATGAACAAACATATCGGTACAGATGGAATAGTACGAGCAAATGAAATTATTTCCCTGGTTATTTTTGTGTAGTGGAGTAAACAACAAACACCCAGTTCTATCTTCCTGAAGGCCTCTTTATTAAATGTAACTGTAGGGCAGGTAATTTGACTATTGGAATAAGGAATATTAATACTTAAACTTTTCTAGAGCTCTAGGCCAGGGTTGTCCTGGTTTTGAATTAGAGATGTCTGTCCCTAGGCAGGACCTGAAAGTCCCCTGGATTCACAGCTCCTCTCCAGGTATCAGAGATCAGTTCCCTTGGAGAAAATGCCTGCTTTGGAGGAAGAACTCTATAGCATTATACGCCATTGATGCTCCTCCCAGTTCCACCCACAAAGTCTCTAGTTGTAGGTTGCCAGAGCTGGTAGTTCAGATCAGGGTCATTGGGGGGAGGGGGGCAGATGGAATCTATGCCTGGGAACCCACAGTGATTCTTGGTAGCTTGGTGTGGAACCTTGTTCTCCACTATCTATGAGTGTGTGTGCAACTGCAGCCACTGCACCTGGGACACCCAAGAGCAGTTATGAAAGCCAATGCACACCACTTCCACGTGTATTTAAAAAGCATCCAACATTGTCCCTCCCTGCCCATCTTCATGACCCTCTAGATAGAGCCGTTAGATTTATGTTGACTGCTTGCAGTTTCAGCACTGTACACAGAACACATTACTCAAAAAGAAGATTTTAGAAAATAATGGCCATTCTACCTTTATGTGGTAAAATCACAGCGAGGGATTAAAACAAATAGTAACAGCCAGACTCTCACAGGTATGTAGAATCACAGAATCATAGAATCATAGAATCATAGAGTTGGAAGGGGCCATACAGGCCATCTAGTCCAACCCCCTGCACAACGCAGGATCAGCCCTAAGCATCCTAAAGCATCCAAGAAAAGTGTGTATCCAACCTTTGTTTGAAGACTGCCAGTGAGGGGGAGCTCACCACCTCCTTAGGCAGCCTATTCCACTGCTGAACTACTCTGACTGTGAAAATTTTTTTCCTGATATCTAGCCTATATCGTTGTACTTGAAGTTTAAACCCATTACTCCGTGTCCTCTCCTCTGCAGCCAACAGAAACAGCATCCTGCCCTCCTCCAAGTGACTTTCAAATACTTCAAGAGGGCTATCATGTCCCCTCTCAACCTCCTTTTCTCCAGGCTGAACATTCCCAAGTCCCTCAACCTATCTTCATAGGGCTTGGTCCCTTGGCCCCAGATCATCTTCGTCGCTCTCCTCTGTACCCTTTCAATTTTATCTACGTCCTTGTTGAAGTGAGGCCTCCAGAACTGCACACAGTACTCCAGGTGTGGTCTGACCAGTGCCGTATACAATGGGACTATGACATCTTGTGATTTTGATGTGATGCCCCTGTTGATACAGCCCAAAATGGCATTCGCCTTTTTTACCGCTGCATCACACTGCCTGCTCATGTTTAGTTTACGATCCACAAGTACCCCAAGGTCTCGTTCACTCACAGTGTTACCTAGAAGCGTATCCCCCATCCAGTAGGCATGCTTTTCATTTTTCTGACCCAGATGCAGAACTTTACACTTATCTTTATTAAATTGCATCTTGTTCTCATTTGCCCATTTTTCCATTGTGTTCAGATCTCGTTGAACTCTGTCTCTATCTTCCGGAGTATTTGCCAGTCCTCCCAATTTGGTGTCATCTGCAAACATGATGAGTAGTCCCTCCACCCCCTCATCTAGATCATTAATAAATATGTTAAAAAGTACCGGGCCGAGCACCGAGCCCTGAGGTACGCCACTACTCACCTCTTTCCAGTCTGATGAAACACCATTGAGTGCGGTTCTCTAACCAATTCCCTATCCACTTAACTATCTGAAAATCCAGATTGCAGTCCTTCAATTAATCCATCAGAACATCATGGGGAACCTTGTCAAAAGCTTTACTAAAATCCAAGTAAATGACATCAACCGAATTTCCCCGATCCAGCAAACCTGTTACTTGGTCAAAAAAGGAAACCAGGTTGGTCTGGCGGGACCTGTTGGAGACAAATCCATGCTGACTTCCTTGGATCACCAAATTGCCCTCCAGATGTTTGCAGATCGCTCCCTTTAATATCTGCTCCATTATCTTCCCCACAACAGAGGTCAGACTCACTGGTCTGTAGTTTCCTGGGTCATCCTTCCTCCCTTTTTTGAAGATAGGAATAATGTTTGCTCTCTTCCAGTCCTCCGGGACATCTCCAGTCCTTAAAGAGGTCCCGAAGATGATGGACAAGGGCTGTGCAAGTTCTCTGGAAAGTTCTTTGAGTACTCTCGGGTGCATTACATCCGGACCAGGGGATTTGAACTCATCAAGTGCAGCTAATGCCTCTCGACAACCTCTCTATCCATGTTAACCTGCCACCCAGACACTATCCTTTGGCTACTGCCATCTCTAGATGTGCCTAAACCCTTTGACCTGTGGGGAAAAAAACAGATGTAAAATAGGCACTAAGCCTTTCTGCTTTCTCTGAATCTTCTGTTAGAGTTTGTCCATCCGCACCCAACAGTGGGCCTATTGCCTCCTTTACTTTACGTTTGCTCCTCACATAACTGAAAAATGTTTTCGTGTTACAATTGGCTTCCCTGGCCAATCTTAGCTCACTCTCAGCTTTGGCCTTTCTGATGATTGATCTACAGTGCCTAGTAACCTGTAGGTACTCTCCTTTAGAACTCTGTCCTTCCCTCTATTTCCTGAACATTTTCCTTTTCTTTCTTAGTTCGTCTTGAAGTTCTCTGCTCATCCAAATAGGCTTCTTAGAGCTCCTGCAGTGTTTTCGTCTTTCTGGGATAACACTTACCTGCTCCAGGTATGTGGAACACTTACTTGCTCCAGGTCTCCTTGGTCCCTCCCTCCCTCCATCTCTCCCTCTCATACACAGGGACATGCAGACTCCTTCCTCCCACTTCCCACTCCCTTATCCCTCTTTCCCTTTTCCTTCCACAATTTCCTCTGACCACCCCCCCCCAGCCCCTGGAGGCTTTGCAGGCACACCTCAGCACCTGTATTGTGGCTGGTACCCTTGCTTCTGGAGGCGTCTTGGGCAGCAGCCCATCCCCTAGAGGCCTCATGGTTGCCACCTCAGCCTGTGCCAGCATTGTGGCCAATGGTCAGACCCCCAGAGGCCTCCTCTACCAGCCGCCTCCCTGCGTTTTCTGCTATGCTCCCTGTGATGAGACTATGGTCATCAAATCCATACCCATTTTCACCCCAGGGGGTGTGCCAGCAGATGTGTTCCATATCAAAAACAGTACCATTCTCTCTCTAGTTCTGAAGACTGCAGGGCATGTAATGAAGCAGCAGAGGAGCATGTTTGTTTATAATTTATTAATTTAAATAGTTATAAGGTACCTTTTCTCATGGTTCAAGAATTTTATGGAGTCATCATACATACTTATGGATACACAGATGCCTGTGTCTTTCATATCATTGCCTGATAATGTATATTGGGGTACTGGGCACAAACAAGCACATCAGTTATGATAGTACAGGGAAATATGTGAACTTTTCACAAGCTCTGCCAAATTCTTGTATTACTGTTGAAAGCAGTGATAAAGATCTTGAGATAGCCGTTGAGAAATATGAGGGTTCCACATGCAGAACCGAGCTTTATGGCACAGTGTTGTCTTTATAATCTTTTCTTGTTGTCACAGCATTTCAGTCACAAAAGAGCGATGTAATTATGCTAATATGAAGTTAATGAGTGGGGTGGAGATAAGAATAATTGCAAATAACATAGGTGAGATCAGAAGTGGAATCTGAATCCCTGCTGACATAAAACAATTGTGGTTTGGCCTGCCTTCCTTAAAAAACAAAGCCTAAAAGCTCCATTATTTAAACAAGTTGCCATCATTAATGTCATTATGTCCTTTTCAGAAAAGCTGTTGTCCTAATTTGAAACAAGTGCTTCCTTTAGGGCTAATTAAGCTGACGAATAACACTTTCAAGGAATGAGCAGTTTAAATGAGAGAGATGCTGTAGAGATGGGGACTCTAGGGGAGCCCATTTCTTGCTTTCCACAGCTGGAAAGATTACTTGTGCCCCGTATCAATGAGCTTGCTGAATGCGGTGGGGGGATGGGGGAGTTTCATTAATATTCTTAATGAACCCTTTCTAAACAAGGTAATGTAGAATTTTATGGTACATGTGTGGACATGCATCTGTCATGGTGATTAGCTAAGGTGTGCTGGAAACAAGCATCTTCACACTGTGACATGCTAATCTCTTTTCATTCACTTGCATCTCACTGCTAGAGGAACTACTGCTTCAGGAATAAGTGCGCACTGCTTATGAAGGTTCCCCACTCCCAGTATGCCATCAATAGGATTCACTGGTGATTGAATTCAGGAATACCTCCAGCTTTCTCATATGCCTCCATTTGTTATTGCGTCAATTCTATTTTCACACCAGTCAGTGTTCTACTGAACAAAGGGTTCTTCTAATAACAATAAAGGTAAAGGTAAAGGTATCCCCTGTGCAAGCACCGAGTCATGTCTGACCCTTGGGGTGATGCCCTCCAGCATTTTCGTGGCAGACTCAATACAGGGTGGTTTGCCAGTGCCTTCCCCAGTCATTACCATTTACCCCCCAGCAAGCTGGGTACTCATTTTACCGACCTCGGAAGGATGGAAGGATGAGTCAACCTTGAGCCGGCTGCTGGGATCGAACTCCCAGCCAACAATGCCATCAACTAAATATATGGTATCTTTCAGCACTTGCTTCTGTGGCAGTGCGAGTGGAACTGCCACCTTTTTTTGACCACCTTTTGTCCCATATACTCAAAATGAAGCTTTATCCATGGATGTCTAGACTGTTCCCATGGACATAAAGATGCATGAGGTGGAGTTATTAATAAGCTCTCTACAGCAGCAGCCATTTTGAGTCATACCATGTAACTGGAGAAGCTTTCTTCATCCTGGTCATACCAAGGGGTGCCTCATGGCACTGATCAAGAAGCATGGACTGGCCTTTTGGTTGCAGTCCTACTGTCATGGTCGACAGAACAATTCCATCCTCCACACAACACTCGCCCTTTCTGGTATAATATTGTTTTACTTCATCTGAACAGAAGACTGCCAACCAGACATTTAATACCATCTGACAAATTCAGGACAAAACTGAGTCTCTAGTGATCCAGGTCCCCTAATATCTGGATGTAGAAAATTATCTCAGCCCCCAGGAGAATAGAGAGAACTAATAGCCATAGAAAAATGGGAAGGGGGAGGGAAAGTAGGTTCAGCATAACATGCTCACCAGCTGTAAACATTTGGGCTATTTTTTTCCAACTGTAGTGACTGTTCATTGCTGGATGGAAGACATGGAATGTATCTTTAGACTGGAGCAAGTTCCTGCAGTAAGCAGCTTTCCTGTATTTTAAAGAGTTTTTTCCAGCCCAAGGAGCCTTCTTCTGATTTGTTGCTCATTCTCCAACAGAAGAGCCACTTCTCTATGACAAAAGGCTTCTTGGGCTGGAGGAAAACTTTATAATTGGCTCAGTAGTGGTAGCATAAAAGCCATTTGAATTCTGCTATCAGATTTTGGTATGATAGTAAGGCAGAAATATCAACTCTTCATGCTCCTAGTGTATTGATAGGGCATTTGTTCTTCGGTGCCTAAACGTTAACATTTTGTGAATAGCAAGTTTCCATAATGGCATTGCAAATATCAAGCCTCATTTCCAGGAGCCATGATTTTTGAACTGGCTCCAGCAGTGAAAAGGGGCCTAATGGAAATGCCCATGGCTATCTAGAAATCACCACTGAGAGGTGAGATGAGCTATTCATATTTCTATAGCATCTAGCACTGCACTATTACCAGTTGCTGTCTGGATCTGGTTCAAGGTTTTGGTCTTAGCCTTCAAGGCCCTGTGCAGTCTGGGACCCACACACCTGAGAGACTGCCTATCTCCCTATGCCCCCTGCAGAACCTTACTCTCTGCGGGTAACAATTTACTGGTCATTCCTGGCCCCAGGGAAGCACGCCTGGCCTTAACCAGGGCCAGGACCTTTTCAGTCCTGGTCTTGACCTAGTGGAATGAGCTCCCGGGTGAGCTGTGGGCCCTGCAGGAGCTGTCAGCATTCAGCAGGGCCTGCAAAACTGAGCTCTTCCACCAGGTCTATGGTTGAGGCTGGGGACGGTGAGGAAGATCAATGGGCCCTCCTGGTGTTAAACAGCAATTACTGTGACCTTGACCTTTTCCTTCCCTCCAGAAGTAGGGGTGGGGTGGGGTGGGGGGAGGAATTCTGCCATGTATTTGTTACTGTGTTTTTGGGGTCCGTTTTAATGAGGTTTTAATGGGATTTTTATCAGACCTTGTAACCTGCCACGAACTGGCCTCAGGAGTGGCGGGAAATAAATAACATAATAACAATAACGGCAACCTCAGTGGTGCAGGTTTGAGCTTTTCATTCCAAGAGATTCTGAAGGGTAGATACCTGGCATGAAAACTTGCAAATTACTTTTAGGATTTGGCCAAATTGATTGTGACCATATATTTCATTTTATCCTCATTAAAGGAGCAATGGTCATGGTGCTTATTTATGGCCCTGCATTTGTGTTTTTGGCCTCTCCAAAGGGGGAATAGTTATTTTCCTGGAAGATGAGATGATCATTGACTCAACTAGCAATCTCTTATGGAATTAGTGAGGGGTATGTGCTGGAAGTTTATTCATTTGGCAAGCACTTAAGGCACCAACCCCAGTTGAACCCAGGGGGGTGGGTGGGAAAAGAACTACCATGCTGTTGGGCACTGTTATTTGAACTCTTGTTTGGATTGGCATGGTGAAATGCTGTTGATATCAGCATCTCTTTACACAAATTAGTGTGTGGGCTAAGGAAATTGAGGCATGGTTGCAGGGCTTTGAACCAGGGTTGGAATACAAAAAGTATTGGCAACATTTCAGCAGTTGCTTTAGGGAATCCATACTAAAGAGCTGGGGAGATTAAATAGTTGTGCTGTCTCAGCAGCCATTAAATAAACCCTAGTTTAAACCAATTCTGAGTGTTGCAACTTGAATTGGTGGGGGGGGGGGTAGGTGGGCGGCAATGTTCTTATATATTTGTAACATTTGTAACCAGAGAGTATTGCTTTGGCTGATATTCCCTAGCTCCCATTATGCAGTGCTAAAAGTTCTCCATCCATTGCGTGTTGTATTCATGTATTTTGCAATAGCCCCTTTTCACACTAGATACTCTCAGAATTTAAATGTATTATTAAACTGTCTTTTTTAAAATTTAAGAACAGTTAGTCTCACATTTGATCTGGCTCAGCTTATTGAATAATTGCAACTGAGAGACATTCAACACCATTCACCACTCGGAGAGCTAGCTATCAAAGGGGGTGGAAGTAAGACAGGCTGAATGCTGGCTTCTTGTGTTCATGCATAAACATTTACAGACACATGCCTCACTCAAGCTGTACTTGCTTCCCATCTTCTCAAAGAAATCTGAGGAAGATAAAACCTGAAAAATTATGTTGCACATACATGTAGACAAATTATTAACAGTAATCCACATCTTTCCAAAATTATAGCTACCGTTTTTTTAACCAAGAAGTCATAAAACATATACTGTTCCTAGTAAATGTGGATGGCAGTTGCAAAAAGTTTTTAATTCCTAGTTTATTATTTTATGATGGTAGGTTTGGGTCCTGCTCAATAGCTCAAAGCTTTGTGGGAGGCTTATTCTTATTTTACAGAGAACAACTTGAAGCAATCACAGCTGGAACCCTTAGCAAGTTCATAAGCCTCTTGTGGATTTCTCATGCTTCATTACTCCTTTAAATTACATACATTTAGATTTGCATAGCAATGCCTTTGACAGATTCTGTGGTCTCATAGGAACAGGTGATGCATAAAGTGCCATATCCCATTTTTACATCTCTTCCATGGTAGAAACTGAGCCTATTATTAGAAGAACTAGGCAACAAGTGGTAGCGTTTCAGATGTATGCCCATCCGTGCAATGCATCATACTTCTAGCTGGTCCTGCTGAACAGGATTAAGGGTTTTGAATGAAGCTATGTGACAATTCCCCCCTTCAAGTATCGCTGTCTTGTTGTGCCAAGGGGGCTTGCGTAACTCAGTGAAGCTATGAGCTATGCTGTGCAGGGCTACCCAAGATGGAAAGATCATAGGAGAGAGCTCTGACAAAACGTGATACACTGGAGAAGGAAATGGCAAACCACTCCAGTATCTTTGCCATGAAAACTCAATGGACAGGTTGAAAAAGGCAAAACGATATGATGCCGGAAGATGAGCCCCTCAGGTCAGAAGGTGTCCAATATGCTAGTGATCCCCAACCTGTGGGCAGCAGACTACATGTGGTCCTTCGACTAATTGGAGGTGGGCCCCAAAGGACGCCTTTCCCCCGGCCCTTTACTTCATCCCCCCGGCCCTTTACAACACACTTAGGGTGTCATTGTCTCCCATCACTCCCAGATGGAACTATCTCGTTGCAGAGAAACAAGCTCAGGGTTCCCATTGATTTGTCATTGTCATGAGTTAAAATTTCCATGAAAATAAAATGTTCCTTATGTTCATTGTTGTGGCATGTCTATATCTTATTTTGAAGGGATGTTTAAACATTACCATAGCGATCAGAGAGCGTTAGAGCAGTGGTTGAGAGTAGAGGAGTAAACTACCCCCTCCCCACCGGGCCTCAGTAAAAGGAGTTGAGTGGTCCCCGGCGTTGAGTGGTCCCCGGTGATAAAGAGGTTGGGGACCACTGCAATATGCTACTGGGGATGAGCAGACGGCTAGTACGAGTAGCGCCAGAATGAATGAAGCGACTGGGCCAAAGCCAAAAGGACGCTCAGTTTTGGAGGTAACTGGTGGCGAAAAGACAGTCCGAAGCTGTAAAGACTTTTTTTCCATAGGAACCTGGAACGTCAGATCCATGAATCAAGGCAAGCTGGACGTGGTCAAACAAGAGATGACAAGACTGAACATCGACATTTTAGAAATCAGTGAACTCAAATGGACAGAAATGGGTGAATTTAATTCAGATGACCATCAGGTATACTACTGTGAGCAAGAATCTCACAGAAGAAATGGAGTAGCCTTCATAATCAATAAGAGAGTAGGAAAAGCAGTCTTGGGATACAATCCCCAAAATGACAGAATGATCTCAGTTCGAATCCAAGGCAAACCTGTCAACATCACAGTAATCCAGGTCTATGCCCCAACTACGGCTGCTGAAGAGGATGAAGTTGACCAATTCTATGAAGCCCTACAACAACTTCTAGAAGCAATGCCAAAAACTTATGTGCTTATCATCATGGGGGATTGGAATGCTAAAGTAGGAAGCCAAAAGTTAACCAGGATAACAGGCAAGTTTGGCCTTGGAGTACAAAATGAAGCAGGGCACAGGCTGGTAGAATTTTGTCAATGCAATGGTCATAGCAAACACTCTTTTCCAACAACCCAAAAGATGACTCTACACATGGACATCACCAGACGGTCAACAAAGAAATCAGATTGACTATGTGCTCTGCAGCCAAAGATGGAGAAGTTCTATACAGTCAGTAAAAACAAGAGCTGATTGTGGTTCAGATCATCAGCTTCTTGTCACAAAATTTAGGCTTAAATTGAAGAAAGAAGGGAAAAGGACTAGGCCACTCAGGTATGAACCAAATCATATCCCCAACGAATATACAGTAGAGGTGACAAATAGATTTAAGAAATTAGATCTGATAGACAGAGTGCCTGAAGAACTATGAACGGAGGTTCGCAACATTGTACAAGAGGCAGCAACTAAGACCATCCCAAAGAAAAAGAAATGCAAGAAAGCAAAATGGCTGTCTGAGGAAGCTTTACAAATAGATGAGGAGAGAAGGGAAGTGAAAGGCAAGGGAGAAAGAGAAAGATACACCCAACTGAACGCTGAATTCCAGAGACTAGCTAGGAGGGATAAGAATGCCTTCTTAAATGAACAGTGCAAACAAATAGAAGCAAACAATAGAATGGGGAGGACCAGAGATTTTTCAAGAAAACTGGAGATATGAAGAGAACATTTCATGCAAAGATGGGTATGATAAAGGACCAAAATGGTAGGGACCTCACAGAAGCAGAAGAAATTTTAAAAAGGTGGCAAAATTATATAGAGGAACTATACAAGAGTGAGCTTAACATCCCTGATGACCACAATGGGATAGTTACTGACCTGGAGCCAGACATCCTGGAGTGTGAAGTCAAATGGGCCTTAGGAAGTCTGAGCAACAATAAAGCTAGTGGTGGTGACAGCATTCCAGTAGAACTATTCACAATCTTAAAAGATGAAGCAGTAAAAGTGCTACACTCAATATGCCAACAAATTTGGAAAACTCAGCAATGGCCACAAGATTGGAAAAGATCAGTTTACATTCCAATCCCAAAGAAGGGCAGTGCCAAAGAATGTTCAAACTACCTCACTATTGCACTCATTTCTCATGCTAGCAAAGATATGCTCAAAATCCTACAAGTTGGCTCCAGCAATATGTGGACCGAGAACTTCCAGAAGTACAGGCAGGATTTCGAAGAGGCAGAAGAACTAGAGATCAAATTGCCAACATACGCTGTCTCATATAGAAAGCTAGGGAGTTCCAGAAGAGCATCTACTTCTGCTTCATTGACTATGCTAAAGCCTTTGATTGTGTGGCGCACAACAAATTGTCACAAGTTATTAAAGAGATGGGAATACCAGAGAAACCTATTGTCATGAACCCCGATTCATGCCATCCAGGGCTTCTCCCATTCCTGCATTCTTCACACCTTCCTACCCTCCCTGGCCAGCTCTGGCCAAGGCCATAAAGCAATAAACCTGTCCTCTGGGATCCTTACTCCCTTCCTTTCCCAGCGGGAGAGGCTCCATGGGAATGTATCAATCTTACTGTAAGTGTCCTTGCGGAGACAACTCAAAGTCTCAACAATGCGCCAACTGCTTGATAAGATTCTGGGCCATCTGGCGGCTTGGGAACCCACTCTCCCCTGCCATCCTTTTCACTCTCCTTCGCCCCCTCCCTTATTTGGTGAGCCCTATAACTACCCCACCTGTCCCCCTTGTACTTTGTTATTATCAAGATCTTTGCTTAGGAAGATCTTGGCATGCTTTAGCTTTCTGTGGCCTTTCCTAATAAAGCTCTTCTTGGAAATTTGCAACTGACTGTTGGATTTCGGATGTGCTTTCACTTACTCCACAGGCTGGGCTCAGCCTGATTCCTGACACCTATATGCAGGTCAAGAAGCAACAGTGAGAACTGGGCATGGAATAACTGATTGGTTCAAAATTTAGAAAGGAGTTCGGCAAGGCTGTATACTGTCGCCTTGCCTATTTAACTTGTATGCGGAGTACATCATGAGAAAGGTGGGGTTAGAGGAGTCACAAATTGGGATCAAGATTGCAGGGAGGAATATCAACAACCTCAGATATGCAGATGATACCACTCTAATGGCAGAAAGAATGGCAGAAGAGGAACTAAAGAGCCTGTTGATGTGGGTGAAGGAGGAGAGTGCAAAAGTTGGCTTGAAACTCAACATCAAGAAAACGAAGATCACGGCATCTGGCCATCTCAATTCCTGACAAATAGATGGGGAAGAAATGGAGGTAGTGACAGATTTTATTTTCCTGGGCTCCAAGATCACTGCAGATGGGGACTGCGGCGAAGAAATTAAAAGATGCTTGCTCCTGGGGAGGGAAGCTATGGCAAATCTAGACAGCATCCTAAAAAGCAGAGATATCACCCTGCCAACAAAAGTGCTTCTAGTCAAGGCTATGGTCTTCCCAGTTGCAATGTATGGCTGTGAAAGTTGGATCATAAAGAAGGCTGAGCGTCAAAGAATTGAGGCTTTTGAACTCTGGTGCTGGAGAAGACTCTTGCGAGTCCCTTGCACTGTAAGGCGAACAAACCTGTCAGTCCTAGAGGAGATCAGCCCTGCCTGCTCCTTAGAAGGCCAGATCCTGAAGATGAAACTCAAATACTTTGGCCACCTCATGAGAAGGAAGGACTCCCTGGAGAAGAGCCTAATGCTGGGAGCGTTCGAGGGCAAAAGAAGAAGGGGACGACAGAGAATGAGGTGGCTGGATGGAATTACTGTAGCAGTCGGTGCAAACTTAAATGGACTCCTAGGAATGGTAGAGGACAGGAAGGCCTGGAGGATCATTGTCCATGAGGTCGCGATGGGTCAGATACAACTTCGCACCTAACAACAACAAATGTGACAATTCAGTCTTTGAATCATAGCCAGTGCCAGAATGCTGTGTTACACTTTGATTTACTATAGCTTGCAAGTCATTTCTAATTTATGCGCATACTTAATAGATTCATCAGAGCATAGAGAAAACTCCATCTGCTGAACAGCCTTCCTTTGTGAAAGTGCATTAAGGTCAAGTTCATAAACTTGCTGTGCCTACTTTAATTCACAACTTTTGGTCCTGCTCTAACCCTGTTGTACACCAAGCTATTGCTGTCTGAATGGGAAAGGGGAGGGGGTGGGAACTGTGATCCTTCACCTTTAAAAGTTCAGAAACATTCATAAATGGTCTTTGATTTTGCAAGTACAATCTAAGTATGGTAAAAAATATTTTAGATCTCAGAACCAAAATTCCAAACCTAGTTATGGAGGAATGTCAAGAATATGCCTGCGTATGCTTATGAACATATAGAGCAGTGGTCCCCAACCTTTTTATCGCTGGGGACCACTCAATGCTTGACAATTTTACTGAGGCCCGGCGGGGGGGGTAGTTTACTCCTCTACTCTCAATCACTGCCCTAACGCTCTCTGATCGCTATGGTAATGTTTAAACATCCCTTCAAAATAAGATACAGACACGCCACAACAATGAACATAAGGAACATTTTATTTTCATGGAAATTTTAACTCATGACAATGACAAATCAATGGGAACCCTGAGCTTGTTTCTCTGCAACGAGATAGTCCCATCTGGGAGTGATGGGAGACAATGACACCCAAAGTGTGTTGTAAAGCGGGGGGGATGAAGTAAAGGGCCGGGGGGAGATGGCGTCCTTTGCGGCCCATCTCCAATTACTTGACGGACCACATGTGGTCCGCAGCCCACAGGTTGGGGATCGCTAATATAGAGAAAGATCAGTGATTGTTCTGGCCTAAAACTATCTGTTTAGCCACATGGTAGTTTCCCAAGTTTTTTTTTTTTTTTACTGAGAGCCAGCTTGGTTAGGAGTGCGGACTTCTAATCTAGCGAGCCGGGTTTGATTCTGCGCTCCCCCACAGCTGCCAGCTGGGTGATCTTGAGCTCGCCACAGCGCTGATAAAGCTGTTCTGACCGAGCAGTAATATCAGGGCTCTCTCAGCCTCACCCACCTCACAGGGTGTTTGTTGTGGGGAGATGAAAGGGAAGGGAAATGTAGCTGCTTTCAGACTCCTTCGGGTAGAGAAAAGCAGCATATAAGAACCAACTCTTCTTCTTCCTCCTCTTCTTAACTGAAGGTAACAGGGATTGAACCTGACATGTTATGCATACAAAGAGAATTAATATTAGTTTAAAAAGGACATTTTAATCTTAAAATAGCAGGGATTGAATCAGGAGCTTTCTACATTCTGATCAGATGCTCTAACACTGCCGTGGCTTTGCCCCATATTTTGATTTCAGTTACATATGTGTTGTCAGGAACTGCATTATACAGGGCTCTGAAGTAGCTTGTGGTCAACCAGTTGTTTTCGCAGCTGGGTTAGAAGTACTGGAGTATCAACAGGGCCACTGAGCAGGTGTCAGGAAAAGATACCCCTTTAAAAGAATTTTAATATTTTGAAACGAGAGGCTGAAGCTTTTAATTTAATAGACGTTTTAATATTATCCGCTGATAATTGCTGCAGGGTGAACTGTTCCATCACCCACCCCCATGAAGTTTTCCCAAGTCACATTAGCTCTGGGAGTGTTATTTGTTATTGCAGTGCTCCATGCGCATGCAATGCTTACATCTGTATAAATTGTAACGTGTGGTTTGACATTGTGAAATTCAGACATCCTTCCTCACATTTTGCCATGTTATATTTGTTCCTCTGTTTTCCTTCCAAAGGTCTTAATTTATTCAGTCAAATTTTCTCTGAATCCTCTGTGTAGTTCTTTTAGATTAACATGGCACACTGCTTGTAAATAAATTGAATTATTTTGTTTACAGAAGGTAAGCTGAAAGACTAATGGAGAAATTAAGTTGTTCAAGCTAACATAAGATACCACCTTTCAACCTTGTTCAACCTTTAGCTGCAGTCCAGGCTACCTGCAAAGGTAGAGAGAGTTGCTAGGGAAAATGTCTGTTTCCACCTTCAAATGCAGGGGCCACGTCTTCAACAATAGGGGCAGAAAGGAAGTCTCCTGCCATCTGGTGATAATAGAGTTTAATTAACTCACAGCTGTGTTCTTGCTTGAGTAACCAAGAGTTTCAACCACATGGGAACCACTGTTGTTCTCCAGTGGATTCAGAGTTGGGAAAGAAAGACAAATTCCAGTCTTCTACAGTAGACTGATTCAGGAACAAAGCAGCAGCACAATGGGGCGGGAGCACTACAGTCTCCTGCTTCTTCATTCCACCTCAGCATGTTTCATTCCCAATGAAGACCATGACTGTGCTAAGGCAAGCTGATAACAATGCAGGCAGGCTTGCTCTAACACAGGGGCACTAGAAGGATTTAAAAAAAATGTAATTGCTTTTTCCAGTGCAGAAGAACCAAACAATTTTTTTGAAGTACAGTAGAGTAATAAACATTTAAAATATTCAGGACTGGTACAGCAGTTATGAACAGGAAAGTACAGTTCTCTTCATCTCTTGTAATCCTTTAAACAGTGAACAATTTTTAAAATAATCTTGGTTACCACAAATGCTGTATTAATTCAGGCGCCACCCTATGTCCATGTTCTGAATTCCTCTTTCAAATTAGAAAGCTCGCCCTCCCCCCCCCCCCACCGGTCTGCAGTCTTAGAAACGTTGCGGACCACTGATCTAGAGAACTCTGCTACTAAGGCCAGTACCAGTTCATCCATGTAGCACTTGAGGCATGTGCTATTTGCTCCACAGTTCAAGGGGCCTCACCACTGCCCTGAATTGAATGGCAGAGAGCTTGCCAGAGAACGCACATACAGAGAACTTACATGCATACTTCTGGCGCTATTCTGCCCCAGTGGGCTTCAACTGAGGCAAGGAGCCCCATTGCCTGGATTGTCAAGCTGCAGAGGAGGAGTTGGAGAGTGATTGTTGTGCTGGAGAGGAAGCAATAGCAGTGGGGGAGGGGGTGCATCAGCTGGGCAGATCTGGTACACTTTTGGGATTCCATCCGATTAAACACTTTGAAGGGAGTTAATCATTGCAATGTTGCAGATGTTGGGCTTTGCAGCCTTGCTTTTGTAAGAAGTCCTTCCCCACACTGTCTTTGGGCCATTCCGCACTCATCCAAAATAGCACAATGGTTACAAATTGAAATCGCTACAGTTTTGCCGTTATGCACAACGTCGTTGACAATCTGCAACACTCATGAAACCGATCCGCAAAAAGCTCTTCATTGTAGTGCTTTCAGGGAAATCCCAAAAAGTGGATTCACCCTCCGGAAAGTGCTACACTCTTGCAACAATCAGCAACACTAGCGGGAAAGTTCTGTGCCTTACCATTGTTGCGGTTTCTGCAAAGTCCCTCCCCCTAGCTCTCTCCTCTGATCTTCCGGTGAAGCGATCGCCATTGTTTTTTCTCCGAGTGAGCGGAGATCAACGCACCAGCGAGCCTTCGTTTATCCAGCGAGGCTTCCCTGGCTGCAGAGCTGTTTTAAGTCACCAAGCACGAAACAACACACAGCCCCATTTGCTGGTTTATTTTCCCTTTATTTTTTTACTGTATTTTCGGCCGGAAATCGCACCCGTGCCAGGGGGGGGTTATTTTTTTTTCCACTCGGGGGGAGCGTGGCAACGATGAAACGGCAGCTCAAACACCACCTGCTACCTAGATGGGTCTCTCCGTTGCAACGAATCAACGCAGATTCGTTGCAACATGTGTTTTTTTTAACTTCCTTAAAGGGAAAGGGGCTTTTTGGGATCGTGATAACGGCCACCCATTGGCTGCTTGACGGCCAGGGGCGGGACGAGCTCGGCAATATCGCTTCCTGGCTAGCGATTTTTGCCGAGACCAGAAACCTGTGGGAAACGATAGAAACGCAACTGGATTCCACTACAAAGCCAGGTATGCATAACGACAAATTCCACTATTTAAAATTGTGTTTTTTCGTCCTGCAACCAATTTGCCACATAGATCCTGGTGTGGAATGGCCCTTTAAGTTCTCCCCTTTTGCCTCAGCCCCTCAGGAAAGCCTGGTTTCAGGTAACATCCCAGAAGAATCCCAGAGGTTAACTTTTGTAATGGAGGAGGGAGTAAACCTATGTGCTCACAGAAGCTGCAGAACACAACGTTTTATTGCAACCCAACTCCAATCAACAAATTCAGAGTTTCCCTCCACTCCTAATCAGGTTTCAGTTAACTCTTTGCTATCCATTTTACTACATTCTCACGCACAGGGACAAAGCACAACAGGAGAAAAGGGGAGTGAATGCTCTGGTGACAGCATGTGCTGCATTTGATGGCCTCCACCACAACCTACCAAGTGACAAGGCAACTCACTCCCAAAGAAACAGCCTCCCACAGAAGAAAACCCTTGAAGGGAATGCCGGAGCCCCCCCCCCCCCCAATCTGGAATAGCTACTGAAGGGCAAAGCTGAAGGCAGTGAGTGGGGGTGGGCAGGACTGTGGGCAATTTGGAGCTGCTGGCGTCAGCTGAGGCTGGAGGGCACCCTCTAAACTGCAGTGAGTAGCTGACACATGTGAAAGGATCCCTGGGAGAGACATTAATGTTCTGGAACTGGAATTACAGCCCACAAAGAGGATGACAGTCCCTGAGTGTACTCAAATTTTAAAAACGAGGTTGTTTCCTTTTTTATGATAAGGAAGTTTAGAGTTCAGGATAATACTAGCAAATGTTTTCAGCCCACAGGGGGTTTCAGATGTTTCCAAAGTTCCAAACAATCCCTGGGAAGGGGCCCCCACTTTTAGTGGGTATGAGCCATGGATCACTGGCTTTGACAGTTTTATTTCTGACTAGTAATTAAGCCCATTGTACCCAAAATACAATGGGCTCTAGAAAGCGGGGGTAGAGGAGGGGGAAAGGCGAGGGCAGCGTTTTAAAAGAAAGAGTACCTGAAAGCGGAGGCATAGTTGAGGGCGGTCGGCAGCAGCAGCGGCGGGATGTCCTTTTTTCGGCGGCGGGGCGGGAAGTAGTGGAGAAGTGAGGCCGTTGCTTCGGTGGCGTGTGCGTGTGCTTGGTGGCGTGTGCGGCGGTGGCTCGGCAGCGGGAATGTTCCTGATGGCAGGTTGGGCTGCGGCTCTGTAGGGAGTCCCAGGCAGCCGGGCAGGTCGACGGGCAGGGAGCCCCCGCCAGCCGCGCTGTGCGCGGCTGCCGGGGACTCCCTTGTTGGCTGGCTGACGCAGCGGTAGGCGCTTCCCATCTGTTCGCAGTGCTGGGCGGCGGCTGGTTTCCTCGGGCGGCATCGGCGGTGGCCATCTTTTTGTTGTGCGGGGCAGCAGCGGCCATCTTCTTGTTGTGCGGGGCAGGGAGTCTCTGGCAGCGGCGCTCCGCGCCGCTGCCAGGGGCTCCCTTGAGCGGAGGCAGGCGGCTCAAGGGCGGCATCTTCTCTTGTTGTGCCGGGCAGGGAGTCCCCGGCAGCCGTGCTCCGCGCGACTGCCAAGGGCTCCTTTGAGCGGAGGCAGGCGGCTCCAGAGCGGCGTCTTCTGAGCGGCGGCCATCTTCTTGTTGTGCCGGGGGCTCCCTGAGGCGACGGGCTGATGCGGCAAGAGGCGCTTTGCGCCTCTCGTCGCATCGACGGCTATCTCCTTGTGGTGGCAGGGGCTCCCTCAGGAAGCGGCCTGACGCGGCGAGAGGTGCTTCGCGCCTCTCGTCGCATCAGGTTGGGAGCAACTGCGAGCCGTGCTGCGCGCGGCTCGCAGTTGCTGGGGCTGGGAGGCGGCTATCTCCTTGTTGTTGCGGGGGCTCCCTGAGGAAGCGGCCTGATGCGGCGAGAGGCGCTTCGCGCCTCTCGCCGCGTCAGGCCGGGAGCAACTGCGAGCCGCGCTGCGCGCGGCTCGCAGTTGCTGGGGCTGGGAATCAGAGGGAGCAATCGGCAGGCGCGAAGCGCCTGCCGATTGCTCCCTCTGATTGTCTGTCATGAGGAAGGGTCCAATCCGGACCCTTCCTCATCCCGGACGCATCCCGCCCCAGAACCCCTTACTGTTTTATTTAGTCCGTGGCGCCCGTGGCGCCACGGGCGGTGTACAGATATGTCTTTCTGAACTACCAATGGGTTTGAGGGCTCTGATTGGCTGATTTGGCAGGAAGTTATCACATGGCTGTGTGTGGATGCTGTGACACAGTTTACTAATGTAACAGGATTAGCTTTTGCTTATATATTTCTTCTGTTATGACGGTCAGTTCTTAGTCTGAGGAAGAGTGCTTGCACTCGAAAGCTCACACCCTGAATAAATCTTTGTTGGTCTTAAAGTCGCTACTGGACTCTGATTTTATTCTGCCACTTTTACCTGTGCAGCACAAATAACAGCACCAGTTGTGCTCTGCTAGGGCCCCACTCGCTCTGCCGCTATGGGACCCACAAATCTTTAAAACTGAACAAGGCTGTAACTTTTCTTTCTTCTCTTTCCTAACCAGTTTATTAATACTTAAATAATTGTTTCTTTACTTTTAATGAGTTCAGTGTCCTGAGTGCTGCACAAATATGCTGTCAACAGTGTGTTAGACAGAACTGAAGATCCCATTCATCAATTAAACTCACTCGGCAATCTTGGACCACTAATTCTTTCTCAGCCCACATTACTTCCCAGGTTTGTTGTGAGGATAAAATGGAGGAAAGAAGAGCCATGTGCATTGCATCGAGCTTCTTGAAGGAAGGGTGTGTAGTGGAGATACACAGAGAATATAGGGTTGCCAACCTCCAGGCCATAGTTGGAGATCTCCTGGGATTACAGTTGATCTCCAGACAACAGAGATCAGTTCACTTGGAGAAAATGGCTACTGTGGAAGTTGGACTCAGTTGGGTTGCATTATAACTCATTGAAACCTCTCCCCTCCCCAAATCCTGCCCTTCTCAGGCTCCATCCCAAAAATCTCGAGGTAATTCCCAACTCAGAGCTGGCTACTTTATCAGAAGACAATTATATGACAAGGAGGCAACAGGGAATCTTCATCTATGCCATACTTGCCCTTCATTTGCCCTCTTTCACTCAGTTGGAAGGCTGCAGTCTGCCAAGGGCACACACAGCAGACAGACCCTGGAGCACATTCACCTCTGTCAGGTCTTTCCAGAGAGTTGAAGTGATGTTGTAAGGCCATTATTTTTTTTTTTTGTAACCATTACCTTGCCTGTCACACCAAAGTCATCTTTCATAAATGACATCTTGAACATACAAGCGTTGTCTCTGCCTCGGCACCTTTTTCGAACCTGAGAGCAGAGTCTGGATGGTCCAGGCTCTGAAAGAATAAAATATGAGGAAGAAATAGTATTGTGCTGAAGAACAGTATTGGAAACAGTTGTATCCCCCGCCAAAAAATAAGGACTTTCTTAACAAGATACACTGTGCTGCATAGTACAGAGGAGGTAACAACACGATTTAATTAATGCTGGAATCTGGACAATTCAGCCAGGCATAATCCCTTCTAAATTAAAATATTTACAGTGCAGCCTTAAAAAGAGTTACCTCCTTTTTTTCAAATCCATTACAAATGATGGGTTTAGAAGGGTATAGTTGCACTTAGAACTTCACTGTTACTGCAGATGTTATCTTCCCTTCAGCTTGACTTGCAGGTGCTGGAGTGCAGAGTGCCTGTAAACTGCAACAAAATGTAATTAATAGATCTTTGAGAACCACAAAGCAAAAGATTTAGAGCAGCGGTTCTCAACCCGGGGGTTAGAACACACTGAGGGGTCATTTGGCCTTTCCTGGGGGGTTGCAGCGGCAGCAACACCATGACGCTAGCCTCCTTTGTGCTGCCTCAGAGCTCACTGAGGTGATGCGGAGGAGGCCAGTGTCATGCAGCCACTCCTGCTGCTGTTTCAGCCGGTGCCACCACTTCTCCTGTAACACTGGCTTCCTTGGTGCCACCTTGGTAAGCTCCGAGGTGGAGTGGAGGAGGCCAACGCCAGGCCACCGCTGCTCTGGCCACCTCTGCTGCCACTGCCTCACCCCTGCTGTAGGGCTCATGGGGCGGTGGTGGTTGAGAACTGCTGATTTAGAGTAAGACAATGGAAAATTCCCAAGTGTTATTTCACCCCATACAGACTATTGTCAACCACCACCAACCATGATATTCAGAAGAAGAAAAATCAGTCCTGTCTGGCTTAATTTATCAGGAAGCAGTATTTCTAACTGATGAGTTCGGCCTGCCATAAAGATGAAAGATAGTTGTATTCAACAAGAAAGTTACAGTGAGATTGTTACCAAGAAGCTATTTTATGTCTTGAGGAAACTCTGGAAGTCTGCAAGCCCAGCCTCAAGCATGGAACAATAATTTACCCATTGCCCCACCACAAACTATGTTTTGTTTCATAGAAAATTGTCCATCACTCATTAAAATGCATTTTAAAAAACCCATGAATATCACAATGGAATTTGGCATTCTATTCTGAAATGCTTGCAAAAGTTTATAGTGCTTCATACTTGGGCCAGCCTTGACAATCAAAGCCTTCCTGTTTTGTCATTAGTAACATCCAGGTTTAAAGGAAGAACTACACATCAGTAGATATTGCACTTTGGAAATACTATACCCCTGGATTATCCTGTTCATTCAAGGGTTTCTGTTGTAGCATGATCATAAATCTACTTTCCTCTCTGTTCACTGACATCAGCAGATTTATATTTACATTTTTCTCCCATTTTGTGAAATATCTCTATTTATGATTGAATTATTTGTCTTGTTGTTAGATTGATTATCTGTAAACCGCTCAAGGAACAGTATAAATAATTCACTAAGGCTAAGGGGGGTGGGCTGATTCCAGGATAGGAAACAGGTGTCATTGGCCCCTTGGCCCTGGACTGACAATCGGAGGGGACAATCGGAGGGGCAAAGTGCCTTCCGATTGGGCCCTCACCAGGACAGACCAGAGTTCCATTCAGTCAGCCCAGCCAGGGGCAATCTGGAGACATCGCTGCCAGTCTGTTCCTGACCACCAAAGGGAGAGGAGGTCAGAAGGGCTGCCGAGGGGGATGAGAACAGAGGCTTGGACAGGCTGTGCCAGCCCTTTTTGCCCGAAGGCTGTCCTGTCATGTCCAACTGCAAATTGCCTCAGAACCCTGACAGAGCTGGCAGGAGGCTGCAGAGTGCTCCCCCCCCTTCAAGCCTGCTGCAAAGGAGCCTTTAACAGCCCCTGACTGAGGTGTTTCTGATAGCAACCCAGGGGAGCCTCAGGGCATGGGGCTGGGCATTCCTTTTTTAGGGGAGGGGGATTTCTCCTTCTGCCAAACAGCAGACAGGGAGGCCACAGAAAAGCCCCTTCTCACTTAAAATACTGCTCTGGCTGGGGGTTAGACACAGCCAAGCTGTGCATTTCTTCTTTGCAACTCTCTGCAGATTTGAGACCTACTGCACAGCATTATTCTGCAGACAAAACTGGATGCTGTTACAGAGGTTCTTTTGTCTTCTGTTTCATCTGTACAACAACCCTGTGCAGTAGGCCTCAAGTCTTACAATTCAACAACAACCTGTGTGGGAGGTCTTAAATGTTTCTTCTCTTCCACAACCCTGTCCAAAGTAGCCCTTTCTGCCTGGGGGGCTGATCTTTATACTATGAAGAGGAGCTGTAATTCCAGGAGCTCTCCAGGCCCCACCTGGAAGTTAGCTACCCCTGGGTTGGAAATATTCCTCAAGTTTTGGAGGTGGGACTTCAAAATCGTACAATGCCTCAGAGTCCAGCCTTCGAGGAGACCACAGGTGCGCTTCTGGGCCCAGGGAAAAGGCTGTGCTGTTGCTGGGGGGGGGGAAGGAAGCCTTCACCCCAGCCCCAAAAGCACACCTAGCCCCCGTTGTATTTACAAGTACAACGGGCTTGGTTCCTAGTGCATTAAAATCCCTTTCCTCTTGGTTCAAGGCAGAGTACAATTTTATCCTTTTATACCTCACTTTTCCCCACAGTGTGGACCCAAAGGAACTTGTGGTATAACGGGGTGCAAAAACCAGAGACATAATGTCTGAGTTCCCAGTTAACAATCCAGCTCTGAGAAAGTTGGAGCAGAGAATCTTCTCACTTCCAAGGACAGAGAGGAGCTTGATATAGCCCAGAGAACACTTCAAAGCAAACAACAGAAACCAGTGAAACAGTCTGGGAGGAGGGGAAACCACACAGAGAATTTGAGTTCCCAGGGAAAATGGGAGATGGTATGACATTTGATCAAATGTCTATGCAGGCTTGCTAAAATCTGCTCGACACCCAACTGAGAAGGTGGCAGTCACAGCCAGGACTGCAGGGTATAGTGGTCTGACCATGGGACTGTGTTTGCTGCCATTAGTTCCACATCCAACCCTGCACTGAAAATGAGATCCAGTATGTGACCTGCCTGATAGGTAGGACCAGTGACAAATTGCGAGAGCCGTAGTGTCACTATGGCCGACACTAGTTCTGGCCCATTTCCAGAGATTGGCACCTCAACATGGACATTAAAGTCCTCCAGAATTAGTAGTTCGGGGAACTGTAATGACCAGGCTGCCACTGCCTCCAGAAGGGCGAGCAGGGCATCTGGTACTGTGCTGGGCATAAGATATACCACCTAGGTGGCCACACTCACGGTTGTGCCCCACCCAAAGCCAACACATTCAATTCCTGGAATTGACGGTGTGGGGAGTGCTCTGAAAGATTAGGATTGCCACCACTCTTCCCTACCCCCCGTAGTCTGTAACTGATGGCCAAGGCTAATCAGGAGCTCCCCCCCCCCTTTGTAGATACCCCTGCCATGGTTTTCCATGGTGCACTTCAGTGGTGTCTCTTTAACAGCTGTGGCCATAGTCCCTTTAGACTGCTGCAAGTAACTTGGGATGTCCTTCAGGCCATAAGCCTGTGGAATACAAAGTAAGGCCAAGCTCCCAACAGCCAGAGAATGGCTACTGGGCTGGTGCACAGAGAAGCATGAAAGACACCGTATGACAATGTCAGGATAAACTTTGCTGTCTGCTGAGGACAAGACACAGAGCAGCACAATGCTCAGCTGCTACTTTGATGGTCTCCCACCGTCCTCAGAAACAGATCAGTCAACATTCTGGAATATTAAGGAAATTAAAACCAGTCACAACCTACTGCTTATCCTCCATGGCACGCCAGCTGTGGAGGCTGTTCCTATCCATCCAAGTGTTCAGGAATAAAAGTCTTCCTGCATATTCCTGACCTTTAATAGTATTCTAGTGCGGGAGAGATCATGTTGACACAATTGATAAATGGTTCTTAATCAGATTACTATGACACGTAAACACCATGTGAAATGGAATATTCTTTTCCCTTTTTGTCTTTCCTTTATAGACAAGCAATTCCTGTCTGCCACATTTCAGACAAAGTGTCTATTCATATTTCAGTTACAGCAAGATGACTTAGGCATGGCAGAAATTATTACATTATGGATCAGCCAGTCTGAAATTAATGTAGACTTGGATTAAAACCTGTTATGTGGAGTTTGTGTGTGCTTCAGGTAAGCAAACTCCTTTCCTTCTGTCTCCTCCTATCTTTTAAGTGGAATTTAATACACAGAAATAACAGAATTCTAACCAAATAAAATCACTTTGGGCTTCTTTAAAATCCCTACAGAAGTCCTTAGTCTGTTTCCAAATCTTATCTTAGTCAGGGAAATATAGTAGATAATGAGAATGAGAATGAGAAACATTCATTGGGCACTTTCAGTTGGTATCTTGTGCCCTTGCCCCTTGTGCTTTGGCTACCTGCTGTAGAATCATGCTAAGGAATCCCTAGGAGTCCAGTATGTATTTTCCAGAGAGGAGATCCAGCATGACATCTACAACCAAAGGATTGTATTTTATTTAGATGTAGTGTAAGCATATAGAAAACCTTAATATGCAGCTGAAAGGACCACAAACAGATTGACTTTGGGAAAAGTATAATCTTTTGACTTTCTCTTTAACACAGTAGCCTGCTGTTTCCTTGTAGAGTTGCCCCTGGGCATCAAAGGACTTTTGTCAATGCTGTAGGAAGCAGTGCTCAGGAATTTAGCTAGAAGGGAAAAACATTTCCTCCCTTTTTGTCACAGTAGTTCTCTGAATCTAAACCATTGGCTTCCTCTTTAAAGACATTCACAGAACGCTTACGTTTTTATGCTTCTGGTTTATGTGAGTTGCTGGAAACTTTCAAACCAAGCTGGCAATTGTTGGCATAACAAAAACAACAAGGTCTTGGTTGTGTGCTCACACAGCACTCAGTGGCTGCAGGAGGAAAACACAGTTTCGGAGTCCTTACTTCAAAGACAACATGGACAAAATTGTGAGGGTTCAGAGGAGAGCAATGAGGATGAGCAATGACCAAGCCCTAAGAGGAAAGGGACTTGGAGGAGGTGGAGAGGGGACATGATTGCTGTCTTTAAGTATTTGAAAGGTTGTGACTTGGAGGAGGGTAGGAAAAGGTTCTTGTTGGCCACAGAGGATAGGGCCCACAGTAATGGGTTTAAACTATGTGTAGCACATAACACTGGCTAGAGATGAGGAAAACATTATTCTCCGTCTTAGTAGTTCAACGGTGGAATCAGTTACCTAAGAAAGTGGCGAGCTCCCCCTCACTGTCTACAAACAGCAGCTTCATTGAGCAGGGGGTGGGACTAGACGGTTGGTATGGCCCCTTCCAATTATATGAATCTATGATTGTGGCGCAAATGAGCCTCTTGTGGTGCAGAGTGGTAAGGCAGCCGTCTGAAAGCTTTGCCCATGAGGCTGGGAGTTCAATCCCAGCAGCCGGCTCAAGGTTGACTCAGCCTTCCATCCTTCCGAGGTCAGTAAAATGAGTACCCAGCTTGCTGGGGGGTAAACGGTAATGACTGGGGAAGGCACTGGCAAACCACCCCGTATTGAGTCTGCCATGAAAACGCTGGAGGGCGTCACCCCAAGGGTCAGACATGACTCGGTGCTTGCACAGGGAATACCTTTACCTTTACCTTTATGATTCTAAATTTCATAGCAAAGCCAATAGTGGTTCCATGAGACAATTTGTAGGTACAAAAATACTTTAAAAAAGAGGTGTGTGTGTATACAGCTGGGGTGTACAAAGCTCTCGTCACTTGTGTGGAGCAAAGACCTTGTGTTCTTTCCCAGGAAATTCAATGACTGCCATCTAGAGATTGAGCCTTAGCCGCTATATTGCACTAAAGAGATTGTTGTCATGGTTTCTCACTTTTAGTTCCAGAGCTTTATATTTCAAGCTGGTGAGTACACAGACCCAGGAAAATATCTAGTATATGTTTATACACCCATTGCATGATTTAAAGTATGGCTTTTCATTGTTTTTATCCCTCTCTCCTCTCTTCACACACAGGATGAATCACAAATTATGACCTGATCTTTCTCTTTCCCCAGTTCTGATTTAATCTTGGTTTGAAAAGAAGAGCGCAAACTATAGTTTGCAGAACTATGGTTCAATATGCAAGTATTCACTTTACAAGGTGGGTGCACATGAACAGAGGAAAGAAGAGGGGACAAATAAATCCAAGCATCATCAAAACTCAATCAACTATTCTCAAACAATTTTATTTATTTATTCATTACATTTATATACCGCCCTCCCCAATGTCAAAACCTTGTGTTGTTTACCATGATTAATATGATTTGATTTTGATTTGATTCCTCACCTATACAATGGAGATCATGTGGAGATGTTTGTTGTATTATCCCAACACCTTTTGTCTAAAATAAATAAGCAGTTATTCAATCCTGGGAATCTCACATACAGCTCACACCCCCATGTCAGTTACCCAGCCCACATCTTTGGAATTCATGTCCCCTTAAACCAGCCTGGCACCTGGGCCAGACCCACCAACATAGACTAAGTGACCAGCCCCCACTGTTGCCATGCCAACCATCTGCATCTCAAGGCAAAGCTGTGCTTTGTGGGGGGAGTGAGGGTTGACAATCCGAAAGCAATATAGTACCTGGACTGAGAGCCCCTTCTCAGTTCAAGCAAAGCATGTGTTTGTTGACACCTCAATACTACCTAGTAAATAACCTGATTTCTACAATTATGAGTCTTGTTAGTATCTATGGGGGCAATCCTCACAGCCAATTAGTGACAAAGAAATCTTTAGTACAGATGGTCACATTTTGCTTTGATTCAGGGACACCACCACCAAAAGAAAGATAACGTATTTAAAAAAACATGTTATTTTAAAAACACTTTAAATTGTGTCATAGATCTGGTCACACAAAGCAGAAGATTGAAACATATATTTCTTTTGAATTTCTGAGTTTCTGTATTAAAGTCAAAATGAAAAATAGTTTCTGTAGAGTATTCAGTAAGACATTCTTTGCAAATAGTATGCTTATGGAGCAAATAGGTAAAGAAGGTTAAATTCTCAGCTTGTAGATCTGTGCTAATACTCAATATTGTTTCTTGATGTTTGTATAAATTATTATTAAAGGTCAAAAAATAAATTTGAGTTCACCTTTGAGAAAACAATAGCTGATTTGATTGACGTGACTGTTTCCATAGGGGAAGTACACAATCTGAAAGGTAATCAGAGATTTAATTTCTTTGCTCATTGATTACTCTTGTCTTTCATGCATACAACTATAATTGCCAGGGTGGAGGACATAAGGCAAGAGTACACTCAGCTCTTATGGTCAAAGAAATGATTTGTGAATCATATAACTAGAGAGCAAAATGTGTTCACAGAGAATCAGGAGTGTTTGTTTCAAAGTGTAAACAAACTCCATATTGCTCCAATAAAATTAAGGTCGGATTTCCTATGAATGCCCTGGTGGGAATAAAGTCAGAAGCATATTAAAGGGCCAATATATTAAAGGGAGTAAAGTCACAAATATATTTGTGCCACATAATTACCTCCGCATAAAGGTTAAAAAGAAAGGGTGATAAGATACACCCTTGTTTCACTCCCTGGCTGACCTTGAACCAATCAGTGTCTCCATATATTGTTCGTACTGTGGCCTCCTGGTTAGTATACAATGAACTGATGAGGTGTATTAAGTGGGACAACACTCCCAAATCATGTAAAGTAGTGATCCCCAACTTGTGGGCCGTGGACCACATGTGGTCCGTCAACTAATTGGAGGTGGGCCCCGAAGGACGCCTTCTCCCCCCCCCCTGGCCCTTTACTTCATCCCCCCAGCCCTTTACAACACACTTCGGGTGTCATTGTCTCCCATCACTCCCAGATGGGACTATCTCGTTGCAGAGAAACAAGCTCAGGGTTCCCATTGATTTGTCATTGTCATGAGTTAAAATTTCCATGAAAATAAAATGTTCCTAATGTTCATTGTTGTGGCGTGTCTGTATCTTATTTTGAAGGGATGTTTAAACATTACCATAGTGATCAGAGAGTGTTAGGGCAGTGGTTGAGAGTAGAGGAGTAAACTACCCCCCCCACCAGGCCTCAGTAAAATTGTCAAGCGTTGAGTGGTCCCCTGTGATAAAAAGGTTGGGGACCACTGATGTAAGGCATCCCAGAGCGATTCAAAGTACAGCATCTGTCTAGGGAAGAGGAGGAGTGAATTTATGGTTTCAGAGGAGGGAAAGGCCCGGCCCATGGCAAGACAGGCAGGTGCCCTCTGCATCCCCATGCCTCTCTAGGAATGCCAAACTCCCCTGGTTAATCCTTTGGGGCCTGGCTATGCTAAAAAGGAGCTTTGAATCACCTTTGAAGATGGGAAGGAAATCTCAGTTCAAGTCAGATTTTTCTGCCATGCAAGATTAAATTGTACAAAGCAACGGACAAATTCAAAGAATGTCCAACTTCTAGAAATCAGGGGAGTTCAGTGGAACTCACAAAGACAAAATAAAAACAGACATTTTTGGACAAACATAGAAACAAAACCTCTCAGTTTAAAAGAAATCTTAAAATCTTTAACCGCCCCTGTGGAGCGGATAAAATAAAGCCCTAAGGGCTATTGGGGAGGAGTTAGGGTGGGCTCTGTCCGTGATAAAAACTCGGAGGGGCAAATCAGAAGCCACCAGGGGACTCACCGCACCGAAGGCCACACGGCCTTCCCCCACGGTGAGTCGTCCTGCCTTCCCATCCCCCTAGGGAAAGGAGCAGGGACGCTGCGTCAAAGACGTGGCGTCCCTGCTCCTTTCACGCCCCCACAACACCATGCGAACGTCACACTCCAACTAACCCCCCTCCATCCCCAGGCCCCTTCCCGCCTTCCCACGACAAACACTCACACACACAGCAGGACCCACCCGACGCCTGCTAACCCCCCATCCCGCCACAGCTTCCCGAGACACAAATACGTCCACACACACACACTTGCGCACTTACCCGCCATCTGCTAACCCCCCCACCCTCTCCAGACCCCTTCCCGCCCCGCCGCCATTTCCAGACACACAAACATGCCCACACACACACACTCGAGCACCCACCCACCGTCCGCTAACCCCCCCACCCTCCCAAGACCCCTTCCCGCCCCGCCACCGCTTCCAGACACACACACACATGCCCACACACACACACTCGAGCACCCACCCGCCGCCTCTCCCCCAGCCCCCGTCGTCACACTTCCCACCCCCACCCCAAGCCCCCCTTCTCCCGGCCGATTCTCACTCGCCGACACCGCACTCACCTTCCGCAGGTCGTCGTACTCACTGCCCCTTTCCTCCCCTTTTGCTGGTGCCACTGCCAGCCGGGGCGCCCTGCGCGGCCGCCAGCACGACTAAGGAATGAACCAGGCATGCGCGGAATCACGCACATGACTGGTTGCAGATGCCAACGCCCCGTGCCGACCCCGGAACTCCACCCCCAGCTCCAGCATGCATGCCCGGCCTATCGACAATGCGTCCACCCCCTCCCTGTCGTCTGCGCTGCCCCCCAGCCCAAGCCGCACTCCTTCCCCACCTACCGCCGACAGCTGCCGCGGTAAGAGGACCTCGCCCGATCACCGAACTCTGCCCATTTTCACAAATGGGCTTTTTTTCCTAGTCTGAAATAAAAGCCTATAGACATTTTGAAAGCCTGTAACAAGGAATGATAAACTGTAAAATACCTGATTTGTATAACAAAAGCCTGACTTCATCATTCCTACTACCTTGTTCCTCTCTGTAAAATAAAATATTTTAGTTGTTACTTATTAAAAATGCCTCAGTGCCATTCTGACAAGGGTATAAGAAAAGAGAGCTCTACACCATCCCCAAATATTCCTAGGCTGAGTTAAAGTCAAAAGATATCAGCAACAGGGTAGTACAGTGAGATTCATTTTTATAACAAATAAAGCATGCTACAAGGGCAGCTTAGTCTCTGAGGGAACAACACTTGATTCTGGAGGGAAAAATTTACCTCAGAGTGGGGAACTGTGCAGGGGTCCATTATAGCTGCCCTTTCAAAGCCTGAACAGTACAGCCCACAAAATAAAACAAGATGCGCCAACAAAAACATAACAATTAAAATTAACAACCATTAAAAACAAACCAATAAAAGACAGAAACATAAAGAGTTTGGAACCAGAAAAACGTTGTTTGTAGCGGAATGCTTTTAGCAGTCTTTTACAAGTTTTCATTTTAAAAGTGAAATACAGTTAATATTTTATTGCAGATCAGTTTTAATAAAAACTGAATACAACTCTAATAAACAGACTGGCTTTGATTCCTGACTCAGCTTTACTGTTATCTTGACCCCTGCTGGCTCCTTCAACTCTCTCTTTTTGGCATTCCCCTGGACATTGGTTGCCTCAGCACATGCTGGACTGGACTTTGACTCTCTTAAATGGTTGGTGATTCAGGCTTGGCTTCCTGGCCAAGGGCATATTCCTCTTGGCTGCCACTGGGTGCGGCCAGATAGGGCAGCACAAGGGGTTAAGAGGGGATCTTGACTTCTGATTGTTTGTATGGGGAGATGTAATGCTTTGAATACCCTTGCCCTACTTCACAGTTCTTTACACGCTATAGGACTTGTTACTCTATGTTATGTTTGTTCGTTTAAAGCATTTGATAAATTTCTATATTGTGTAAGTTCATATTTCGTTGTGTTGTCATTACATAGTGGTTAAACTTCTTTTGTAAATATTCAGGTACCCATGCAGATCATGTATCACAGGGGTGATAGGATATTCAGTTGTACATTCATCAAATGTAATTAGCAGCACTGACCTGCCTCAATCCAGCTGGCAGTAGAGGCCATCCATCAGGGCAATGAGTTCTGTCTCAACCCCATGGCCAGGCCAGAAGTCCATTTGGGCTGATTGTAGGAATGCTGTCAGTTGGTCTGTGGCAGCTCTTTTCATCCTGTTCCCTAGAAAGACTAGGTGCAAGACAGGGTGGTAGTTGGCGGTCTCCCATGGAATCAAGGATGGTTTCTTCAGCAGGGACCATATCAGAACCTCCTTCAGCCCCTTTGGGAATTCTCTGGTTGAGGGGGAGAGGTTGATTATGTCCCAGAGGGGAGCTCCTATCCTCATGCCCAACCGTTTGATTAGCTATGAGGGGTAGGTATCTATGGGCCAAGTGGTTGGCCTTGTTAGTATCCTGTCCACTTTGGTCAGCAAGAGTCATCTGAAGCTATCTAGTGTATCCTTCAAAGGTAGCCAAGGGGCCTCTACTTCTTTTTCTATGTCTAAAGATGGCAAAAGCTCATGGTGGAGTGTTGAGACTTTATCCGCAAAGTAGCTTGCAGATGCCTCACAGCTACATTGATAACTTATTTGTTATCTAGACACATGATAAAGAAGCCCTGGATACTTTCCATCAGGCATACAATGACTTTCACCCCACCATCAACCTGACAATGAACCAATCTATGCAAGAAATATATTTTCTGAACATATATTTTCTGTAAAAATAAAGAATGGATGTCTAGAAACCACCTTATACCGAAAACTTGCTGACTGACAAACATACCTGCATGCCTCTAGCTACCATCCAAAATATACCAAACAATCCATTGTATACAGACAGGCTCTATGTTAAAACTGCATCTGCTCCAATCCCATATATAGAGATTCCCACCTGAATGATCTGCAACAAACCTTCTCGGAATTAAGTACCCATCCAATGAGGTCAAAAAACAGATAAACAAAGCCAGAAGGATACCAAGAGAAAATCTGTTGGGGGACAAACCTTTTCTTGCACACAGACAACTCCCCAATCTCAAACAACTCCTCAACCACAATAATTCAACATCTAATTTGAACATGGACACTGGTACCAGAGCTTGCAACAAACCCAGATGCCAACTTTGATGCCACAATCACTGGACCTAACAACATCACCTACAACATCATCAAAGGCTTATTCACTTGCTCATCTTCTAACATTGTATATGCCATTAAATACCAACAATGTCCCTCTGTTCTCTACATAGGGCAAACAGGTCAACCCCCCCCTCCAAAGAATTCTAGAAAGGGAGATTGCAGAAATGCAAGTTATTACAACATTCAAATCAATGGCAAACCCTAGACTCAACAAAGACATACATTTTTTTATCTCACTATGCATGCCAACCTCATTCAACTCTTATATCCACATTCCTTATAATATCTTTTTAATTTTATTTTGGAACATTGTAATGTCATGTTAGTATTACGTAATGTAATTCTGAATCTAACTCTCTGGTCTCAGGACAAGATAACTTGCCAGCACAGCTTGTCACTTTTGTCACTTGCAGGGATGATTCCGCGCTTGGGTAGAGATGGATGGGGCAAGTAACTAGTCTCTTTTAATTATTTCTTTTCACAACTGAGAAAGTGTCTGCTATTAAGTACTAAAATGGACAGTTTTATTTCTCCAATATTTTTGTGAAATACAACTGAACTCAAAAGGATTAATTAGCTGTTTTAGCAAAGAATTATCATCATATAGCAATCATCATTAGTTCAGAAAACCTTATAAAATCCAAACTGACAAGTCACCCACAACCTGATTGGTTGTCATCCAGGAATGGCCTACCCAGGTAGTTTAGACCCAATCATGAGGCAGTCCTCAGCCAGAAAGAGATTAATAAGGAATCAGCTCTCTACCTCCAACTTCCTGTCAGTTTCAGAAGTATGCTGGGTGTAAGAGAAGCCAACCTTGGAGCATGACCTGCTGCCTATAAGTTGCCCTGACCTCCTGGCCTCTTTCAACTCAGAGGACATGGGCAGTAGCTGGGGCAGCCCCTGCAAGCCTTCTGGGGGTGGGAGGCTGCAGAAGGCCCAGAAACAACTTCCTGCCAGCCCTCTTGGATCCAGGGCGCACAGCAAATGTTTACCTTAGGAATATTTATTCATTAGTAAATGATGGCCTTCATCCAGGAATGGCCCACTCTAGCAGTTTAGCCACAATCAGGAGTCAGTCCTTAGCCAGAATGGGCTCTTTACCTCCAACTCCCTGCCAGGTTCAGAAGTTTGCTGGCTTGAAGAGGGGATGGCCTCAGAGCATACCTGACTGCCATGGCCTCTTTCAACTCAGAGAACTTGGGGGGAGCTGGAGCAGCATGGAAAATAACACTGATGTGGGTGGGACTGGGAAGATGTAGACTTCCCCTTTTCAAATGGATACCACCTTGGTATTGTTGCAGTCTTCCCAAGACCATCATAACAAAGCAAATTTGAGAGCAATAGCATGGAAGATGGGGAAACTGTAGATGGGGCACAGAAGCACCATGAAGCCATGTCGCTCTCGCGTTGACTGTTTCCTAGTAGCTGCTTCCCAGTAGAAGAAGAATTGGTTTTTATATCCTGCTTTTCACTGCCCATAGGAGTCACAGAGTGGTTTATATTAGCCTTCTCTTCCTCTCCCCACAGCAGACACACTGTGAGGTAGGTGAGGCTGAGAAAGCCCTGAGAGAAACTGCTCTATAAGAACAGTTTCTAAAAGGACAGGATGCCCAAGGTCATCCGGCACGTGGAAGAGCAGGGAATTAAATCCAGCTCACACATTAGAAACTGTTACGCTTACATTTATTTGTTTGTTTGTTTAGATTTATATGCTGCCCTTCCCTATGGCTCTGGGTGGTTTACATAAAACATTGTAGAACATTTACATAGAACAATATCAATATAACGGATAACAATCATGTTATAACATATCACCTAGAACAGCATTTCAACAAACAATAACATTGACAATCCCTTGGATGGTTCTACGTCTCAGTCTGAGGTGGAGTGGGGGGGAGGGTGCTGTAGATGTTTTAAGTCAGTTGGTCTCAAGCAAATGCCGGGTGGAGGAGCTCCTTTTTGCAGGCCCTGCGGAATTGTGAAAGTTCAGGCAGGACCTTAACCACTACACCAAGCTGTACTAATGGCCATTGCCTTAAAGAGATGTAGCTAGAGCACAGGCAGAAGAAGCTGTTGCAGGTAGATGGTGTAAGGTTTTTTTTTTTTAATTTTCTCATTGACTGTTATGGCAGTGGTCCCCAACCTGCGGGCCGCGGCCTGGTGCCGGGCCGCGGCTCCCTCTCCCCGCCCCCCCCCCGCCCCCCCGCAGTAAAAAACTTCCCCGGCCGCAAGCTTGCGGCCCGGGAAGCTTCTTACTGCGGCAGGGCGGGGAGAGGGAATCGGGGCGATGTGCGGGCGCGATGTGCGGGCGCGGCTCGCGGAGCGCGGCCCGATGCGGGGGCGCGACCCGATGTGCGGGCGCGGCTCGCGGGCGCGGCCCGATGCCCTGCCGGTCCCCAACCTCAGAAAGGTTGGGGACCACTGTGTTATGGGATTCTTTTCCTTTAAATTTGGACCTTCTGGGCAATGGATCCTCATGTAAGAGTGCTTTTTGAAATGAAATAGAAAACTTCTTTTAAAACAGGTTTCTTTATTCAGAGACGTAAACATCATTACAAAGGCATAGACAGGAATGATGAATCTAGGTCTCTGATAGACCCAAGCATACCACATTCCCCCCTCCCTTGGGAAGGTGATGGCCTGAATTTCAAAGGAGCTCAAACATTTGGTGCAATTTAACAGTCAGATGGACTCCAGTAGCTTGCAATAGATAAATTGTCACCAAAGACCCTGGGTGCTCTGACCCACTTCCGGGTTCAATTTGACCCTGGTGCATTTCGCCTGACTCAGGCAGTCTATCCTGTGCACTGTTAGCTGTCGCTCTACAACCATGTCTGGTGGTTAGCTCGCCAGATATCACCACCACCAATTGTGAAACAGTTCCAAGACTGTGAAATCTCAGGGAGGCTGAAACATCCAACGTGTAGGTAGCCTGCAGAGGTACCCACCATGGCACAAATTGGGTATGTGCTGAATACTGATCCTGGGGGCCTGTCCAATGGGAAAACTTAACGAGACCCCCTGCACTGCAGCATGCATTTTTTCCTAGCTAGACCTGCCATCAGAGGGTCCCTCAGGGCTGCTGGCATGTCCCTCAGCAGCCAGAATTGCCCAGGGCAGCATACACTCTACCCCTTCACTAGGTCAGTGCTGCCTGTAACTCCCCCACCAAAGACTGAAAGGCTGCAGGCCTCCCTGCATGTGCCTATGGCCCTTGGGAAACTAGTGGAAGAGATCATCAGCATAATGTGATTTCTACAACCCTATGCTTCTTCCAGAGATGTGGTGAAGACTTAAAGACCGCAAGTGTTAAAGCCCTCATCAACATGGCCTAACCACCTGCCACAGCTCTGGCAACTGAAAGGGGGTATGGACCCAGCTGTAATTGGATGTCAAGTTGGTGGATGCCACCCAGTAATGAAGCATTGCCCCAAAAGGTAGCAGAGAGCCAAGCCAAGCAAGCACAGAGCCAGGATGAGGAGGTCAGCCAGGATTCAGTCAGCCAGGCAGTTTTCATGCAGTGAAAGCCCATCAGATTTCCCAGGCCATGAGTGCTGGGAATACCCAATCCAGTTTTTGACAGCCTATATCCAAAAAGGGGAGGGTGCATAAATCCAGTCCCCTGCTTGTGCAGCCCAGTGCCATTGCCCCCCTCCAACGATGATACCCTTTCTATGTGGGCATTGACCCCATCAACCCCAGAAGACTAATCCACAGATCGGATACATTGTGTTTCTTACCGGTGCTTGCTGCCAACCCTCCATAGCTTCTTCTTGTGTCAGGCTTCAGATCAAGTGCCCTTGCTAAGGGCTCCTCAGGGGCATGTCCCTATCCTTGATGGAATCTGTAACTCACTAGGATCTGAGGAAAGAACCCCACACCAGCCTGCCCCCCCCCTTCAGCAGTGTGGCCACTTGAAAGTAGCTATGCCTAACAAAATTACAGGAATACAGGTGGGAGAGACCTGTGTGTGCAAAGGGCAGACCATCCTGGGCCTGTTGATGACAGTGCCTTGCTGCTGTTCCATCCTGTTACCTCCTGATACTGCTCCCCTAGCAACTGGTATTCACATATAGATAGAACTGCCAGCTCCAGGTTGGGAAATTTAAGGTGGAGCCTGGGGATGGTGTGGTATAGGGCAGGGAGAAACTTCAGGAAGGTATAAGGTCATGAGGGTCATACTCTCCAAAGAGCCATTTTCTCCAGGGAAACCAACCTTTGCCACCTAGAGATTATTTCAGGAGATCTGCAGGCCCTAGCTGAAGGCTGGTGACCCTAGATGTAGGCTGTCTCTGAACATGGAGGTCCCATAACTGCAAATAGCAACTGATGGGCCTATCCCCCATGAATCTAATGGATCTCCTTTTAATGTCATCTAACCAAGGGGCCTTCATGACACCCCTTGGCAGAGAGTTCCACAATTTAAAATACTTGAAACAGGGCAAGGATTCCTATCCCTTATTTCTAGTCTGTTAGACATGGAATGGATGTATTCTGGGGATATGGTATGTTGACTGACTAGGAGTTTCAGGTGGTCTCCTGTATTTGTTTAAAATGAGGCATGAAAAAAGTCTTACTTTTTTGCCTCAAGATTGCATTTAGGTGCATTCTTCAATCGATACTGAATTACTGCACTTATTTTATTGTAGTCTGGCTGCCATACTCACCAGGAACTGTAATGTCATTATAGATCTACATCAACAATGATATTACACCTGTCCTCTACAAGGCATTTAACAGTCTTTTGCATCAAAGGAACAAACATAAATATAACCAATCAACAGGAACTCATCCGAGAGAATTGCTTCTTGAATATATTTTCCATTCCCCATGCGAGTGGTTTTTGATTCCGAATGGTGTTTGTCTCATTCAAACAGGACAGCTGTACATTTGTTGTTGGCAATTTTCTCTTTTTTTCAGGGGACAGGGAGGCTAAAGTTTGTTGCTGGGATTCATTGATGTTCCAGTATTTTTTATGTTAGTGCACTCTAAATTAAAAATAGCCACAGCATGCCATTTTGATGATTTTTCTGCTTTAAAAATGCACACAGTAGGGAAGTATTTCAGGAAGCATAATTAAAACTAAAATTAAAACAAAGAGCATATACTGAAATTGTACTTTATATATCAACATTGGATAGGAGATACTTTTTATATACAAGAATGCAAAGAAACTGATATCAACTCAGTACTGTGATACAAGTTTTCTATGCCATGTTAAAGGACGTTCTCCTGTGGGCCAAACATCTGTTTGGTTGATCCACCATGCAAGTCCTATTACTTGCATTCACCTAACAACAGAGGCCTAATTATTGTCCACAAGTCAAAGCTCCTTTACCTTTCATATTTGTACAAAAGAGAATTTCAACAAGTATATTTTTTCTCACCCTTGGATGAAAATTCAATCATTCATGACTATTAAATGAATGGGAGTTTACCTCTGGTCATATATGTAAAATATTTCCTTTCCCTCCTGTCCAATGTTTGGTCACACATGTGGACCATAGGCTAACGGTATGAATTACGATGTCACAAAGAGGCTCACCGGCTCAGCCTGCTGTACCTCCTGAATTCTGGCAAGCGGGATTGAAACCAATGAGGCCTAGGAGGGATACCATGAGTACCAAATATGCAGTTGTTGGGCTCTCTCACCCTTGACCCAGTCATAGAATCAACAGCACATTTTGCTACCTTAGTCATCAAGTTGACTTGTGGGTATGCTTTGTTGTGGGGAGAGGAAGGTAAGCCACATTGAGACTCCTTTGGGTAGTGACAAGGAATGTACATTCATACAAACTAACCCCTCTGCTGGGATTACGTATAGAACCTCTTATTCAGGAACTTCCATCTTCTGCTTAGGTATGGAGGGCAGGAAACAAGCAGGTGTCATGGTTCTGAAGGAGATATGTGTGGTGTCCTCTCTGTTCTTTGGTTTTTATTCTAATGGCATATAGAACTGTGTCATAGATTTAATGGATTGTTTGTATGCCATCTTGTATTTTATGTTGAAAGAAAGGCAGCAGTGACTATTTAAAAAAACACAAGCAAAGTCACAGGCTAAATGAGATATTTGCACACACACCCATTTCCCTTCTACTGCTGAACTAACGGAGCTCAAACAATTGAGGATGGGGTTGGAAGTTTCCCTGCCATGCCTATTTCCTTCTTCTCTTCCCCCTTGTCTCTTTCTCCCCCTCTGTTCCGTCCTATTGAGAGCCAACATGTAGTGGTGAACAGTGGCAGATCTGAATCTGGAGAACCAGTGTTGATTCCCCACTCTTCCATTGCCCATATGCAGCCAACTGGATGAGCTAGTTAAAGTTGGTTTAGAGCTGTCCTTATAGAGCAGTTCTTTCAGAGCTCTCTCAGCCCCACACACCTCACAGAGTGAGGAAGGGAAGGAGCAAGGAAGGGTGTTTGTAAGCCACTTTGGGACTCCTTCAAGTAGTGAACAGCAGGTTATAAAAGAAACAGCAGGGGATAGAAGTACAGCAGAGGGAATACTATTTGCTCAAGCCATGGGGAATGGGAAATACATATGTAAGCATATGATGTGGAAAGAAGGGCTACTGAAGGTATTTTCATCACTGTTTCATTACCACTGCAAGTTTTAAAAAAATCTTAGACAGAACCATGTTGTTCAAGAAAGCTTGTCAGCTATTTTTAGAAATACACAAAGCAGGTCTAATGGCCCTATCGATATTGATGGCAGCTGCCACTGCTTGATATAAAGCACCAGTACATAGGCAAGAAATATTTTATGACACATGAGAAATGGCATGAATCTGTTAAACTGTAGAGAGGGAAAATATCCACTGAAGGGATAATAAGTATGTAGCTCAAGGTGGCCAGATGTCCCGCCTCTGGCCAGACAGTCCCGCATTTGGGGCATTTGCCCCGCGTCCCACGGTGTTTTCTAATTGTCCCGCGGCATTCTCCAATTAAAACTTTTTTAAAAAAAAAATTAAATTTTTTGGTCGTGTGTCTTGTGGCAGCCCAGCAGGCAGCTCGGGCTCAGGAGGCCCTCACGCAGGTGCCGGGCTCAGAAGGCCCCCGCACAGGTGCCTGCTCAGGCGGCCTTTTCCTCCGCGTCTTACTGCCTCCTCCTCCTGCCTTTACAGATGGACCCACAGTGCCGCTAGCAAAGATCGTCCTCCAGATAGGGCTTTTCCCGGGCCACCACCTCCCCAAGGCCAGTCAGGGAGGGAGGAGGGAGGAGGGAGGGGGGAGGGCCATCTGCCACCACCGTGGCAGCGGCAATGCCTTGTGGCTCCAGATTTCTTGTCACTTTAATGTAGCTAGATAATTTCATGGTTAATCCAGTTATTTAGATTCAGATGGGTAGCTTTTTTGGTCTTAAAGGTGCCACTGGACTCAAACTTTATCCAATGTATTGCTAAGGATAGCCACCCTGTGGAGGGAAGAGAGTTGTTTTGGAATAAGAATATTAAGCTTCCAAGTGCTTCTCCAGGGCTTAATTCTCCCAGATAGGCTAAAATGTCCTTAGTTTACTGTAAAGATAACATGTTGAGCTTTCTGCTGTTGAAAAGTGTCCTTTGAAACTAAAGGACACTTAGATTTAAAAAAAACACATAATGTAAAAGGGAGACATATAAAGGTTAGTAAATAAATTGACTGATATTTGATAACCTTCCAGGTTTGAATCAATATACCATTGGCCTTATGGAACCTTAGATAGATTGGCATCTATATAAATGAGAGGTCACTCTGTGTGTGTGTGTGTGTGTGTCCAACTGTGTGATTGAGTGGAGTCCAATATAAGCAAATGATGTATTGGAAAGCTGGATTTTAAATCAGAGGAAATAGTTTGCAAAATATGTGATGTGACAGGTCCATTCTTGAAATAACTTGCAAGATATGTCTGGCATGATCTTCAGTGTTGCCCAAATCCTAGGCCTTCATATATGCTCTACGACCTCCATGATACTGAGAGATTAGCAAACGTACTGTGATCTTGTCACAATGAAGGTCTCAGAGAGTATAAGCCATCTTTCTATAGGATTAATTGTCTTTAAATCCTATCTATATGATATGCCTGCCTGGAAAATTTCTGGAGATTTTGGTGGTACCAGAGAAAGTTCGAATTTTGGGGCTGGAGGGAATTTAGTTGGTATGTGATACCATAGATTATACCCTCTGCAGCTGCTATTTCCTCAGAGAGAACTGATCTTTGTAGTCTGGAGATCCACTGAAGTCTGGCCCCACCTTGGAGTTGGTAACCATGTCCCCAAGTGTGGGTGCAAGTCAAGCCCAGGTGCATGTCAAGGGCATTAGAAGGACAGGAAAAACAGGTCCTATCTTGCACTTCCACAATATGTAAAGTCTACATTAGGAGATATGGGTTGTTTTTAGCCTCCCTTTGGATTTCCTTTGGATGCTGCTAGTTGACTCTAGGCTTTCTGCATTTTGGCCTTTCCTCCCCTCATTTCCCAGGTTGAAACTAACCATATATGCTTTCTTCATCTGAGTCAGAGGCAGCCTCCCATCATGTTTTATTCCCTTCCTCTTTCCAAAAATGTTTGTTTTGTAAAAAGGTGTCTGTTTGCACCTAACCACACCATCCTATACCACTTCCCCCCCCCTTCCCCCCAAGTATGTGATTTTTTTTTAAGGATGTTTATCATGTTACAATGCTGCTACAGCGTAAACACTGTTTTTTACAACCAGAAACAGTGTTGTAATGGGAACATACCTTTAAAAAATTAGATCCTTCCGGAGGGAGAGGGAAAAAGGGGGAGGGAGAATGACAATGAGGAAAGAGATGTGCAAAAATGACTCTAAATGGCGGCCACAGGGGGGGGGGAATGAATGCAAGAATTTCCCATTTCTCAGCTGTGAATTAAATACCCCCTTGAAGAATGAAACTGATATAACCAGGAATTTCCTTGCTGCAATTTGGGGCTGTACTTGAAGTGTGGATTTTAGCGCAGAAATGGATAGAAAAGGAACTTTAAAAGGCAAAATGGAACAAAATCACTAGTGTGGAAAAATACTTAGAGATGTGTGCGGGATTTAAATAGTGAATACAGAAATTAATCTGCTTGCATACACTTTCATGCCTAGAATTAGAGATCATGCAATGAAATTCATCATCTGTAG
Source organism: Paroedura picta (assembly GCF_049243985.1). Lineage (NCBI taxonomy): Eukaryota > Metazoa > Chordata > Lepidosauria > Squamata > Gekkonidae > Paroedura > Paroedura picta. The sequence goes on from NC_135371.1 coordinate 98,199,079, forward strand.
GTTCAGGAAAAACAAAAGCAAATTCTTCAAAAGAAATTCACAGTCATCTATTGGGGCTCATTGGCTGAGATGGTTGTGCTCATTGCTTGCATAGCTGACTTTTTAAAAGACTGAACAAATAATGGAGAAAAGACCAATTAGATTCAATTGCAAAAGCATGTGTGTGTTCAGCAGAAGGAAACCTCTGATTATAACATTTTGTGGGATGTATAAATGGGGATGACTTGCCACTAGGGATGGACACAAACCAGGAAAATGTGGCTTGATTTGAGGCCAACCCACAAGCCGTACCAAAGTAGTAGGTTTGTTTCCAAACCGAAATGGTTCATGACCTCACAAACCCCACTGAAAGGGATGACAATCCCTTCAAACAGACTTTATAGAAGCAAGCTGAGCCACTGGAAGTAACTTGCTCCTCACTGCTCAGCTGCTTTGGGCTGTCTTCTACAGACCTTTAATGTTTAAAAGGACTGCACAAGACAGCCGGAAACAGCTGAGTGGCTGGGAGGCAGTTGTATTTTGGGTTGTCTTCTGCTGTCCCTCAGGGTTTTTTATTTATTTTTGCAGCTTTTGCAGGAGACAGAAAACAGCAGTTTAAAAGGACTGGGATTCCTTTTAATTCCTACTTTCTGCTCCACCCTGCCAAGACACACTTTAAAAGTTCATGGACGTTGTGTACCCATCACAAACTTCTGTTCAGGAACCACTAACAGGGTAAAATGAGGTTTGTGCCCATCCCTAAGTGCCATCACTCTGTCCTCCTTATAAGTTTCCCAAGATGTATAGGTGTATCCCCTTTGGCAGAGGAATTGATGATCCATTGATCTGATTCAGCAATACTGCTGCTTATGTTCTCATGATGTACTTAAGTTTCGCTATTACTCAAGTAAATAAGTTCTCTGCTTTACAAGGAAGCCTGTTCTATTATTGCCTTTTGCTACAGCATCAGATCGGTACTTCAAATACTGGTGGAGTTAATGGGATTCTACATGTGCTCTGACTTTTCCAAGCCTATCTGTGCTGTTGTTTGACATGCAAAGTTTGATGTTGTCTTTCTATTAGTGTTGCTTCGTGTCTGACATATCTATCTACTAGAGCTGTGGATAGACATCTTTAAAAGTAAATTGTAATTGAAATTCCACACAGGGTAAGATGAGAATTAGCTGCCTGTCTAGTGCTTTTCTGTTTATCTCCAAATGTCAGCACTCTGTACTGGAAGTTTTGATAGGGAGGCAGCTGCTGTTCCAGGCAAGAGAATTAGCAAGGCAGAAAACTAGGGCTGTTCACAGAAAGGCCTAATTGAATCACAGGGCATGACAATTGCTGTGGAATGTGCTTGTAGAGTGTCAAAAGAATTAAAAATGTGACTGAAGGTGGAATGACAGAGACATTCATCTTTATACAGTGTCTCTGCTACCAAATCTTCTAAAATCTAACCTAAACTATGCAATGTACACTCTAGACCTGAGTTGTAAGTTGTCATGTAAAAATGATCTTTCTTTTCTTTTTTAAATAAACCAAGAAACAGCCCATGTTATCTATCTGTAGTGCTGTGATGTCAAGGGTTCCCACCATGTCCATAACATGGACTCTACATTAAAATATATATATATCCACTATATTAGCACTGTATTAGCAGGTTCTTCACTGGCCTATTTTTCATGCCTCTTTGTACCTTTGTACCATGCTGAGATCTTGTGGTTTCGACAATTCAAACATGATATACTTTAGTGACTTCAGCTGTTGTTTATTCAAGAACCTTGCAAATAAATATTTGCCTTCGTCTTTAAATTTCTATATGCTCAACTAATTGAAAGGCTAATCAGTGTCTCTGGCTTACTCATGATCCAAAACTATCATTTCAATTTGGGATAGGTCTTATTTAGCTCTGTTGTAAAAATGGATGAAAACATTGTTTAACCTATTTAAATTTGTTAATGGAAATTCATAGTTCATGCAAATAAAGATTGCGCAAGGGTAGCTTTTTATGATCAGCTGGGAATATTAAAGTCACACCAGCCCAGTGATGTTTAGACATACGTCCTGTATTTTGGCTAGCATTTGAATGGTAGACCTCCAAGGAATACCAGTGTTGTGACATGGAAGCTAAAGCAAACCACCTCCAAAAGTCTCTTGCCTTGAAAACCATACAAGGTTGCCATAAGTCAGTTGTGAGTTGAAGGTAGGAGTGGGCGCGAAGCCAAAAAACTTATTTGGTTCAGGGCAGCCCCTGAACCAAACTGAGCTAAAAGGCCTTGAACCAAAGCAGGAAGTTTGATTTCCTCTGTCTCCCAGCCATGGCAAGCTGTAGCCAGAAAAAGGGAAGGAGATAACCCAGAAAGAGGGAGCGCATGGGAAGAGTTAAATGGCTAGCCTCCATTAAATAAACAATGGAGGGGAAACAAACTCAACTCAATATATTCTGATTCTGTCCCTCTTGACCAAATTGGCAGTCATTTAGCCCTCCTTTTTTTGCTTCCTCCCACTTCCAAGGTAGAGGGAGCCAAATTTATAGTTTTAGTAGCTTGCAGCCACTTAAACCTAACAGAGGATACGTGGAGAGAAGTGGGGAATCGGAAAACCCACTGGCAAAATGGGTTGCAGCCATTTTAGCCTAACAGCTGGGCAGATGTGTCCAACAGCTGGTAGGATGAAATGATTGACAGCCATTTCAGAGGTCCCTTTTGATTCCCCCTGCTTTGAAGCCAGGAAAAGCGAACCCCCCGCCACTTAGCTGTTAGGCTTATTTTACCCAAACAGCCAAACCAAATGGGACGAAAGTCTTGTAACTGTTGAGAGAAGCTGCATTTCCTGAACTGATCCAAGTTCATGCCAAATTTTAGCCGGTTCGTGCCCATCCCTAGTTGACGGCACTTTCCACCATGATCAGCATTTAGTAGTTAACACAACCACTAGTCTTTTTTGTACTACATGGTTTGTGGTCCCTTTGAGTAAATACAATTTCACCCCAAGCTGGTTTCAAAATGGTCATGACTAATAGCAGCAATACAACATATTGGAAACAGCATATAGTTGAGTGGGAAATGAAATAATCACTGCCAAAGGTTATTCTCATTATTAATGGCTTTATAATAGGTTTCATTTTACTGCAGTGGTAGTTTGTGATAATTCCACATTTGTCATGATACTCAGTGATGGTTGCCAGCTTGTAAATCATTCCTGCTGAGATACATTCTAAAAAGAGATGGCAAAAATACATAGCGCTGAGAAGTTTTGTCTTAAAAGAAGGACACTGGCGCTCACATGCTTTATTTATATGGGCCATGTATGTGTCTAGACATTTTTCATTGAGGCTAAAATTGATTTGTGGCCATGAGAACTTAGCAAGGCACTCAGAAGATATTACCTTTGGATGGGATATTCAAAATTATCTCTGCTAGTAATCCTGAAATAGGGCAGGACAAGGCATGCTTTTTTAAATCCATACATGGTTTGGCTCAGGATGTCACATCAGATGTCGCTTCCAGATCAGTTATTTGGAACACCCGCAGATTTCTAAAAATTCTTAAAATCTCACCATTCACTAATTTAGATCCCTGCTTTAAATCATAGGAGTGACCAAGAAATTAAGGCTGCGCCTTTGTAATGCATAGTTACTTGCTGATTAAAAGCTCAGTGGGGTGTGAAACTTCTTTCCACATAAAGATGCACAGCATGCATGTGCTGCCTAGTATGCATGTGCTTTGCTCAGTCATATGCAACTATGTAGACAGGGGAAGAATTAGGTAGTCATATAGTTCCACATCAAAATCCAAAAGGTTGGCTCCTTGCAAACAAACAAACAAACAAACAAACAAACAATCAAACACATCTAGAAATCTAGCTAATGGGCATTAATTATATTAACTGTATTGTAGGTGTTTTTAATCTTTTAAACCTGTATGTCATTTTAATGCTGTTACCCACCCTGAGTGATGTGGAAAAGAACCATAATGCTATATAATACTTTTTATTAAAACCAACAAAAATAAGACAACAGAGTAATGTTGGAGCACTCTTGTAAGTTGTCTGCCCTTTGTAACTAATATTTTAAGTCCGGTGGTAAACTCTTGATTGATTTCATCTTAGCCTGCAAGATTGGAATCACTGAGGCAAATCCCTCCCGGGGTAGCTCTTCCCATTTTTGTCACACTTTCACTGAGAGGAGTAAAGGAGAATATGTCTACCAGATTCTTACCTTGTATAGTCTTTGCACACAAGAATCTCCATTATCTTTCCTAGGCACTTCATGAGCATCAACAATCCCAGTTTAGTTTTATCTTGTGCCCATTACAAAAATGCCCTCTTATTTAATGTAAAGGTAAAGGTATTCCCTGTGCAAGCACCGAGTCATGTCTGACCCTTGGGGTGACGCCCTCTAGCGTTTTCATGGCAGACTCAATACGGGGTGGTTTGCCAGTGCCTTCCCCAGTCATTACCGTTTACCCCCCAGCAAGCTGGGTCCTCATTTTACCGACCTCAGAAGGATGGAAGGCTGAGTCAACCTTGAGCCAGCTGCTGGGATTGAACTCCCAGCCTCACGGGCAGAGCTTTCAGACTGCATGTCTGCTGCTGACCACTCTGCGCCACAAGAGGCTCTATCTTATTTAATGTAGATATTATAATTAATTTTAAATCAATTGCTAATGACTTGTGGTCATTACTCTTCCCTGTTTGGTCACTTGGCTGTCTGTTAGTTTGATGAGGAGAATGGTGGAGAGTAAATCACAGTATGAATGATATAGACGTTCTCGTCAAGCAGACTTATTAGAACTTGTAGCTGAAGAGGGCTGCACAGAGAGGTTTCAGCATTTAACATGTGTGCCCCAGACTCAGTGGTTTGGAAGAGCTTTTTTGATTTTATTTTAGCATCAAAAGTGGCATTTCCCTGAGAGACTGGTTTTCCTGTCCTTCAATCGCTAGCTTTGTTGATACCAATTGTTACTATAGCAGTTGTTACTAGCAATATGGTAGTTGTTACTTTCTCCCTTTTGTATGTGCTTGTTGTGAGAATGATAGGGATGCCAGATCCTCACTGATACTGGGGATCTACAGCCTCCAGCGGGTGATCCTCACCACCATTCAGCTGACCATAGTGGTTGTGTCACTAGTAGCTTCCCAATGTACTTATGTCACTCCTGTGCACCCAGAAATGACATCAGCAAGTCACTGGGGGACACCGAATGACCATAGAGTTTTACCCAGATATCATAGCATTGCTGGTGATATGCTGATATCGCTTCCAGCCAGTGCACACAGGAAGTGACACCACCACATTGTCAATGACATTAGTGTATCAGCACCTGTCAAAACCTTGTTGTCACATACTTTTGTCATTTTTTCCTTATTGTACCCAGCTTGTGCATGTCACCTTTATATTTGCTGAGAGCTGTTTTTGAACTCTTGTAAGTTTAGTGCCTCTGGTATTCCCACCCTTGGGCCTTTGGATGTTATGGGAACACAGGGGCTTTACGCACTGGGATCTTTGTTGCAAATTGGTCACTGAATGAAAAATCGCCATTTAAAATAGTGGAATTCGTCGTTATGCATACCTGCCTTTGTAGTGGAATCCAGTTGCGTTTTGTAGCGTTTCCCACAGGCTTCGGGTCTCGGCAGAAATCGCTAGAAAGGAAGCGCTATTGCCGAGCTCGTCCGGCCCCTGGCCGTCAAGCAGCCAATGGGCAGCCGTTAGCATGCTCCCAAACAGCCCCTTTCCCTTTAAGAAAGGTTTTTTTTTTAAAAAAAAAACAGACCCATTGTAACGAATCTGTGTAGATTCGTTGCAATGGAGAGACCCATCCAGCTGCCTAATGTGTTTGAGCTGTCGTTTGATCGTTGCCACGCTGCCTCCGAGTGGAAAAAAAAAATCCCCCCCCTCTCACGGGCCCGATTTTCGGCTGACTGAATGTGTAAAAATTAATGGGAAAATACATCAGCAAACGGGCTTTTCTGTGGTTTGTGCTTAGTGACTAAAGGGGAGGGACTGAAGCCAGGGAAGCCTCTAAACAGAAAGAGGCTCACTGGTGCGTTTATCCCCGCTCACTCGGAGAAAAAAAAATGGCGATCGCTTCGCCGGAAGATCAGAGAAGACAGCCAGGGGGAGGGACTTTGTAGAAACCACAACAATGTTAACGCACAGGTCTTTTTCGCTAGTGTTGCAGATTGGTTGCAGGAGTGTATCGCTTTCCGGAGGGTGAATCCACTTTTGGGGATTTCCCTGAAAGCGCTACAAGGAAGCGCTTTTTGCAGATTGGTTTCAGGTGTGTGGCAGATTGTCGACGACGTTGTGCAAAACAGCAAATCAGTAGCGTTTTCAATTGGCAACCATTGTGCTAGTTTGAAGGCGTGCAAAAAGCCCCACATTATCTGTCCTCCTGGCCTTGAGAAGCAGAGGTGCTGGCCAGGACCAGCTTTTGCTTTTGGTGCACCAGCGGGGAGGCATGTAGACAGTTTTGCACCCAAACTGCTTACACTTCTACAATATTTTCTCTTATTTGCCTTAAATTTGATAAGCAGGATCTCATGGGAGAGGGATATAGATTTATCCCAGCACCTTTGAACCCCATCTCTTTTCACTTCTAGGCCCTTCATTCCCTTCCTTCACACTGATATAAAGTAATAGAAAGCATGATTGTCCAGCATATGCATTTGTAAACACCATACAGGTTTGTTTCAATAATATGAATGCTGACTCGATTATCAGTATTTTGAAAAATCTAGCTGTTGTTCTGGATACCTCAATATATCTGGAAAACACCAATAAGATATCTTTCAGATATATAGTGAGTCTGGAAATGTCCAAATGAACATCCAATAGTGGTTTCTTGGGGGGGGGCATTTTTAACATCCCAGTTCCCAATCTGGTTTGCAGCTATCCTAGAGGCCATGAACTCTCTTAAGAGCAGTGACAATGCTCTCCCCCCCCCCCCGGTTGCACTCCACTGTGGATAACTTTATTGTGCTCATGTGATTAAAATGTTACAGGAAGTACAACAGAATAGGAAGAGCAAATTGCAAACTCCATTTGAGTTTGCAGAAAGGACAAACTTTTGCAAAACTTGTTTTCTGCTGCATAAACAGAGAAAGCAGGAGAGATGTTAGAGGCCTTTAGCAAACTGAAAGCACCTAACCTGCTGTGTTCCATCTCCAAACAGAATGGTGTGACTTCAGTGAACCTGCAACTAGGATGGTAGCATTTGACGTAAATAATAGAAACTATAACACAGGAAAGGCTGTTAGGAGCATCAGAGTACCAGCTCACTGATGCAATAAAGATTCAGAGGGATACAGCAGCACAGTTGGTATGTTAAAAATTTTAGCACTGCGCTGGCGTTCTGGAACATTTGATAAAAATAGCAGAGCTGATGCGGTATGTAAAAACTACTCTGCAAGGCTGAGCATTAAAATAAAATAAGAATTCCTTTTGGTGGGAAGGAGCTTCTGGAATTAAGGTTTGAAGAGAATGGAAGGATGGAAGAGAGGCCATGCAAGCCCCAGATAAATAAATGTATTTGTCTGGGGAAAAAGATAAAATGAATAAAATATATAGCAGATATCTTTGGAGGGAACAATAGCAAACACAAGACAGAGCCCAAGAACTTGCTGGATCAAGCCAAAGGCCCAAAGGTCCACATGGGGATGTGCATTTGGATATTTTCAGCCAAATGTGTACCTAGAAAATATGTCATTGGAATTTCTCAGATGTATTCAGGTATCCAGAGCAATGTTGGGATTTTTCAAAATACTGACAATCAGAAATATTTGGGAATAATTTGGGCTGGCATTTTAAGGCCTCAGGTCAGTTTTTCTTCAATTTTACAGGTTTGGCTGGGTTTGCAACACAGTTTGTGATTCCTCTGTAATCTGTGTTGGCCCTGTTGATGCTGTTGAATGTATAAACATTTGGCTGTGGGTTGTGGTTGTGTATTTGGCTACTGGTTTCCTTTCACTGGATAAAGCATGCCCCGTGGGGTCAACGCGTCCACCTGATGCCTGCCCTCCCCAGCCCTTTAAAGGCTCGCTGCTGGTTTGCATCATGGAGGGCAAGTTGGAGTGGACTTGTTCACCGCACCCTTGCTATCCCCAGTCCCCACTGACAGTTGGCTCCTGAAGGCTCAGAGAGATTGGTGGTGGGTCGTCTGCACCAAGCAAGGATCAGGGACAGTGAAGACAGTGTGGACTTATCCACCCTGCTCCTGCTCTTCCTGAGCCTTCGGGAGCTGTCCAATTCTCACTTGGTGCTCCTTTAAATGCTTCCCCTCACTTTCTCAGGCAGTAGAGAAGTCCACAGGGAGAAAAATTTGAATGGACTTTTTTGCACAATCATGATAGATTTTTTTCCTTCATGTCTCTGGACTATGTGACAGCATGAACACTTTAATATATTTGGTGCTATTCATTTGCCTCTTATCAAGATTTTATACTATGACTTTTCATTGAATGTAGCAAATTAGTGGAATCATATGTGCATCCATTTAAATGTATGTTTTGTTATAAACTATTTTTCCTGTGAAGGCATGACATGCAATATTTGAATGTTTTGTATTTCTTGCTGCCTAAATGGAGTGTAGTCATGTCTAATTGGGGCTGTTTCATATCTAGTTCTGAGAAGGGGTGGGAGGCATTTAAAGGACATGCCATTCAGCTGATCTGTCATGAGCCAGCTGCTGGCTGGCCTCAGGGAGAGAAGGCTTGGGAACTCCACAACTGTCCTCCCTGATCTACTTGGGGGGAAAGTGGGATCTTTTGGGATTCTGCCTAATTAATATGACCATATCTAAGTGATGGAAAAATGTTTTGGACCCTTTCAGATTCAACCAAATTTATTCAGGCCAAATCCCAAATGGTCCAATTCCCCCCACCCCCGCCCATGCACATGTCTAATCCCTATCTTCTGATGCTTCTTTGAAAATCCTGACCAGTAATACCACATTCCTGTTATTTAAGGAAAATGGATTGAGACATGGATCATCTCCTGCTTCCCCACTGACAAACTCTTCCTGCCATCAACTGAATGGGGGAAAACAAACAAGCATGAGAATGAAATTTCAGTTTTGAAGATCGTCCTTATGTCAGCATTTGCTTGACAGAAGCAGATGATTTGTGGGCAGGAACTATTTAATCATGGAATTCTGAAGACATCCACTCATTGATTATTAAATAGCATAGAGAGATTGAATTATAATTTGAAATCAGACAGAACATCTCCCTTACCTAGGACAATTTTTTTATATGAAAACTGTTGAATGATGGGATAAAACATCATGTATGTGGGCTCAATGTAGCTGAACAGCCCACCAAATTAGTTGGCAGGGTAGATCTTTGGAGCCCCAGAAGCTGGGGAGTGGGGGAGAGGGCAATAAAAGGAAGGGATGCCCTATGACAACACCCAAAGAAAACATAATCAGCTTTTGGAGTAAAATTGGCCATAAGATTATTGGTTACAGCTGTTAGAAGCCTTGCCACAGCACAGGCCTCCCAGATGCTGGTACTGACTGAAGCCTGGCCCACCCAGCCCACCTGCTGAGGTCAGGGGAACCATGGAATGACGGATGTTGGATTCTATAGGAATGAACACCAGTAAGTGATCATTTCCCTACTACCTGAGCATGAGGGTAATCTATGGCAGCCCCAAAACTGGGCATGCCCCATGAGAGCCTCACCCAAAGATCCCTTAAGGGGGATCCTCCTGCACTGGGAAAATGGGTATGCCAAGTGTGGTATCAGTGTGAGCCCACAGGTTGTTGTGGCCTGGCTGTATCACTAGCATGCCCAGGGATTGTCAATATTTTAAGTAAAATTGGACCATAGATAGAAAGGTATCCCATCTCATTCCTCTTGAGCCAATCCAGGTGATCCACAATGCTTCCTGCAGACCAAGGATTTTGTCCCATCCAGATGAATTTGCATAGATTCCTACCCAGTGCACAATGTTGTGTCCACATATCCATATATACATTGCATAGCCCTTCCTGCTGCCACCAACAGTCCCCTCATCTAACCACAACTTTCTTGTCCATTGGCTGCTCCTCCTCCACCACCATCATCAGTACATGGCTTCACATCAAACCCAAGATCTGGCTGATGATCACCATTAAAGGTTCACCCTGTGAGATTGAACTTGCCACTTATTATATATCTATGTGGGTATAGTTTTCCAGAAGCAGTTTAGCACAATATCTGAATATAAATTACACAAACTATCATTTTTCCCCATAATAACACAAACCAAACACTGAAACACTCTCATCCTATTCTGCTTGACAGAGAAGCTGTGGAAGCTGATGCAGGACAGGGTCTGCTTCTGTTCTTCAGTCTGTTTCATTTTTCCTTCTGGAAAGATAGCAAGACTAGTGTCCCCATCTTGTATTTGATGGTAACTTGTATCCTGTATGTGTGTGATAATCAGCAAAACCTAACTTATTCCTTATGTTGCTTGTCTGTATTAGAAATGTTTAATGTACTCTAAACTTTCTTATATTTGGGGATGTAGGCAGTATTGTGTCATTTCTTTAGTACTACCACAAAAACAGGATTGGAGGTGTTACATTCCATCTGTACTTTCTGATTTCCCAAGATACATAGAGGGCCTACACCATCATATCGGAGATTGGAACTGTGCCTGTGGTATAGTAACAGATGAGAATCTGCTTTAAAAAAACACCAAAAAAACCCATAGCTATTTTCATTATGCTGAACAGAAGCTGTGCATTGTCTATGAAGCCAAGTTGCTACTGCTAATTATTCAGGTCAATTGATCAGGAAGTGTATCTATATGAATTGATCATTATATTAATCAAAAGCAGAGATTTTTAGGAGCTATACAACTGGGTTTGATGACCTCCACTACAATAGCAAGCTATTCCAAAATAAAGTTTCTCCTGACTCAGCTCAGGATCACTGAATCAGAATCAACAAAGAGCTGGAAGAGACCACAAAGAGCCATCCAGTCCAGCTCCCCACCTTCTCAGGGACTTAAAATTGAACACACCCTTGTTATGCTGCCCAGCAAACCACATAAGACCTAAAAGAGACAACAAATGTATAAGTTGTCTAGGGTAGCAGGGGCAATCCCCCCCCCCCACACACAAATAAAACAAAAATTTAGTTCATCTTTAAGGAAATGGATTGAATATACTTCCCCTATTTTCTCCCCTTCTCTAATGGATAATTAGCGTTGCCACAACTAATAATCTGTTGGACAAGTAAGGCATATGTGGGACACATTTGGAACAAAGCCCCCATGCTTCAGACATAAATAGGCCATCCTGTGTCAAACATTTTGAATGGGTTTCCTTGTGTGCCAGAGTTTATTTGAGTATAGATGATCAAGGTAAGGTTTTGTTCACACACCATTTGTTGTTATTGTTATTCCCAGCCATTCAGTCATGTCCAACAATTTAGCAATCCCTAAAAGGTGGTAAAATTCAAACTACACAAACCTCTGTTCACTTATCTGTCCATATATCTATGTACTGATGCACTCCCAATTCATCCTGAATTTCTAAGAGAATTCAACACAGACACTATGGCAGTATTGTTGCTTTTAAGATGTCACTTTTATTTAAATTAATTTAAAATTTAATTCTATCTGTTGTAATTGTGTATTTTAAAGTTTTTGTACACTGCCCTGAGCCAGTTTGCTGGGAGGGCAGTCTAAAAATTCAATAAACTAAGCTGAACTAAGTATCCGAGACCAAAAGACAACAGATTCTGAAGAGATGGCCATACGGACATTCTTATTATATCAAAGGCACATGCTATGCAGGAGCAAGTTTAGACTGAATGTACAATTGACAAAGAACAACAGCCAATTTCTGCTTCATGATAAGTGATTGCAGTATCTGATTATATCATCACGTTTCTTGTTAGAATCATAGAATCATAGAGTTGGAAGGGGCCATACAGGCCATCTAGTCCAACCCCCTGCTCAATGCAGAATCAGCCCTAAGCATCCTAAAGCATCCAAGAAAAGTGTGTATCCAACCTTTGCTTGAAGACTGCCAGTGAGGGGGAGTTTACCACCTCCTTAGGCAGCCTATTCCACTGCTGAACTACTCTGACTGTGAACATTTTTTTCCTGATATCTAGCCTATATCGTTGTACTTGAAGTTTAAACCCATTACTGCGTGTCCTCTCCTCTGCAGCCAACGGAAACAGCATCCTGCCCTCCTCCAAGTGACAACCTTTCAAATACTTAAAGAGGGCTATCATGTCCCCTCTCAGCCTCCTTTTCTCCAGGCTGAACATTCCAAAGTCCCTTAACCTATCTTCATAGGGCTTGGTCCCTTGGCCCCAGATCATCTTCGTCGCTCTCCTCTGTACCCTTTCAATTTTATCTACGTCCTTCTTGAAGTGAGGCCTCCAGAACTGCACACAGTACTCCAGGTGTGGTCTGACCAGTGCCGTATACAATGGGACTATGTCATCTTGTGATTTTGATGTGATGCCCCTGTTGATACAGCCCAAAATGGCATTCGCCTTTTTTACCGCTGCATCACACTGCCTGCTCATGTTTAGTTTACAATCCACAAGTACCCCAAGGGCTCATTCACTCACAGTGTTACCTAGAAGCGTATCCCCCATCCAGTAGGCATGCTTTTCATTTTTCTGACCCAGATGCAGAACTTTACACTTATCTTTATTAAATTGCATCTTGTTCTCATTTGCCCATTTTTCCATTGTATTCAGATCTCGTTGAACTCTGTCTCTATCTTCCGTAGTATTTGCCAGTCCTCCCAATTTGGTGTCATCTGCAAACCTGATGAGTAGTCCCTCCACCCCCTCATCTAGATCATTAATCACTCACACCTATTTCACTTGTATTATCAGATTTAAAGTCTGATAGACAGCCTTAAATAGATAAATCCTGGAGATAATAATTCCTGGAGATACCTGCCACTAAATGTTTTTAAAAAGCAAAGATCTTGTTAGAAATTTTAGTCCAGATTCTCTAATTGGATGTGAAAGTTAAAGATCCTGTTACAAGTGTGTTGGTGTAATGTGCTTATTTTAAAACATACAATTTCTATATTGAGACTTCATTTTTAAATGTATGCATAAAACAACTTAAATGCATACCTTGGGGCAGATGTAGTCCATCTTGTCTTCAGGGAGGAAGGCAATCATATCACACTCACTGCAGATGATGGGATGCATGTCCTGGAGGTCCATTGTAACTTCTAGGCAATGCAACTACTAGGAAAATATAATCTACTGGTTCTAATTGCTAGGCTAAGAACCCCAAGCTAAGAGCCACAGGCCAAGAGCCCTTAATCCTCCCAGCAATCACCCAGCAATCACCTCACTCAGCACCACAATAACCTCACCTGGTCAGCAGGAGCAGCTCTCTCCACGTGCTCCCAGTTGTCTGATCTCTGCCTCTGGCGAGGAGCAGCCCTTTTTAATCCTCCCAGCAATCACCCAGCAATCACCTCACTCAGCACCACAATAGCCTCACCTGGTCTGGCTTCTAGCCAAAGCGGCTGAGGGGAACCTCCATGTTCAAAGGCACTAAACCTCTGAATCCCAGGTGGCAACATCAAGAATAAGAGTTGATTTTTATATGCCGCTTTTCTCTACCTGAAGGAGTCTCAAAGCAGCTTACATTTGCCTTCTCTTTCCTCTCCTCACAACAGACTCCCTGTGAGGTAGGTGAGGCTGAAAGAGCCCTGATATTACTGCTGGGTCAGAACAGCTTGATCAGTGCTGTGGTGAGCCCAAGGTCACCCAGTTGGTTGCATGTGAGAGAGCATGGAATCAAACCCGGCTCACTAGATTAGAAGTCTGTACTCCTAACCACTACACCAAACTTGCTCTTACTTTCAGGGGAAGGTCTCAACTTCTATGCCTTGTTGTTGACCTTCCAGAAAAACTGGTTGGCCATTGTGTGAGGCAAGATAGACCATTGATCCAGGACCAGTTTTCTTAATTTATGTACAGCCCCTGCCCAATGTGAGAAATAATATCCTGATCCACATCAGACTTCTGTGGGACTTGGGATCTTAGTTATCTGCAGCTGTCATATATCTGAAGAGAATTATAATCAGGTAGGTGAAACCCTGACCCCCCTCCTACAGCTAAATGTAAAATCTAGCTTGGCCCTTAAATTAGAACACACACACACACATAATGCAAGAGATGCTTTAAGAATGAAAAATAAAATAGAATGAAGTGCGTTTACAAAAGTATACTTCTGGACATTTTAAGGAATATTATCAGGTCAGAAAAGGGAATTGGTTTGATGCTGTCAGGCATTTAAAAGGGCTCTCCATTATATGCATCGGCAATTTAAATAGTTTCAACTTTTCAAATAAAAACAGCATGAGCAACAACAGAAAGAGAACCACTTTTTAATGTCCTGCTTTCCCAATTGCTGCTGCCTTTGAATTGCACAGTATGTTACAATGATTTTAGCCAAAGTACAGTTCCTCACAAACATGTTATTTGATATATTTAGTGCATGCCAGTGTATATTTAATATAGCAGTATAATATTTTTAAGATTAATCAGACACCAGATGTATTATCTGCTTTATTCTCTTAACAATTCAAGCTCTGAAAATGTATTTTATTTTTGCTTTTTGACTGTGCTGAAGGTCTTTTTCTCACTGAAGAGATGTACCACTTTACATTGTAAATGGTGACTATCATTACTGTGATCCAGGATAAGAGTAAGTCTGACAAATTATAAGTGACACTGAAGAACTCTTACAACTCTATATCTAATTCAAATGCTTGGTTTGTAGGCTAATAGTAAAACATGCACAATGAGGATAGCCATTGATTTAGGGTTCTACAAACTTGGGGGGGGTTACTTTAAAAAAATCCTAATTGGGGGATTAAAAGGGGGGAATAGAGCTGGAGTCTGTGACAATGAGGACTGCAATCAGGACTCAACAATGAGGAAGAAAGGGAAGGCAAAGTAAGGAAGTAGGACTTCTTCCCAGTGGATCCACATTTCAAGCTCATAACTTCAACATTCCCTTTCAGTAGAGGATTCGTAGAATCATACACTTTGGCAAATGGACCTGACACTTTTTGAATTATTATTATTATCATCATCACCATCATTATCATTGTTATTGCTATTGTTATTGCCTGAGGCTACAGGCAGGTGATAGTATAAAATATACATAACTTCAGTGTTCTGCTCATTCATAAACTTGAACTGCATGGATATATAAGCTGCAGTGTTGGAGAAGGAGTTGTACCATAATCAGCTGGCCATTGTAGTCCTTATCTCTGCAATTTCTACGCAGGCACTAGAGAATATCGAGATAGAGGATTGCTTTTCGGTGCATAACCATCGAAAAAGGCTGGAATTGCTGATTCCAAACAAACGTACAACCTCTATGGGAATGTAAAAGAACAAATTATTCAGAGCCTTTGACAATATCAGCTCAGGAAGATAGCATAGTGAGGATGACACCCTATCACTTTCTTAGCTGTTCAAGATCATTTCCAGAGGGATAACAGCTAAATGTTGACAGAGTTGTAGTATAAGCACAGAAAGGTCTAAATACTTGAGATATGCAGCTGACATATTTCTTAGGCCTCTGAAGTATGAGGGTAAACAGAGCTGGAAGAAACAAATATATCAGTTGGAGTATTGTACTGTAATCTAATTTCACATGTATTGTCCCTGTATCAAGCATGTAAGATGTGTATAGAAAATAGTTTCAGAAATTTTATAATAAGTAAATATTAGAGGATTATGCTATATGAAATAAGAATAAATACATTCAGGTTGGGCACTTAACTAGCAAAAACTGATTTGGTCAGCTGAGTTTTCACACAATGGTCAAGTATTTTAAAATGTTAATTTGAACAAGAAATACCCTATCCACCTGAAAGGAAAACTAGCAAACCAACAAAAATGAATTCCAACAACAAAACTATGTGTTTCTAAAATTCTTATACAAGTTTCAAGAATACTTTTTGTGTATAACCTTTTTGGGGTGGTGGGTGGATCCTCTTAGATTTCTTTTAGGTAAATATTGTTGGACCGAGGTGGGTTGGCGCTGCTTGTATTATCAGACCTTTCAGCAATGTTCAACATGGTCGACAATGAGCTTTTAGCTCATTACCTTACTGATATCAAAATTTGGGGGACAGCCCTCCAATGTTTTATATTTTATATTTTATTGTGAACCGCTGTGAGACCTTTTGGAGAATGGCGGTATATAAACAAACAAACAAACAAACAAATAAATAAATGGCTGGTCTCCTTTCTCCAGGGCCGTGGTCAGAGGGTAGCACTAGGAGAGAGATTTTCAAGCCGCCACCAGATAACATGCAGAGTCCCACAGGGAGCGGTCCTGTCTCCAATCCTGTTCAATGCCTTCATGCACCCTCTTGCCCATCTGGTACGGAAGTTCAGGCTGGGTTGTCACCAATATGTGGATGACACCCAGCTCTTCCTCCTGATGGATGACCGCCCTGAGTCTCCCCCAGAAGCATTAGCCAGCTGCCTGGAAGCAGTGACGATATGGCTCAAGCAGAGTCGTCTGAAGCTCAACCCTGCGAAGACAGAGGTCCTGTGTCTGGGCAAGAAGGGTCCAAGAGAGGAAGCGCATCTGCCCAACATGGATGGAGTTCTTTCCCCCATCCCCAATGAATCACAAGGAGAGAAAAACCTTTTTATATTTTTACTGCAGAAGAAATATAGTCACAGAGGAGTTCCCAAATCTGTGGGAACCATACAATTACATGAGATTATATAATTTCCCATTGGAGGCAGAAAAGGTGATGCCTTCTTGGGTCAAACCAATAACCTGGGGTCTCCACCCCCTTGCACATCCCATGCTCCCATGGGACCACCCCTTCTGCCACCATGCCAGCTCCCTTCCTCCCCATTCCCTGCCAGCCTTCAATGGTTAACATAAACAATTTCCCCTTCTTCCTCTGGCCTTGAGAATAGGTCAGTTTGACATATCAACATTGGCAATATTTCAAGAGGTAGCCAAGTACACACTTCCCCACAAGCTGGGCCTTCTGATTAAGAAAACAGTTCTGGAAGCCACGTTTCTCTTTACTGAGCAAAAGTTAAGAGATTTGTCTCATCCCTCATCAATCATCAATTCCATAACTATATGATCAACCAGATGTTTGCAATCATTTTCCTTACCACCAGTCCATAACAGTAACCCATTCTGCCAGAAAAGTGGGTGTGATCCTTGATGCTTCCCTTTCCATGGAGGTACAGGTCACAAGTGTAGCACAGCCAAACTACTAACACACTACTTGGCCTTGGAACACCTAGCCACAGTGATCCACATGATGGTCACCTCCAGGCTAGACTTCTGTAACTTACTTTACGCAGGCCTACCCTTAACTCTGATCTGGAAACTGCAACTGGTCCAGAATGCAGCAGCCAGGGTCCTCATAGCAACACCATTGAGGTTCCATATTTGGCCCATCCTCCAACAACTGTGCTGGCTATCAGTCGAATTCCAGATCAGGCTTAAGGTCTTAGTTACCTTCAAGGCCATATGTGTTCTGGGCCCAGTGTACCTGAGGGACACCACCTCTATGCCTACACCCCTCAAAGAGCTCTATGCTCTGCCACCTCCAATTGGCTGGTGATCCCTGGCCCAAGGAAGTCCACTTGACCTCAACTAGGGACAGGGCCTTTTCTATCCTGGCCCCCAACTGGTGGAGTGAGCTCCCAGAGAAGATCAGGGCCCTGATGGAGCTAAAACAATTTTGCAGGGCCTGCAAAAGGGAACTCCTCCATCAGGCATTTGGTTGAGGTCGACCAAAACTCAAAAAACAGCTACTGGGCGCTGATCCTCCCTCCCTGAACCCATGTGACTGATCATATCAACCGATTATGTAGATGCTGAAGATTTTCTCTGTTAATTGTTGTTATTACTGTTACCATTCATTCATTATGATCACTGAATTCGATGTATTGTTCTGTTGTATGGGAACTGCCCTGATCCTTCACGGGAGGGTGGTATACAAATGCATTGAACGAATGAATGAATGAGTTATGGTGATTTTCAGGAAGTCTGATACTTGATGATCACCTCTTTGTTCAGATTGCAGTTTGCCTGGAACTTGTGATCAGCTCTCTCAGACACTGGGTGGGTTGGATTGTCTGAATGTTTTAAAATGTCCCAGTTTGGATCATAAATACTTTGTAAATGTGTAGTCTTTGCCTCAAGTTTCTCCTCCTACAGCCATTCCATAAACTTTTGCTTAAGCTACAAACTCACCCCCCCCCCCATTAAGTACCAGCTATCCAGAGCTTAGGACCTTTCTGTGGTCATTGTTTTTTCTATGTCTGAAGAATGTTTGGTGTGGCATGAAATGTGATGAAAGTATTAGTTAGGGTTAGCCTTGGTCCATTACCTATCCTTAAAGGGGTCATCTGCAAAGCACAGCTGCTGACCAGCGTATTAGAAGAAGATATCCTTAGCTGACTTTACAATAAGCCATAACTGAGTAGTATAAGAGCATTCAAGATTCTTAGGGGGCAGGTTGATTAGCTATTCTAGCTAATGCCCCCCTCCCCAATAACAACTTGAAGTCAGTGCACAGCGAGATTTATATTCATACCTGTTATTTAAAAAATCTAGACTCATCTAACCCTTGCAGAACACTGATTTGAAATCTGAGGATTCATTCCACTTTCTTCCTCAGTAGCACCTTGTCATGGTGACTCATCACTTTTAAATGGCCCAGAAGATGCTAACAAAGGCTCTGGATCATACTCAAGAAAGTGTTAGAATCAAGGAGCACCTCTTTTTCTGGTGGCTTTTTAAGGGAACACACTTTTGTGTTCAGGAATGCACTCTAGAATTGGCATAAGACTCTGTGGGTGAGTTCATTTTGCCCCAAGCTTGCAAACAATTCGCTAGAAAATGAATGAATAAATACTTCGAAAAGGCAAGGTGATTATTTGGGACTGACTGCAGTTGCTAATGAAATAGCACACAATCAATTTATTCTTTCATCTCATTTCTTTCCCACTTTTATTATGAAAGCTGCTCTGTTAGGGTAGGATAAAAGAATAAACTGAATACTAATTATTTCCTCACCCCCCCTTCTACTTGGTATTTTCTTAATTTCTATACTACCTTCTTTTTCATTGATTCCTTGTTACTGAACAACAACTAAATACATTTTACCTCCTTTTTTGCCAGCTTGCTTAATCCTCATGTTTTCATATAGATAAATCTTATATAATTAGCTTTAGCTTTGGGGAAACTGTTGTGCCTGAAGGGAATGAAATGATGCATTACTCTTGGGTGAGAGGAATTTAAACAGCAACAACTGTACAGCAAATATTTTGTGCAGTAATCCGTAGCCAGTAAAAAAAAGTACAAACTCTCTCAACAGGTATAGCTAGAACATTCCTTGAGCCTGGGAAATGGCAGAGGAGGTACAGCCAAGGTTCTTTGTGCCCTTTACAGTAGTCTCCATTAGTATACTGGTGTCTTTTTGTTGCCAGAAAATACTACCAGGTATACCATATGTCACCCAAACATGGACGAGAATGCTGGAAGGGAAGGGAGCATGTGAAGGGTGGGCGCTACTCAAACAAGAGCTATTGCATGCACAATCCATGACTATCCCAGAAAGATGAAAACACCGCAGGAGCTCTAAGAAGCCTATTTGGATGAACAGAGAACTTCAAGAGGAACTAAGAAAGAAAAGGAAAATGTTCAGGAAATGGAGGGATGGACAGAGATCTAAAGAAGAGTACATACAGGTTACTAGGCACTGATGGATAAATTGAAGGACTGCAATGCGGATTTTCAGATAGTCAGGTGAATAGGGAATTGGTGAGAGAACCGCACTCAAAGAGTTGTTGTCAATGGTGTTTCATCAGACTGGAGGGAGGTGAGTAGCGGGGTACCTCAGGGGTTGGTGCTCGGTCTGGTACTTTTTAACATATTTATTAATGATCTAGATGAGGGGGTGTAGAGACTGCTCATTAAGTTTGCAGATGACACCAAATTGGAAGGCTGGCAAATACTCCGGAAGATAGAGACAGAGTTCAACGAGATCTGAACACAATGGAAAAATGGGCAAATGAGAACAAGATGCAATTTAATAAAGATAAGTGTAAAGTTCTGCATCTGGGTCAGAAAAATGAAAAGCATGCCTACTGAATGAGGGATACGCTTCTAGGTAACACTGTGTGTGAACAAGACTTTGGGGTACTTGTGGATTGTAAGCTAAACATGAACAAGCAGTGTGATGCAGCGGTAAAAAAGGTGAATGCCATTTTGGGCTGTATCAACAGGGGCATCACATCAAAATCACAAGATTTCATAGTCCCATTGTATATGGCACTGGTCAGACTACACCTGGAGTACTGTGTGCAGTTCTGGAGGCCTCACTTCAAGAAGGACGTGGATAAAATTGAAAGGGTACAGAGGAGAGCGACGAGGATGATCTGGGGCCAAGGGACCAACCCCTATGAAGATAGGTTGAGGGACTTGGGAATGTTCAGCCTGGAGAAAAGGGGGTTGAGAGGAGACATGATAGCCCTCTTTAAGTTTTTGAAAGGTTGTCACTTAGAGGAGGGCAGGATGCTGTTTCCGTTGGCTGCAGAGGAAAGGACACACAGTAATGGGTTTAAACTTCAAGTACAACGATATAGGCTAGATATCAGGAAAACTTTTTTCACAGAGTTCAGCAGTGGAATAGGCTGCCTAAGGAGGTGGTTAAGCAGTGGAATAGGCTGCCCTCACTGGCAGTCTTCAAGCAAAGGTTGGATACACACTTCTTGGATGCTTTAGGATGCTTTGGGCTGATCCTGCGTTGAGCAGGGGGTTGGACTAGATGGCCTGTGTGGCCCCTTCCAACTCTATGATTCCTTCAATCCAGATCACTCTGTTCTCTCTCCCATCTCAGCACCATCCAATTCTTTTCATTTGTTGCTCCCCCCCATTCACACACAACAGCAACAACACATATATGGCAACACTGGCCTGACCCAAGAAGCCAATAAGCTTCCTTCTTTCTCTGATGTTTAGCAGAATTCAATTAAATGTTGATTCAAAAAGAGAATTTTCAATTTTTGCATACAGGCAAGAAAGAAGCAGATCCAGTTTTTAAGAGACATTTGTATGCTCCCCATAACATCTTGATATGACACTGAATGTGATGAAAGGGTGATACTGTGTTAAGTTATTTAAGCACATTTGAACCTTGAGTTTAGGCCAAATCTCTAGACTGAGTCAGTGACTTTATTATGCATTTGTGTGAGAGAGAGCACACTAAGACAGTGACAAAGGGGGGAAAAGGAACAACACTGAGTCAGAGAGCAAGACAGAGCTGATCCTGTAATGGAAATCCTTGTTTAAAAATAATTATTGATGGACACAAACTGGCTCAGGAACTAAACTTCATGATAGATTTTGGCTGGTTTATGCTTTGTGAAGTCAAATTCATGACAAATCAACCAGCATGAAATTTCCAGCTGTTTGTGGATCCTCGTGCCAGTTGGTGAGCAGAGCATTTCCAGACAGATTTTCTCTGCTCAATCAAAAGGTTTACAGAACTTCAAAGTGACAATATGAAGGCATGTAGAGGAGCATCTGGGGAAGGTCCCCTGTGACTTTGATGTCTCCAGCTTGCATGGGATCTATTCTATACATGTCCAAACCTTGGTCATTTTTGACAGGAACAGGTTTAGGAGGTTAAGAGCATAAAATTGATCCAGAGCAAGCCTGAGACACCATTCAGACCAAAGTTTAAATACACAATTAAAATATTGAATGAATACAAAATGAAGTATCTGAGTACAAAAGGCACATTTAAAATAAAAAAAATATAAGACATGTTAGGATTAAAGCTCATCATTGAAACAGCATTGGCTAAATATTGAGACAGTTAAAAAGGAAATTAATTATATTCAATTAAGAAGAAATGCATAAATGCAATACAATACTCACAGTGGTCCCCAGCTAACTCTTCTCTACCTGCCTTCCAAATTTGGAGATGATTGGATGGATGAGATCTGAGTTATGCCCTCAGGAAAGAAGGTGCCTATGATAAGGGATAACACAGAACCATAGTCTGTTCTCACCATAGGAAATAATGGAGATCAGATGGGGCACCCTTTTTGGATGTCCCTAGAATTGGACCCCCTTGTCCAAACTTTTTCAACTTGGCAGTTCTTTTGAGGAGAAGCTCCTGCACCCACACTGCAAGTTTGATGCCTCTACCTTAACCCCCACACCCAAGAGCCCAGAAAAGACAGAATCCCCATAGACTTGTAACCAACGGTGCCGAATCGATCCAGCAGCATATGCATCAATTCAGCTGAATCAAAACTACACTATAGGTGATTTGGATGAATCTATTTGGTCCAAACCGAAAACAGTATGGATCCTCTTTTCCTTATACATGCATAGTCAGCTCTTTCAATTTTTAAGTGCATATAGTTAAAAGGGGGGCAATTACATTGGAGATTTTTCACTAGAGACATACTACTTTGGTGTCTTTCATTATTCCCATTAATCTCATTCACTAACCTTGTGACCAGTTGTTACAATTGCTTCAAAAAAAGATGGTGCTAATTGTACAGGCACAAAAAGCAGGAACAAAACATTAATAATAATTAAATAATGAAAATAAGACATTAATTAAGAGGGGTTGATCAGCAACTGTGCTCAACTAATAGACTATTTTACTGACTCAATTATGACGGTGGGAAGACATGGAGTTCTTATCTGAAATTGAAAAATATTACGTTTGCAGGCTGTACCATAAATAGGTACTGTTTCTCAGCACAATGCATGACATGAATTCCTGTAAAAACAATTGAAATAATCTGTTCAAAAGCTCATTTCACATGTAAATGAGAGATGTTGATCAAGGTAAATCTATCTGGCAATTGTGTTTGTGTTTGAAGTTCTCAGCATCCTTTATCATGTCTAGTATTTAGGAAGAAAATATTGTACATTCAAACCTTAAGTACTGGCATTTCCACTTTATCTATGATTTTTGCTTAAGTTGTACATTTTCTATTTGCTGTTGTATAGAAAGTTCCAGCAAGCTGTTATAATTAAATGACATTGGTTTCCCTGCCTGGATACATAATATTTTTGATTCAGGAAGTTGCTACCTAATTGCAATCCTTGACAGAACTTCAGGGATCCCTTATTGTCTAAGCAAGCCTTTTATCAGTCATTCAGATTGCTGACTGGCATGAACTATAGTCATTTCCATTTCAAAGACCTCCCAAGATTATTTGAATTGTTGCTTCTTCTATTCTGAGTAGTGAAGAGCTTTTAGAGCCATTCAGATACTTGGTTTCTACTCCGCATTAGAATTATGGCAATTTTGTAGAAATTTGTTTACTTAAATAGGTACACAATGAGTTAAAATGATGGCATGCAGTACCACAGTGTTGTTTACTCTACTGCTATGTAGAAGTTGAGCCATCCAAGGAAAGGAGAGGGGAGCCTCACCTGTGTCTGCAGATACAACAAATGGTAGAATCTAGAAATGAAAAAGCAGCTTGAACCATTTCAGAATGTAAGCTGATGTTCCTATTTTTTTTAAATGCTGCCTACATGTAAAGGAAACAATGCTCTCTGCTAATAAAAAAAAAAACTTACATATCAGAGACCAGATTTGCTATCCAGTCCATTTGCCTGCTATGCTAGTTTTCAACTGGCGCAGGGTTTTGCACATTTGACAACATCTAAAGAATATATTTATTGATTGATTGACTTTATTTCTCTCTGACACTCAAGTTGGATTACAGAAGCTAAAATGATGCAATCTGTCCGCACTCCTAACCACTACCCCAAACTGGCTCCTCCTTAGGGGGAGATTACATGGCAATCAATTCCTCCCAGTTCTGTGGCCCTGCTCCTTCTGCCTCCATTTTTTTACTGTTGATATAATGTTATGTGCCCACATGCTTCTTTCACGGCTGCCTCTTAGAAGAAGAAGAGCTTGAGTTTTGTACCCTGCTGTTTACTACCAAAAGGAGACACAAAGCGGTTTACAAACACCTTTTCGATTCATCTCCCCACAATAAAGAACCTGTGATGGATATGGGGCTGTGAGAGCTCTGTGTGAACTGAGAATGTTCCACAGTCACCCAGCAGGCCTCTGGTGTCTCTAAGCAGTTTAAAATCACCTTCCCTTCTTCCCATAACAGACACCCTGTCAGGGAAGTGGGGCTGGGAGCTCTGAGAGAACTG
The DNA here is from genome assembly GCF_049243985.1 of Paroedura picta. Classification (NCBI taxonomy): domain Eukaryota; kingdom Metazoa; phylum Chordata; class Lepidosauria; order Squamata; family Gekkonidae; genus Paroedura; species Paroedura picta. The sequence continues at coordinate 98,223,257 of NC_135371.1, forward strand.
GGCCCACAGAGTTCATAGTCACCCAACAGGCCTCAGGTGTATCTAAGCAGTTTAAAATTGACTTCCCTTTCTCTCCCCATAATAGGCACACTGTGAGGGAGGTCGGTGTAGGGCCAGACTCTGATTGGCCCATATTCCCTCGCGACGCCCGGGACATGCTCCTCCCACAGAGCCATTTCACAAATATATAGAGGAACCATGGATATGATTTGAACATGACAAAGAATTAGCAGAGATTCCAGTTGACACGGTGGAGGGCAGGCTGGAGGCAGATGCAACTGCCCCAGTGGCTAGTGCTGGGTTCACGCTGCACTTAAACAGTACACAGCATAGCAGGAGGTAGGTGGAACCCAAGCTGCCTATAAATGCACCACACAGGTGGGTCCTGGCCTCTTTGCCCAACACACCATGGTGCAGCTTCCCTCCCTCCCACCCTATATGATCTGTAACATCCTTGAGACTGTGTCCGAGGTGGATGTTTCATGGTTAATATTTATTTATTTTATTTATTCGATTTCTATACTGCCGCTTGCCGTAGCCTCGCGGCGGTTTACACATAAAATTCTAAAACAATAAAACCCCAATACAATCCCCATTAAAATAACAATCAGAATGGCGACCATAGTGTCTCGTAATCCCTCCTTGTTCAGGAATCCCTCATTCCAGCTGTGGGTTTCGTATTAGATGGAGCCTGTTGGCAGGAAGTCTGGTGGGTGATCAGACTCCCTGGGGTTGGGGACACCGGTTGACTCCCCTCCATAGATTGCTTCTCATGAGGCGGACTTCAGTAGGCAAGGGGATCTGCTCTCCTGGCTGGGAATGGTGCGGGTCCCCAGGGAGCCTCTGCGGATTTTGGTGCAGTCCACTGACTGCTAGGTCAGGCTCCTTCTCCCATGCTGTGCCAACCCTCCTGTGGGGGGTTAATAAAGCTGTGGCCTTTTTATACCCAACAACTGTGTGTCCATTTTATTCCAGCCCAAAATGCCCTCCTTCAAGTCAACTGTTTAAGCAAATTTGTTCTGCTGCTTCAGACCTACTTGAATCTGTCTATGTTCCCCAAACTGTGGCTCAGAACCCAAAAGTGGGTTGCAAAGACTCTGAAACAGGCCAACCAGTTGTCTTCCTCCTTTGGCCTCCTAAGACCCACTGCTGCAGCATGGGATCAAAGCCATCTGGCTTGAAGGGGGAAGAAAAAGAAAGACAGGGGGAGGGCAGGCAAGGAGTGGGGTGCACATCTGGCAGAAGGGTCAGTCTGCAATGTACAGTCCAGAGAACACTCTCCTTTCTTTTTTTCTCCTTTCCTCTCCTCCCATGGGCCCACTCTATTGAATTGCTTTGCTTTTGTTTTGCTCTCACCCACTGTAATAAATCTGGGTCCAGTCACATGAGGGATACATCACCGTAAGAGTAAATGTAATAGTTTATTGACACACAAACACAGTATTCTCTGAGTTGCCCTGAATACTCTTTCATTCCTACTGCTTGCAGCTCCTCCCTCTTAGCCAGCAGGGATCCTCTATAAACTCCCATTTTCTATGTTACTATAAGAATGTGTCTCAAAATTACAACAATCACTACACAGCTCACTGTCCTATATTTGTTTTAAATTACCAGTTTTCTCCCTGTACTTAAGTTTCCAGGGTGAGATTCACAGAAAGAATGTCCTTTCTCTCTCTACCCAGGGGCCCTATATTGCGCTGCTTTTTTTTTCTCACTCCTCTTTCCCTCTGTAAATTTAAAAAACTTTTTCCTCTTCTCCCCCTGCACTTGTATTTCCTCTCTGTCTCATGTTCCTTTTAATTTTCTCACATCTTCTTCTCCCTTTCTCTCTATATTTTTTAAATTAAATTTAAAATTCCAACTCTTCTTCCTCCCTTCCTCTCTCTTTTTCTCTGTGTTTGCGTGCATGTCTATGTGTGCGTGAAAGAGATTATTTCCTCTGCCTTCCCTATGTAGTTACTTCTATTTCCTCTCATATATTTTTTAAAATCATCTTCTTTCCCCCTGCACTTAGGTGCCTAAAAATCACTCTTCCCTTTTCTACTCACATGTGTTAAATAATTGCACAATGAAGGCACAAAGTGCCTGATGAGGGTTTCTTTGTTTAATATGTATACTTATTTTGTACTTATGGTGTAGTGGTTAGGAGTGTGGACTTCTACTCTGATTACCTGGGTTTGATCACCACTCCCCACATGCAGCCAGTTGAGTGACCTTGGGCTTGTCAAAGAAGAAGTTGGTTCGTATATGTTGCTTTTCTCTACCTGAAGGAGGCTCAAAGCGGCTTACAGTCACCTTCCCTTTCCTCTCCCCACAACAGACACCCTGTGAGGTGGGTGAGGCTGAGAGAGTCCTGATATCACTGCTCGGTCAGAACAGTTTTATCAGTGCTGTGGCGAACCCAATGTCACCCAGCTGGCTGCATGTGGGGGGAGTGCAGAATCGAACCCAGCATGCCAGATTAGAAGTCCGCACTCCAAACCACAACACTAAACTGACAGAGCCTTATGGTAGAGAAAAGTGGCATGGTAGAGAAAAGTGATCCAACTATTCTTGTAAAATGTCAGAACACATTTCAGCAAAATAAGGGATCTGGTCATGATTACTGATGTATGATTCCATATGTGTCATTATATAGCTATACTGCTGGAATATGGGAGACAGTCCTCCAATTGATGATTTCCTTTCTCCAGACAAAGGATTTCAATCTCAATGCTGCTAGCTCCCCTGGGGAGTCCTGCAAAGCACAGCTCTCTCTACTACTTATTTAACATCTTTATGCACCCTCTAGCCCAGCTGGTTCAGGGGGTTGGGCTTGGGTGTCACCGATATGCTCTACCTCCTAATGGATGGTTGGCTGGACTTCCCTGCCTCCCCCCCCAAATAAACATTCACCAGTTGTTTGGAGGCAGTGATGGTTTGAATCAAGCAGTCACCTGAAACTGATCTTCAATGCCCCCTTTACAATGGTGGCACAACTTACAAAGGTTGATCTACTGGCATTCTTCCATCTTGGCCAGGTGAAGTTACTAGCACCACAGACTGCCTGGCACAGCATGTGATGATCACCTCCAGTCTAGAGTTCTGTAACTTGATCTACACAGGCCTTCCCTTGACTATAATCTGGAACTGCAATTTGTACAGAATGCAGCAGCACCTCATTCGACTCACCTCATGAATCTTGAGCAGCACTTCATGAAACTTAAGTATAAACTTGTACAAACAGCTATAATAACTATTTATAAGTTTTGACTATTTGACATTCGGTTTTCTCTTCTAGAACTTTCTGACTCTCCTAATCCATATTTATCATAATTTTTTATTTGGTTTTATTTATTTTCAAACCTGTTACCTCTTTCAGCTTTCCTAACACCACATCTATGCAATCTAAAGGATCCTCCAGAATCAATACTAAATCATCAGCATAGGCCCTTAATTCTGTTGGTTAATTTTCAAACCTGTAATATTTGCATCTTATCTTAATTAAAAATATTTAAGGGCATAATAAAAAATAAGGGTGAAAGTGGGCAACCTTGCAGCATTCCCTTCTGAATATTGAGTGTCTCTGTGAGCTCTCTATTTACTATTACCTTGGCCTACAGTTCTTTATTTATCTCTCCAATTTATAAATGTTCCACCACATTCCATCATTTCTATCAAGCTAAGTAAAAATCTCCAGTCAATAAAATAAAGTTTTCTCCATATCATAAAAGAATAATCCCAATTGTTTATCCAGATTCTGTTGGTAATACTTAATTGCATTTAAAATTATCCTTATATTGTTTTTAACTTGCCTGCCAGATAGGAAGCCCACCTGGTCTTCATGCATTATTTTAACTAATGTCCCTTTCAATTGGTTAGCCAATACATTAATAAAGATTTTGTAATCAGTATTTACCAAAAAATAGGTCTAAAATTTTGCACCTAATTTGTTTCAAGTTTTGTTGTTGTTCTTGTTTGTTGTTGTTGTTGTTGTTAGGTGTGAAGTCGTGTCCGACCCATCGCGACCCCATGGACAATGATCCTCCAGGTCTTCCTGTCCTCTACCATTCCTCAGAGTCCATTTAAGTTTGCACCTACTGCTTCAGTGACTCCAGCCAGCCACTTCATTCTCTGTTGTCCCCTTCTTCTTTTGCCCTCAATCGCTCCCAGCATTAGGCTCTTCTCCAAGGAGTCCTTCCTTCTCATGAGGTGGCCAAAGTATTTGAGTTTCATCTTCAGGATCTAGCCTTCTAAGGAGCAGTCAGGGCTGATCTCCTCTAGGACTGATCGGTTTGTTCTCCTTGCAGTCCAAGGGACTCGCAAGAGTCTTCTCCAGCACCAGAGTTCAAAAGCCTCAATTCTTTGACGCTCAGCTTTCCTTATGGTCCAACTTTCGCAGCCATACGTTGCAACTGGGAAGACCATAGCCTTGACTAGACGCACTTTTGTTGGCAGGGTGATGTCTCTGCTTTTTAGGATGCTGTCTAGATTTGCCGTAGCTTTCCTCCCCAGGAGCAAGCATCTTTTAATTTCGTTGCTGCAGTCCCCATCTGCAGTGATCTTGGAGCCCAGGAAAATAAAATCTGTCACTATTTCCATTTCTTCCCCATCTATTTGACAGAATATTTATCAAAAGATAGGTCTAAAATTTTGCACCTAATTTGTCTCAAGTTTAGGTATAGCCATAATATAAGCCTCCTTCTAAGAGTTTGGAATATCATCAATTATAATCTTGTTCATTGTCTCCTTAAATTATATTAATATTTCTTCTTTAAAAGCTTTATAATATACACTTGATAATCCGTTAGGTCCTGGTACTTTACCATCTTTTAGTTTATTACCTTTGTAATTTCCTCTAAATGTATAGGTTTATTCAATCTTTTTACCTGTTCTGGGTTCAGTTTCATTATATTCTGCTTATATTCTTCTACAGTAGGCTTGATGAAACCAATTAAGAAACAGACTTATTTCACATGTGTGACAAAGCTGTTTCTTTGTTTTTCTTTTCTCAGACCTCTCAGTATTACAGTTATAGAGCTGGAAACAAGTTCTGCTGGTTTAAATGGGGGGGGGGATTCCACCTGTAACTTCATAGCCTGCCAGTTGGAAAGGAATTGTAGGGGTTGTCTTCCTTACCCAATAGAGCCTTATTTAGGTTTCTTCCTATATATCCCCATTTCCCCTATAGTCCTGTCTGCTAGCTTATACAAGAGACACATTTCCCTCTTCTATGGGGCATGCACATTGACACCTGATTTATTAATCTGCTAACATTTTGAAAGTCGTTTTCTTTCAGCTGTCGAATAGCATTAGCAATCAGGGCTACAAAAAGCATTGAATTGTAACTCAGAGGGAGAAATGAATATATCCTAGGAATAATTGGTCTTTGTATACAGAGATAAACTGCCAGAATAAGGCTTTGAGTCAGAAAGGTGTCTAGCCTGCTAGAAATAGAGGACAGAGATGTAGATAAGGTGTAAGTTACCATTGCTTCTCTTTTGCAGATATCACTATGTTGGGTTTAACCAGCAGATGTTTTGGCCCTGCTCCATGCATGACAGGAGAGTACGAATCCAGTAAGCATTCTGAATTGTAAATGGGAGAGCAACAGCACCCTGCACAAGCCATACAAGTAGCCATTTAGACTGATTATGCATAGGGCGGAATGCTAAGGTGACCAGATTGTTCCACTTTTGGAGGGACATCTGGGGATACCTGGCAAATTGTACTTGTTGAAATTAAAAAATATATATTACAATACTATTTTGCATTCTATGAAACTTTTTGTTGCTCCATATAGACCAAATTTTTCTATGAAACTTTTTGTTATTCTATGAAACTTTTTGTTGCTCCATATAGACCAAATGTTTAATCAAGAACCTCCCCAGTCAATGGTGGCCCATGTAAGGAAATGCAGAGTCTTCTGCGTTCCCGTGTCTGCTGCAGGCGCTGGTGAGGGCTAGGTTGGGCTAGCCTAGTGCATAATCAGAGGAGCTGGGCCCTATGGCATCCCTGCAGGGACGCCTCTCACTCTCACCCCCACTATGGTGGAATAGCAGCAGACCAGCCATTGTGCAGTGGGGGCCCTATGCCCCTGCCCTCCCCCCACCACCATTACTGCCACTGTCGCAGTGTGCTCCTGGAGCTTCCGGCCCCAAGTTGCTTGCATGGGGCCATAGCATTGGGGCGGCCATTGTACGCCAGGGAGCCCCTCCCCTGTGCGCATGCAGGGAACAGCAGGGCTTCTTGCCCCACTGCAATGGAACAGTGGCAGCCCAATGTGGCTGCCACCATGGATAAGAGGTCTTAGAGTTACATTATGAATGATTAGTGGCTCTAAGCTACATATATTTCCTGTTGCCTATTTCCAATGCCAGGCCCCACATGCTGAGAAAGCCAATGCTTCTGTGGGTGGAAAGGGAAACTGAAGTGTTTGAGTGAGGATTCCCCACCCCCCAAAAAAACTCCTATGTACATTTAATCAATAAAGCATCAAAATCACAGCCATGATTCACCAAGGTTGAAAACATGGAGAAGTGGACGTCAAGAGCGCGCTCAGCTGGTTCCACTTGGGGCATGTGTGATGGTGCGGCCTGATTATGTACCACATGGGAGGTGAAGGAGAAGCAGGTGGCACATGTGCACACCTGCCTCTTTCACCTGGATTGCTGCTACTGAGAATTACTGTTCTCAGTGGCATGGCCACTGCAGTGAGCCAGGAAGGCCAAGTATGGTGCAGAGGAAATTTTGGGACAGCTCTGATGGGCAACCCTTAGCCTTGAGGGTTCATGGGGACTATTCTTCCTCTTTCCCCCAAGCATCAGAGTGCACTACAAGAGGGGTAAGGCATATGCAGGCCAGACCAGACAGAAGTATAAGATTAGGATCCTCCCATTCCTCCTCCTCACTTAGCAAGCAGACTCAGGGGATGATGCCATGAAAGATCCAGTGGGGGAGGGAAACACTGGGAGTGACTCCTCCAGAGCTTGGGCTGGAGGTGATAGGGCCTTGTCCCAGGAGGGGCATGCAGCAGTACAGGGAGAACGCCTTGTGCACCAGGGCCACATGGGTGGCCGCAGTTCCCACAAGTGGACATGGACCTAGATAGGTGGAATTTGGCCAGCAAGAGAGTGAGGAAGCTGTGGCTCCACAGGAGGGCAGGGGCTGACTGTACACCAGGGCAGAGTGGCCTAGAGTGTGGTGTGAAATCCAAGGAGGGGTTCCAACAGCAGGGGCTCAAGGTCAGTATGCAGGAGCAGGCAACATCAGGAATGGGGTATTCAGGTTTCTCAGGTTACTCCCTAGAGGGGAAAGTACTGGCAGCACCTCAGAGGCAGAATCTGTGGCTTGCGGGGCAAGACAGGAGATGCCTGGGCAGAGCCAGCCCAGGGAGGAAAGTAGTCGAATACTGGGAATGGCCCAAACTGGGGGGACTGCAAGCCAGGCCAGAAATATCAGTGCTATGCAATGAATCAGTGAGGCAGGCCAGACAGACTTCATTGCCAGCCAGTTCTGGCACCAGTAGTGGGTATCAAAAAAGAGGTACCTATCCGACTTGGGGATCCAGCAGCCTTCTGGCAAGTCTACACTCAGGCTGTTGCATGGGTTTCTGGGAGCAGAGACAGGAGAGGTTTGAGGCCTGTTTTGAGTACATAGAACAAGTCCAGCATGGGTTTAAGTGCGATCCCAGAGGAGTGGTACAGGAGAGAGGCTCAGAAGGAACCCCAGACCCATCACCAGCAGAAGAAAAGTGGCCACATGCACTAGTGCACCAGGCATTGTACCCACTAATTGGGTGAGTCCTCATCCTGGGAGGATATGGAGAAAGCTCATATCAAGGGTTGGTACTTCTTGGAGGGAGGTTTTATCCTGGGCATCTCTCCTTGGCTGCACAAGAGGCATACAGGGATGAAACACCAGGTAGAGTCAGGGGATGTAGTAGGTGCACTATAGGGTGGTGACGTGGCTAGAGAATTACTTACAGGTGCACTCCGATGCAGCTGGAAACCTGGGGCTTGAAGTCTTTTATGACAATTGAAAGTGTGCCAGCAGGTGGTGAGCTTGCTGGGTAGCAGGGATATTTATTTATTTTTACAATTATACCCTGTCTCTCGAGACAATGTTGCCTCGAGGGAGCTTACAGAATAAAACCATAAAACAGTATATCCCATAAAATCCCATTAAAACAACAATAACATTAATCACAATATCCCACAGTTATAAAATGGTGGTAAATGGTAATCTCCCCAATCCATCTCTGCTGATTCCAACCAAGGATAAGGTGACCAGGTTGTAAGATTGGTAAAGAGGGGGGTTGCCAACCTGCATGTATAAGCATGGAGTTCTAGAATCACCACTCAAGCCTGCACAGCTTGGAGATCAAGGGGAGGGGGGTGTTCTTGATTAAAAATTTGGTCTATATGTAATATCACCAACTTCAAAGGACTTGAAGGGTGTAACAATTTAGGACAGCACTTTCAGTTTTGAACACATTTCACTTTCCCCCTAAATTCCTGGGCCTTTTTCAAAATGGGTTGGATTCTGGAGGTTTTTTCCTATTTCTTGTTCTCTGTCTCTAGAGCAAAACACTTCTTCTACATCTCTCCTTGATTCAGGTTAAAACCTCTTTATGAGTTCCAGTGCAGCTGTTGAAAATCAACCATTTAGTCCATTCAGTGAAGTTTTGATGATTTACCAATAACCATAAATTCACTTAATACCCTGTTTAATCAATTAGAGTCAGTTAATTTCCCACAATATAATTAATTTACCCTATAAACAATTTATCACCAATAAACTTAATTAAAATTATTAAAAGCAATTAACTGATTTTAAATGGCTGTGCTTACTAGTTGGTCTGTGCGGGCATAAAGTCTCGTGGAAGGTGAGCACTTTGCAAACCCCTTAAGGAGGGAGGCTGGGAGACCCTCCCCGGGAAAGCACCGGCCTCAAGGCCCCTGGACCAGATCGCTCCCCCCCTCTCCCTCGCTCACCCACACTATCCCTATCTGCCTGTTTGCCTGGCTGCCTTTCAGACACAGCCACAGGCCCTCCAAATGCAGCACTGGCTGGCTGGAAAAAGCAGCAAGGGTTCGAGTTCCAGCCCTTCACCACCACACTCACAAGTCTCGGCATTGGCCTCCTCAGCGGCTTTCATGTGGCTTTCTTCTTTGTGGTTTGGGTTGAGGAAACCTCTCAGCTCAGCCAGCCCCTGCACTGCCTGGCTCCAGCCACCTTCCATCATGCTGCCTGCCTTGCCAGAGCATTGGGTGTAGCGGGAACAAGGCGGGCTCGTGAGGGAAGCGCCTCCTGGGAACAAGTCCACTGGGTGTGCTCCTGGCTTCACTGGGCAGGAGATAAGAAATGTCTGCATACAGTAGCAGCAACCCACTTAGCTTGGCACCGGAGGAGGAGGAGGAGGCCTGGGCAGCAGCACCCTAGGCAGGCTCGGGGGGAGGGGGGCAGCGGTGGCCTCGGGCCCGGCGGGCGGGGCGGCAGTGGCCTTGGACCCAGCGGGAGCGGTGGTGGCAGTGGCCTCAGGTCCAGCGGAGAGGCGGCGGTGGCAGCCTTGGGCCCAGCGGGAGGGGCAGTAGCAGCAGCCTCAGACCCAGTGGTGGCCCAGCACGGGGGGGGGGGGGGGGTGGTCCCTTTTCATGCTGGCTCACCTGGGACGGCCATTGACCTGGGGAGCAGGGCTCTGCGGCCGAGTCTGGGAATCTAGCGGGACTTTACAGGACTCGGGTGGGACATGGGACAATGGCATCAAAGTCAGGTATGTCCTGTGGGAGTCGGGACAGATGGGCAGCTTAACCAAGGAGCAATGTCCTGATCTTAATTATAACCCTGGGATGCTCAAATAGGATACTGATAGATTTTAATTTCCTGAAATTATTTCTCATTTTGGTAGCGATTGTATTATGGGGGAATCTTCTTGTTAATAAAAAGTGCTGGTCTGGTTTGATAACCAGGCTGTGGTCCACATAGTGAACAAGCAGACATCCAGCTCTGAGTGAGTTATTCAGCTCATTTGCAAGCTTGTGCTCACTTGTTTGGAAGCAAATATTATATTTGCCGTGAGACATATAGCCGGGGTTCAGAACCATGTTGGAGCAGCAAGGGGACCTGTGTTCCCATCTGGGAACCAGGAGGGTACTTTCCTACTAGCCACTGGGTTTGGGTTTCAGTAATTGTATGGCTACTAGACAAGGCTCCCTCTCCTATGCTGTGCTAACTCTTTTGAGGTTAATAAAAGCTGTAGCCATGTTTTAAGCCAAAAGGAATGACGTGTGCAAGTTCATTGGGACCCTCCTGCTAGTCAATCACAGCCATGACTCACCAAGGCTGCAGGTTGATGATGCAGAGGAGTGGGTGTCAAGAAGAGCATGCCTGGTCAGATTGACTTGGGACATGTGGGAAAGCATAACACAATGAAGTGCCATGTGGGAGGGGCATAGAAAGAGCAGGCCTTAAATAGATGACATGTGTGTGGACCTGCCTATTTAACCCAGATTGCTGTTGGAGGACAGCTTCCCACCCAGCCACCCCCTATTACGTCAGGTTATAGTTCAATTGTTTGCCTATGTTGTTGCATTTAGTCTGAATTTGTCACAGCTTGCAGTGGTACATGGGATGGAGCCTGTTTTGTGGGGAGTTCCATCTGTATGCCAGGCTCCCCAGGTTAGGGGCCTCCATAAGAGGAAGCAGGGTTGTGATCAGGCAGTTTGTGTGTACCTGATGGACATATTGGCTGGCCAGCACCATGAGCACTCATCTGGTTGGCCAGAAGTTCAGGATTAGGGTTGCCACATGTTCAGGTTGTGCAAGGAGGTCTCCTGAAATTACAACTGATCTCCAGACAACAAAAATCAGTTCCCCTGGAGAAAATGGCTGATTTGGAGTGTGAACTCTATAGAATTGTATCCCTTTCCAAGCCATGCCTTAATCAGCCTCCACCCCCAAATCTCCAGGAATTTTGCAACCCAGAGCTGGAAACTATTCAGGGCATATATGTACCTGCAGCCAGCCAGCAGCTCAGAGTATGCCCACTTGGCCTGCCAGACAAGTTGGCTTGCCAGTGGCACAGAGTGTGCATGCATCTGTCAGCTGATTGCTCAGATTGTGGATGCACTAGGGAGTGTGTGCACCATCCCAGTGGGGAACTACCCAATCCGAACAGCAAAGTGGCACCCTGGCAGGACAGAGCATCTAAAGTCTACCCCTTCACCCCTATTCAGTCAGCCCTTACACCAAGATTGTAGGCAAGTAGATTCATTTAGGATCATTGGGGGCTTGTGCTCCTACCGGTGGTGCTTCCTACCAATTTTTGGCGATCATGTCAAGGTTGGAAGCACCCTATGTATGTTTTTCCCTCACCACTTGCATTGTGATAACAATATTGTGAAAGGTTTTTTAAAAAAATAATAAAATAACAAAATAGTTTAAAGCAGCCAAGGGATTGAGTTATATGTATTTGATTTCCATCTTCTGTTTAATCTGCAGCCAATTTCACAAGCCCATGAAATTATGTGCCACCAATTCTGAGTTACATTTTATAAAACTGACAAAATGATTTACTAGCTGGTTTTACTTTTATATAGTGTTGTCATCAGTACATGTTCCATCCTTAATTTCACAGCTCTACCGTATGTTCCAAAACTGTTTTGAAAAGCGATTGCTCTGTTGTAGCCTATTAATATTCTGCAAATGCACTATTCTAATCATCATTTTCAGACCCACACCAAAGTACATGGAAGAACAATAACAAGGTAATTACCAAACCTTAAAGCAGCAACGTTTCCAACTTTCGAAGATCACTGTAGTGAAGCATCGCAATAATGTAATTCTGATAATGATGGCAATAAACATCTTAATATTCTGCAGCAGATATTGAGAAGGCAAATTGCCCCCCCCCCCCCCATACACACAACAGTTTCTGATTTAGAAAGAGCTTAGCCACCTGGGAGCAACTGAACAGAGTGAACTTCCCCTCAGGGTTCCTGATATTATTAGATCATGAACTGTCTACAGGAGTTACCAAATTTGCCTGATACGTACACAGTTTTTAGGAGATCTAAATATTTAAGTGGCTCAGATTAAAAACATTCATATCGGATGGATTGAATGATTTGTCAAAGTTCTTAAATGCCGAAGTTTTCTTGAATCAGGGCCCAGTACAAAGATATATGTTTCTGGTAGCTCATGGTACAGATTTCATTCTGGCAATGGTGGTGGTGGAAAGTGCCCTCAAGTCACAGGTGACATATGGTGACCCCAGAGGGATTTTAAGATGAACATTTCAGAGGTGGTTTGCCACTGTTTGCCTCCTCATCGGATCCCTGGTGTTCCTCCTCAACATGCAAACTGTAGAAAGGGAATTTTAAAGGAAAGTGTTGGTGCTTACTATTGTTCTATCATAGTTTGTGTGCAGTATGCTATATACAGAAATTGTACAGATTGGCATGGTATATATATTCAACAGCTGTGCTAATTTATATAATCTGAAGAGTTGGAGGGAGTCAACAGGAAATGAAACAGAGAAGCCACTAGCAATCTCATTCTTTATTTTTGGGTTTTATTTTAAATGTTGAGGATGACAGAAGCATTTCAGAAATGAAATGTGGAGCTACTGACTGGATTTCTTGCCCAAATCCAACAAATATTGTTACAGACTTGTTGAAGATACTGAAGTTCAGCAAGATGGGCTTAAACAACTAGAGAACCACTTTACTGACAAGTTCATGTTTTCAGAGTTAGAGATTGTGGATCAATTTTTTAAAAGCTTAGAGACAGAAAGACACTTCCAAGGAATAATGTACAAACAGTGACTCAAGCATACTCCCTAAGGAGTTTTTTTTATACAGGAAGTATGGGCCATTCATTCTTCCTTCTTATGGATTGTTTGAATGCCCAAAGTGGCTCTCAGAAGCAAGCAAGCAAAAGATTTTGTTGATGTTACATGTTTTGTTGATGCTTCAGTAACATCTATTGATGGACAAGTTTCCTGCAGCTTGCCTTGAAATCCATTTGTTTTTCTAACATTTTCAATAAAAGAAATCCTTAAGTTCTTCTCAGATATTTAGGGAGGAGAGAATAGGAACTATGTATCTGTGAAAAGTTGTTTCTATCAACCAAGGGGACATGCACAGTCTCCCATGATGTGTGTGTGTGTGGGGGGGGGGGGGAGGGGGAGTTTTTAACCTTCCCTTGAGTTATCAGGTACTCTAAAAGTAGTGAGTATATGGGCTTTGAGTTCACTGCTATGAAGTAAGTTTTATGGTGTACAAGTAGAATATGGAGGTCACTGAGAAAAGAATCTGTTCCACATAGTCTGTTCCATATATTTCTGGTAAGGCCTTGGAGAAGGAGCATGTCTCATGGCTTAAGTGCCACTCAGCAGTTAACAACCACTTAGGGCAGCTGTCATGCCCTTGAGTGCCTCCTCCTCCAACCGGCTTGCCTGTCCAGCAGCCAGCCAATCTTCCACCCCCCCACCCCTGACCACCCTCTCCTCTTTCCACTTTCCCCCGAGGCTCAGAGGCTGCAGATCCCGGCCACATGTGAGATGCCCCTGCTAGGCCCATTATGTATGGGCCATAAGGCCCACACTTGCGGCAGCAGCGCTTCGGTTAAAATCACCGAGAATGCACGCCGCCACCGCAAGTGCGGGTGCCTCTGGGCTCCAGGCTCCAGAAGACCCACGTTAAGCGAACGCAGGATCTTCCGGAGCTTCCCGGGTAAGCCGGGGCTGCGGCAGCCCAGCGCTGTGCATAATCAGCAGCACCAGGCTTGTTGGGCTGCCTAGCCTCAACCTGCAGTGTCCCTTAAGGGACACCGGTTGCCCCTGCGGGCTCCGTGGCAGCACTGAGCTGGGAGGGGGCGACCCCCTGCCACCCCCCCACTCCCCCCAGCCCCTCCCTACCTGCCCCGCCCACACCACTGCACTTACCTCAGCCAGGCCTCCCAGCCCCAGTGTAAAGTACACACGCGCTACACCGGGGCAACCCAGCATGCCCTGCTCCTGTGCATTCATGGGAAACAGTGGGGCATTGTGCCCCGCCGCAACAACATGGTGCCAGCGCGCGGAATCTGGCACCGTGCATAAAGGGCCCTAGTGAGTTCCCTGCTCGGGAACTCAGGAACATCTATGAGGGCCCTCCTGAGGCTAAGCATTTACATTCAGCAATCTCCCAAGGTGGATGGCTGCTGGGTGGTGAGGGAACTATGGGATTATGTCACCATTTGGGTTATGTTTTATTTTATGGGGAGTTTTTATTTTAACAGAGTAAAGGTTTTATGGGGTTTATATGACTTGTAACTTGTCTCGAGTCCATGGAGAGTGGCAGGCTAGAAATATCTGTAAACAGCCCGTGGCGCCACGGGCGCCACGGACTGTATAAAGGAGTAAGGGGTAGTGGGGAGGAGTTAGGGCGGGACCGGTCCGGGATAAAAACTCGGGGGGGCCAATCAGGAGCCGCGAAGCGGCTCCTGATTGGCCCCTCCGAGTGTCAATCCCGCCCCAAGCAGACAATGGGGAGCCGCGCGAAGCGCGCCTCCCCATTGCCTGCTTCACTCGCTCGGAAAATGGCGGCCCGCCTGGTGAGAGCCTCGGCTGGGGGGTGGGCCGGGAAGCCTTCTCTCGGCCGGCGGAGCGGCCTTGCAGCGTTGTGGACGCTGCGAGCCCGCTGCGGCCGGCGGCAGAAGGCTCCAGAGAGCCTCGGGGGGGGGATGGGTGGGGGGGGAAGGGAAGCCTTCTGCCGCCCCAAGGAAGCCCCCGCCGCAAACACAGCACAAGACTCCAGCCGCCGAGAAGCTGTAGAGAAAAAAGAAACACCCCCGGAGGAGCCTTTCGCCGCTAGCGCGACGAGAGGCAGCAGAAAAAAAAACCCCTGTAGGAGCTCCAAGCCGGCGTGCCGACGAGAGGCAGCAGAAAAAAAAACCCTGTAGGAGCCTTTCGCAGATCCAAGCAGCAGAAAAAAAAACCCTGAAGGAGCCTTTCCCAGCTCCAAGCAGCAGAAAAAAAAACCCCTGTAGGAGCTCCAAGCCGGCACGCCCACGAGAGGCAGCAGAAAAAAAAAACCCTGTAGGAGCCTTTCCCAGCTCCACGCAGCAGAAAAGAAAAACCCTGTAGGAGCCTTTCCCAGCTCCACGCAGCAGAAAAGAAAAACCCTGTAGGAGCCTTTCCCAGCTCCACGCAGCAGAAAAAAAAAACCCTGTAGGAGCCTTTCCCAGCTCCACGCAGCAGAAAAGAAAAACCCTGTAGGAGCCTTTCCCAGCTCCACGCAGCAGAAAAAAAAAACCCTGTAGGAGCCTTTCCCAGCTCCACGCAGCAGAAAAAAAAACCCTGTAGGAGCCTTTCCCAGCTCCACGCAGCAGAAAAAAAAAACCCTGTAGGAGCCTTTCCCAGCTCCACGCAGCAGAAAAAAAAAACCCTGTAGGAGCCTTTCCCAGCTCCACGCAGCAGAAAAAAAAAACCCTGTAGGAGCCTTTCCCAGCTCCAAGCAGCAGAAAAAAAAAACCCTGTAGGAGCCTTTCCCAGCTCCACGCAGCAGAAAAAAAAAACCCTGTAGGAGCCTTTCCCAGCTCCACGCAGCAGAAAAAAAAACCCTGTAGGAGCCTTTCGCAGATCCAAGCAGCAGAAAAAAAACCCTGCAGGAGCCTTTCCCAGCTCCAAGCAGCAGAAAAAAAAAACCCTGTAGGAGCCTTTCACAGCTCCACGCAGCAGAAAAAAAAAGCACCTCCTGGTGTCCCCTGGGTCCTAGCGCCCATTGCATTCCTGGTTGCAATGGGCTTTCTTGCTAGTACTAAATAAGTAAGTAAGTAAGTAAGTAAGTAAGTAAGTAAATAAATAAATAAATAAATAAATGTATTTATTTGGATATAGTATTTGGATTCAATATTGAGGAATGACAATTTTTTTCAGCTTCATGAGCCCAACTCAGAGTTTACCCCAAGTTATAAAATTGTACTTTCGCTCCAAGCTGCAACTTTGCAGCTTGATGTGAGCTTTAACTCTGAGGCATTTAAAGGTATCCAGTGATTCTAGAGTGTCCTGAATATTTTCAGGATTTTTTGGGCTCAGTCATTTCAGTAGACAGAAAACTAGCAAAAATAAAAATCTGTCTGAATTAATACTCCCAAAATACTGATAAACTGAATGCACATCACAAACTCTCACTGCATCATTTCTTGACGTTGCTTCTAGAAGGTGTTGTAGTGCTGCTAATACTACTGCTAATACTACTCAACCTCTCAGCAGCATTTGACACAGTAGACCACAAGCTACTAGCTCACTAGTTTGCTGGAGCCAGGATATGAGGGACAGCTCTTCATTGGCTGATCTCCTTTCTTTGAGATTGCAGACAGAGGGCAGCAATAGGAGAGAACCAATTACATGGCTGGCAACTCCCATGTGGTGTGCCACAAGGAGCAGTTCTTTCCCCAATCTTACTCAACATCTTTATGTGCATTCCTGCCCACCTGAGATGGAGGTTCAGACTGGGTTGCCATCAATACACCAATGACACCCAACTTTTCCTCATAATGGATGGCCATCCTGACTCACCCCCAGACTCATTAGCCAGATGTTTGGAAGCAGTGATGGACTGACTCAAGCAGAGCCATATGAAGTTTAATACTTCAAAGACAGAGGTCCTGTGGTTTGGTAGGAAAGGTCCAGGTGACTAACTGAGACTGCCCTACCTGGAAGGGGTATAAGTATCAATTGCATACTCAGAAACCTGGTCATGATCTTCACCACCCTTTCCATGGAGGAACAGGTTGCAGAAATAGCTCAGCTAGTGTTCTTCCACCTGCATCGAGCTAAGCTACTAGCACCCTACCTGCCCCTAGAACTCCTAGCCACAGTGATCCAGGTAATGGTCACCTCTAGGCTGAATTTCTGCAACTCACTCAACACAGGCCTACCCTTATCCCTGACCCGGAAACTTCAACTGTTACAGCCAGGGCTCCTATGGAAACACCTTGGGGGGTCCACATCTGGCCTGTATTCCAACAATGGCATTACCAGTTGACTACCGGATGAAGTTTACGGTTCCGGTAATCCTCTTCAAAGCCATATGTGGTCTGAGTACCTGAGAAACCACTTCTCTACCTATGCCCTCCCCCCAGAATGCACTACACTCTGCTAACATGAACAAGTTTGGTTATAGCTGGCTTCAGGGAAGCTCAGTTGACCTCGACCAGAACCAGGGTTTTCCCCGTCCAGACCCCTACCTGGTAGAATGAGCTCCAGGGCAACATCAGGGCCCTGATGAAGCTTAAACAATTTTACAGGCCTTGCAAAAGGGAGCTCTTCTACAAGGTTTTTGATCAAGGTTTTTGGACAACCACCAACCAGAGCTCAGAGGCCCTTTCCACCATCAACTGAACCCACAAGAAAAGAAATCAACTGTAGCGCAGTGAAAATGAGTTAAATGTTACCTTGTGAAGGTTAATTGTAAACTGTTCCATTTGATGCATGTATCCTTTATAAGCTGCTTATGTTGTACTGTACTATGAAAGTTTCAATGTACACCACCCTGAGCCATAAGGGAGGGTAGTATATATAAATATAATAAAATAATCGTGCTTTGCTCCCTTCCCCTTTACAAAATTGTGAGGGTTTTTTTGTTTTTGTTTTTGCAAAATGGTACCTGATTGCACATTAGTTTTCATTGAGCCCCTTGATCCCACCGTTCTGAGCCCTTGATCACCTCCCCAAAAATGTCCTGAATGTAATTTTTTAAAAAGATTACTGGGTTATAGCATTATGACACTGTTGTGCAAGACTGTTGTGCAAGATGGTAAAGAAATCACACACACCCTTTTTTTTAAAGGCAGACTTTTGTAATGGTGGGAGAGAGGGGTAGGGAGGATGGTGATAAGGAACGGGGTGTGCTGAAATTATTTTAAAACCCTGAATGCACACATTTCCGCACTGGGCAGCTCTGAATTAGATACCACTTGAAAGATGAAATCGCTGTAACTGGGAATTTCTAAAATCCTTGATAAGACAGGTGGCAATTTGGTGGCAATTCATCTATCCTGTTAACCATGTTTTATTGTCTCAGTACTTTGATCAGTTCTTCCTGCATTCACACCTCCCTTCCCCCATCTTGATCAACTCACTTCTCCCCCATCCATTTCCATTCCCCTCTGGTGTGCAACCTTGGGAGGATCTCCCTATCAGGTTGTTGCGACTGTTTGAAGTCTTCCCATATTACATGGTTCTCATGAGACAGTGCTGGGTGAGGGGCTAAATGCTATGCTTCTTTGCCTTTGCCGCAGTTTCAACAAAGTTTTGTCGAGAGTTCTTGCTTGCTCTGAATAAAGAAATGTTTTGCATCAAGTCAAGGGTTTGCTTTTTCTGAGTAACCAAAGATCATTACACTTGTCTACCAACTTTTGCTAAATTAAGCCATGCCATGTATGCAGCACATTTGGGTCTAGACGCAAAGTCTGTGCATGTTCCAAGATAATCTTTCTTAAACTGCAGTCCCAGTCCCATAAGTACAACAGCAAGCAAGACAGATTGAACTCAGTAGGACTCACTTCTGAGTAACCACAGCAGTGTGACTTGAGTTCTTCAACTACTGTGTCATCTCCAATTATCTTGCCAGAAGCAAAAAAAATTCTTCAATACTTAAATTAGCATAAGCAGGACAGAATGTTATACTGTGATGAGGTCTGTATGTCTATTGGGTTATTTACAAGATTTCATCTATTTATAAAGAGAAACAACCCCTATCCCCCATTTTCCCCTCTCATTTATCAATGGTGGGCACCTACATTTGGATTGCAGATTTATTTATTATTATTTTATTATTATTATTATATTTGTTGATTACCACTCCTGGCCCAACCAGCTTATGGCAATTTACATCAAGAGTTTAAAATTTTCATAATGGTAAGAAAAGGACCAAATATTTATTATTATTATAATTAGTAGTAGTAGTAGTAGTAGTAGTAGTAGTAGTAGTAGTAGTAGTATTCATTGTAATTGTCACTCAGGATTCAGGGCAGGGTACATCATAATAAAATATACAGAATAATAACATAAAATACATACAATAAAATCTAAAATATTTAAAAACAGTTCCATCCATAACCACCTATTTTAAAGTATCCATATATCAGTGCCCCTGACTAATGTAGGACAATTGTTGGGTTCTGGCACTGATGGGAGACCACAGATGGTGACTGGGGCATAAATGTTGCTTGGCTGCTATGCAACTGTTCATAGCACACTGAGTCACTGGGATCATCATAAACTAGCTGCTGGGATTCCATTGAGATAGTGACTGTGACCCCCATATTCAGAGTGGACAATCAGAGACTCTGATTTTGTATGATCATCATACTCCATTTGCAAGGCAATGCAGTACTGGAAATGGTAGCTCCTGTCTTGCCAGTTCCTACATTACGTATAACCAGGATCTGCATGCAATCCTGTGTAAGTCAAAGTATCATCAGCATGCTGGTCTTGTGGAGAATGAAATGAAGACCCACCAGCTTCTGAACTGAGCTGGGGTTTTATTATTTGATCCTATATACTCAACAGTCCCCCCCTTCAAGGATCGCTGCCTTGTTGTGGCAAGGGGGCTTGCGTAGTTCAGTGAAGCTATGAGCTATACCGTGCAGGGCCATCCAAGACGGACAGGTCATAGCTGAGAGCTCTGACAAAAGGTGATCCACTGGAGAAGGAAATGGCAAACCACTCCAGTATCTTTGCCATGAAAACTCTATGGACAGTTCCAATAGGCATAACGATATGATGCCGGAAGATGAGCCCCTCAGGTCGGAAGGTGTCCAATATGCTACTGGGGATGAGCAGACGGCTAGTACGAGTAGCGCCAGAATGAATGAAGCGACTAGGCCAAAGCCGAAAGGACGCTCAGTTGTGGAAGTAACTGGTGGCGAAAAGACAGTCCGATGCTGTAAATATTTTTACTCCATAGGAACCTGGAACGTCAGATCCATGAATCAAGGTAAGCTGGACGTGGTCAAACAAGAAATGACAAGACTGAACATCGACATTTTTGGAATCAGTGAACTAAAATGGACAGGAATGGGTGAATTTAATTCAGATGACCATCAGGTATACTACTGTGGACAAGAATCTCGCAGAAGAAATGGAGTAGCCTTCATAATCAATAAGAGAGTAGTAAAAGCAGTCTTGGGATACAATCCCCAAAATGACAGAATGATCTCAGTTCGAATCCAAGGCAAACCATTCAACATCACAGTGATCCAGGTCTATGCCCCAACCACTGCTGCTGAAGAGGATGAAGTTGATCAGTTCTATGAAGCCCTACAACACCTTCTAGAAGCAACGCCAAAAAATGATGTGCTTATCATCATGGGGGATTGGAATGCTAAAGTAGGAAGCCAAAAGATAACCGGGATAACAGGCAAGTTTGGCCTTGGAGTACAAAATGAAGCAGGGCACAGGCTGGTAGAATTTTGTCAAGAGAATACAATGGTCATAGCAAACACTCTTTTCCAACAACCCAAGAGACGACTCTACACATGGACATCACCAGACGGTCAACACAGAAATCAGATTGACTATGTGCTCTGCAGCCAAAGATGGAAAAGTTCTATCCAGTCAATAAAAACAAGACCAGGAGCTGATTGTGGTTCAGATCATCAGCTTCTTGTTGCAAAATTTAGGCTTAAATTGAAGAAAGTAGGGAAAAGCACTAGGCCACTCAGATATGAACTAAATCATATCCCCGACGAATACACAGTAGAGGTGACAAATAGATTTAAGGAATTAGATCTGATAGACAGAGTGCCTGAAGAACTATGGACGGAGGTTCGCGACATTGTACAAGAGATAGCAACTAAAACCATCCCAAAGAAAAAGAAATGCAAGAAATCAAAATGGCTGTCTGAGGAAGCTTTACAAATAGCTAAGGAGAGAAGGGAAGTGAAAGGCAAGGGAGAAAGAGAAAGATACGCCCAATTGAATGCAGAATTCCAGAGAAAAGCTAGAAGAGATAAGAATGCCTTCTTAAATGAACAGTGCAAACAAATAGAAGAAAACAATAGAATGGGGAGGACCAGAGATCCTTTCAAGAAAATTGGAGATATGAAGAGAACGTTTCATGCAAAGTTGGGTATGATAAGGGACCAAAATGGTAAGGACCTCACAGAAGCAGAAGAGATTAAACAAAGGTGGCAAAATTATACAGAACAACTATACAAGAGCGAGCTTAACATCCCTGATGACCACAGTGGGGTAGTTACTGACCTGGAGCCAGACATCCTGGAATGTGAAGTCAAATGGGCCTTAGGAAGTCTGAGCAACAATAAAGCTAGTGGTGGTGACAGCATTCCAGTTGAACTATTCAAAATCTTAAAGGACGATGCAGTAAAAGTGCTACACTCAATATGCCAGCAAATTTGGAAAACTCAACAATGGCCACAGGATTGGAAAAGGTCAGTTTACATTCCAATCCCAAAGAAGGGCAATACCAAAGAATGTTCAAACTACCGCACCATTGCACTAATTTCTCATGCTAGCAAAGTTATGCTCAAAATCCTACAAGCTAGGCTCCAGCAATATGTGGACCGAGAACTTCCAGAAGTACAGGCAGGATTTCGAAGAGGCAGAGGAGCTAGAGATCAAATTGCCAACATACGCTGGATCATGGAGAAAGCTAGGGAGTACCAGAAGAATGTCTACTTCTGCTTCATTGACTATGCTAAAGCCTTTGATTGTGTGGAGCACAACAAATTGTGGCAAGTTCTTAAAGAGATGGGAATACCAGAGCATCTTATTTGTCTCTTGAGAAATTTATATGCAGGTCAAGAAGCAACAGTGAGAACTGAACATGGAATCACTGACTGGTTCAAAATTGAGAAAGGAGTTCGGCAAGGCTGTATACTGTCGCCTTGCCTATTTAACTTGTATGCGGAGCACATCATGAGAAATGCGGGATTAGAGGAGTCACAAATTGGGATCAAGATTGCAGGGAGAAATATCAAGAACCTCAGATATGCAGATGATACCACTCTAATGGCAGAAAGTGAAGAGGAACTAAAGAGCCTGTTGATGCGGGTGAAGGAGGAGAGTGCAAAAGTTGGCTTGAAACTCAACATCAAGAAAACAAAGATCATGGCATCCGGCCCTCTCAATTCCTGGCAAATAGATGGGGAAGAAATGGAGATAGTGACAGATTTTATTTTCCTGGGCTCCAAGATCACTGCAGATGGGGACTGCAGCAAAGAAATTAAAAGATGCTTGCTCCTGGGGAGGAAAGCTATGGCAAATCTAGACAGCATCCTAAAAAGCAGAGACATCACCCTGCCAACAAAAGTGCGTTTAGTCAAGGCTATGGTATTCCCAGTTGCAATGTATGGCTGCGAAAGTTGGACCATAAGGAAGGCCGAGCGTCAAAGAATTGAGGCTTTTGAACTCTGGTGCTGGAGAAGACTCTTGCGAGTCCCTTGGACTGCAAGGCGAACAAACCGGTCAGTCCTAGAGCAGATCAGCCCTGACTGCTCCTTAGAAGGCCAGATCCTGAAGATGAAACTCAAATACTTTGGCCACCTCATGAGAAGGAAGGACTCCCTGGAGATGAGCCTAATGCTGGGAGCGATTGAGGGCAAATGAAGAAGGGGGCGACAGAGAATGAGGTGGCTGGATGGAGTCACTGAAGCAGTAGGAGCAAACTTAAATGGACTCCGGGGAATGGTAGAGGACAGGAAGGCCTGGAGGATCATTGTCCATGGGGTCGCGATGGGTCGGACACGACTTCGCACATAACAACAACAACTCAACAGTGCACTCTATTGATCTATATGAATACAAATATTCTCACTGAAGCATATTCAGAGCACCCTTTTCCTTGTATACCAAAATCCAGGTGATTTCATGCCGTGTTTTAAAATCTACATTTCTTGTTTATAAAGAATATGTTTTTATATCTCAATCTATCAACACCCAGGCCCAATTTTAAAATTCAATAAATGGAAACAATCAAGACAATTAAGTCTGCATGCTTAAAAGTATCGTTAAGAGCAGCCAATTAGAACATTTTCATTCCACTTATGCAACAGTTTGTGAAATGAATGGAATTTTGTCTCTGACTACCTGTGGTTCATAAATATACATGGCTGGGGGAATACAGAGGTCTGCTTTATCTATTGCCACTCTGCATTGATTATCTGTGCAGACACAGGTTCTGGGTTATGTCCTCCACAGTGAAATAAATTCTGTTCTTATTGACTGGCAAATCTATTATAAAACTCATTTGTACATTACTTCCAAGGAGCCACATATCCTGACCTGGTGAAAAAGAATGCTGGGTATTATGGTGTTGCTAATACTCCTTCCCCCCACCAAAAGAATCCAAACTTCCCTTGGGTTTCATTCACATTGTAGTCTAATTTAGCTCCATAGTTATGTCTAGAATGGGATTTTCTTCTAAATCAAATTGCTGGACTGAAGGGTTCTAAATTGTAAGATTTACCTGTTGCATATGACTTGACTTAGTATTTTTGGGATTGACTTCCTCTGTAGCAAATATTCTGTACCCACCCCAGACCCATAGATAGCAATTTGTTCTTGGGAGAGGGATTTTTTTTGTTAAGGGTACAGTTTAGCATGGTAGACTTATACATCCTGCCCCCACTGGGAAAGGACTGGGTCAGCTTTCTGGGCTTTGTCAAGTAGAGCATAGCCATGCTGCTTTCAGCCCCTGGGCTTCTGTGTCACCAGCAGCCCACAAAACATGGTGCTCTTGGGCTCAAGGAGACACAGTCCCCACCCAGATCAGCCTCCTTGCCCCCCTTTGGGTCTGCTCAGTGGACTCATACATCAGATGAAAGGAGGGCCCAGCCTGGAAAGTGATCTTTTGCCCCCCTGCCCTCTGCCCCCCTGTCCCCCTTCCTTCCTTCCTTCCTTCCTTCCTTCCTTCCTTCCTTCCTTCCTTCCTTCCTTCCTTCCTTCCTTCCTTCCTTCCTTCCTTCCTTCCTGCCTGCCTGCCTGCCTGCCTGCCTGCCTGCCTGCCTGCCTGCCTGCCTGCCTGCCTGCCTGCCTGCCTGCCTGCAGCCAAGATCTGGGGAGAGGAAGCGTGGCCATGCATGGGATGCACACACTCAATCAATGCAATACCAGGGTTAGGATGGTTGCACCCCTCCCCCAGACTGCTGAGCAAGAAGTCCAGTGTCATGGAAATTGGCTCCGTGCTCCTGCCCTGCAACCTGAAACTGGCAAGGCCCAAGGATTCATATGCCTCAGTACCCTCCAGCAGCCCAGCTACTTCGAAAAAGGGGAGAGGAAAGGAGTCCTTTGGGGATCCTACAACTCCCCCTGGCCCCTTCCTCTGCAAGGGGGCACTGTCCACAATGGGTCTCCTTCTTCTGCAAAGCACCCAGAGCTCTCAGGAGGCATACCAGATACTGCCCCTCCTACAGCAAAATGAAAGCTGATTGGGGCAGGGCATTTTGTGGGGGGCATCACGCCTGTCATCACCCCCTCCCCTCAGGCTATGGCCCTGAGGGGAGGTCTATATATAGTAAACCATAATCCAGATTGGCAGAACAGTTCAGGAGAAAGGGGACCAGCAGCTGGATGGATTATTCTGTATTAAAAAGGGACTTTTCTAACTCTCTTCAAGCATGGGGTGTATATTTTTTCCAAATTTATGCAGTGTTAGAGATCTGATTGCATGACTGTTTATGCACTGGAAACTTCACTGGCCCAGGTGCAATGAAGGAACACAAGTTGGGGGGCAGATGAGGTGCACCGGGCCAAATGCTGCCCTGCATGGGTGCAGGAAGAGGTGGGGCAACCAGCCACAACTAAAACTCCAGCCTGCAGTCCAGCATGAAACCTTCAGTGCGTCAATGGTCCATAAGAGGCACTCAAGATCCTTATATGGCTTGCTCCTGGGTAGGCTTGTGCTAGGGGGCCCTGATTCGGACCGTTTTGGATCCGAAAGGGGCCAAATTGGATTGATCTGAATTGATCCGAAACAATTTGTAGCCAATGCAATTCAATGGAGCCATTGACTTGCATTGGAAATCTTTCCCCCGCCTTTCCTGGGGGCTGGGGGGAGGGGTGTAAGTTGCACCCCTGAAACATCTTGGGGAGCTCAGGGAGAGTCTTCCCTGACACCCCTGCAAGTTTCAAGAAGATTGGACCAATGGGTCCAATCCTAGGGGCTCCCAAAGAGGGTACCCCTATCCGCTCCATTGGATAGAATGGAGATTCGGAAATCTCTGGTTTTAACTTGATTCCCATAGACTTCTATGGGAAATGGTCTTTGGGAGCCCCTAGGATGGGACCCCCTAGTGAAATCTTCCTGAAACCTGCAGGGGACTCAGGGAATACCCTCCCTGAGCTCCCCTGCAAGTTTCAAGAAGATTGCACCAAGGGGTCCCATCCTAGGGGATCCCAAAGACCATTCCCCTTGGACTTTAAAGGTGGGCAAAAATTAATTTCAGCAGGACCAAGACGTATGAAGAAAGGTTGGGGGAGCTTGGTCTGTTTATCCTAGAGAGGAGATGACTGAGAGGGGATCTGATAACCATCTTCAAGTATTTTAAAGGGTGCCATACGGAGGATGGAGCAGAATTGTTCTCTCTTGTCTCAGAGGGACAGACCAGAACAAATGGGATGAAATTAATTCAAAAGAAATTCCATCCAAACATCCAGAAGAAGTTCCTGACAGTTAGAGCGGTTTCTCAGTGGAACAGGCTTCCTCGGGAGGTGGTGGGTTCTCCATCTTTGGAAATTTTTAAACAGAGGCTAGATAGCCATCTGATGGAGAGGCTGATTCTGTGAAGGCAAAGGGGTGGCAGGTTACAGTAGATGAGCGATAGGGATGTGAGTGTCCTGCATAGTGCAGGGGGTTGGACTAGATGACACATGAGGTCCCATCCAACTCTATGATTCTATGATTCTAGCACCTGCTTTCTCTCCAGCCTCGAGCCATCGTACGAGCTGTGGGAGAAATGTGCCACACTCTTCCGGCACTTCTCAATGAGATGCCTGAAGTCAATGGCTTCGGCAGATGAACCGGTTCCCTTGGAACCAATCCCAAGGGCATCCTTCACCACGAGGTGGAGAAGATGGGCCGCACAGGAGATGTGCTTCAGGCCCATTTCCTTGATCTCCTTGGTCATGTTTAGGGCACCATTAGTCACCAAGAAGCCCTTGATGAGCCCCGTCCCACTATCTACCCACCCATCTACCATTCTACAGATGTTGCCCTGAATGTTGTCTGTTGTGCGCCACACATCGAAGGGCTCGATGTACAGCAAGGCATGGCAATAGCCTGCCAGTCAGCCCTCACCCTCCCTAACGGGCTTGACCCCACCCAGCACCTCCAGGACATCCCACCAATGCGCAGTCAGCAAGATGTATGCACCCTGCGCATGACATGACATCCATATGTCCCACATGAAGTGTATGGTCCCTGAAGCTCTACCTCCGCGTGGCACCTGGCTGCCCTATAAAGAAAGGGCAACCTATCCTGCTAATCGTGGTACGACTAGGAGGCGTGTACCAGGTGGATATGCAACGACATCGTCGGCAGAAGTACAAGTCATCAGCCAGATGAAATGGGTACCCTTCCATGGCCATGAGCACTGCTAGGTCATGGTTCATGGCCCTACACCCTGCCTCAAAACCTCCTTTTGGCATGCCGCTGCCAGCCCGGGCAAGCATTTCCACCATGGTCACTTGCCTGCCTCTAACTCCACCCACCCCCTGAGCACAACTCTTAGAGAGAGTTCTGGAGTGGAGGTCCCGGGGAGACTCTCCAACCTCATGTTGGTAGGTTGTGGCTGTGCAAGCACCCCAGTGGCAGCCCGTCTCTCCCCCTGAAGCAGGACAGCCTGGTGGTGCCTCTTCAGGTGGTTCATGAGGCAGCTAGTCATGTAGTGATGCTCCAGTCTTCCACGACTAACTCTCTGCCTGCAGAGCTGGCACTCTGCCAACTGTGTGCCCTCCACTATCTGGAAGTAATTCCAGACTTTGGAGCCTCTGGACAACACAAGCTGGCTTGCAGCCTCAGAAGTCCTCTGAGCTGCCTCCTGTGAGCTGCCTCAGGACGCCATGTCCTGAGGTGGGGACAGAAGGAGGTGAGGGAGGAGGAAGCGGTCGAGATGGTGGGGTAGGGAATGCCACCTCCATCTTTCCCTCTTGTGCCACCTCTTCCATCTGCTCCTGTCACCCCCCCCCCCAACTCACGCCTGCTGGATCCCGGAAGAGAAAGGGTAGTACACTGGCAGACCAGTCCCTCACCCATCTCCTCCAGGGCTCTCTGCACCCCCGAGGTGATGCCTGGGCTCATGAAGAACAAGCCACTCATGTCCCCAAGGCTCACCCTGAGGGAAAGATCAGGCAACTCCTCCTGATGCCCCCATACCTCACTAGCAAAGGGAGTGACACAAGGGGCTGCCTGGTCAGCAGGCCCCACAGAAGTGCCAGCAATTGCCCCTGCCTGACATCCACCCCATTGTCTCTTTTAGAACAGCAGCCTGTTTAGAACATTCTGGACTAGGCTTTTAAAATTTCACAGCATTGTTTTGATGTTTTCTCCTAATGGTGTATTATATTTTGTATGGTGTGATTATTAACACCACTTTTAACAATTGTTTTTAACACTTAGGGATCTTTTATTTTGAGTATTGTTATCTGCTTCGGGGACCATCTGGTCAAAATACAACATATTAAGAACAAAAATAATATTGCTTCACCACGGTACAGTGGGCACCTGCCATTGTTTTGCATTAGTTTTCCTGTGTGCACAGAGTCTGGATGCAAGTCCTGGCAGGACGTCTACCTGACCACCAGGGCTGTTTTGTGTGACTGCAGATCTTAGCCTTTGCTCTCCACACATACAAACTGAGGGCTCTATTGTATCTAAACTTGCCAAGATTTTCTTGTACATTCTGATATTTTTACTGTTGTGCTTTCATATTCTGATAGTGAAATGTTGAGCAGAGTTAGTTTAGGGTTTAGACATATTAGGGTTCAGGCCCATCCATAGGCAGAGGGGTGTGTGTGCTAGCAAGCCACCCTTGGGACAAGATTGCCTGCATCAGGTTAACAGCACATGCCTTGGCCTGAAATGTACCAAATCATGTCAGTATCACCCAGGAAGCTGACCAGACACGTTTGCACTTATGGACCAACCATAATATATATTCTCTAAATGGATGCCACATCCCTTTGGGGGAACTTTAGTGTATGTAGAACAACATTATTGTTTCCATGAGGGTCCTCTTCCATTGGCCTTTCCCTCACCCTATGTTAATAAGGCACATTGTTGGGATAATGACACATGAGATCTTGTTCTTTTCTTTGACACTCTTCTCACACCTGTGGCCATTCTTACCCTTAATTAATTTATCCCCACTTCAGCCATTTCCTTAATGACCAGATAGCCAAACACCTGGACATCCTTACTAGTCCCTTTTTTGTCTTCATGTGAGAAACCCATTATGGTTCATCCTAAAGCAATCATCAGTGCCCTCCCTGACCTGGGAGAAACCCATCTTAATCTAGGACTTTGTGTTTCAACAGTGACAGAGCTATTCCCTGATCTACATCTCTTTACCTTACCCCAGTAAACACATCCTTTGTTTTAGGGGCTAACAGCCTGGCTTTTGCCTCAGAAATGAAATAGAGTATAGAAGAAGAAGAAGGAGAAGGAGAAGGAGAAGGAGAAGGAGAAGGAGAAGGAGAAGGAGAAGGAGAAGGAGAAGAAGAAGAAGAAGAAGAAGAAGAAGAAGAAGAGTTGGTTCTTATATGCTTCTTTTCTCTATCCAAATGAGTCTCAAAGCGGCTTACAATTGTCTTCTCTTTCCTCTCCCGTAAGGTGACCAGATTTCAACATTGGTAAAGCAGGACACCATTGACCGGGGGGGTTCTTGATTAAATATTTTGTCTATGTGGAGCAACAAAGTTTCATAGAACGCATAGAATGCAAAAATAGTATTGTAATATATATATATATTTAATTCCAACATAAGTACAATTTGCCAGGTACCCCCAGATGTCTCTCCAAAATGGGACAATCTGGTCACTTTCCTCTCCCCACAAGAGACACCCTGTGAGGTAGGTGAGGCTGAGAGAGCCCTAATATTACTGCTCAGTCAGAGCAGCTTTATCAGTGCTGTGGCGAGCCCAATGTCACCCAGATGGTTGCATGTCCTCTGTCACAGCGGTCCGCAACATTTCGGCTGCCACGGACCACTGCTCCGGTGAGTGGGGAGAGGGCGGCACTGGGGCCCGCACACGCACGGCAGCCCCAGCACAAACGCGCGTGCGTGGACTGCTGCGCACGCGCGTTTGCGCCCGGTAGGGGCGCAAACATGCGCGCGCGGCAGTCCGCGCACGCGCGTTTGCGCCGCCGCCATGCCGGCGGCCGCAGCTTCACCTCCCGGCCCCTCTGGGCCGCCAGCAAATCGGCCACCAAAGCGGCCAATTAGCTTGTGGCTTGGCAAGCTTCTATTCCCTCCCCCGCCCGAAACAAGAAGCTTGCCGGGCCGCAAGCTAATCGGCTGCTTCGACGGCAGATTTGCTCGCGGCCTGGCGAGCTTCTCGCTTCGGGCGGGGGAGGGAAGAAGCCGCGGCCTGGTGCCAAGGCCTTCACGGCCCGGCACCGGGCCGCAGACCGCAGGTTGGGGACCACTGCTCTGTCATACCATCTCAACCCTTTTCTTTCATCTTGTGTGCTCCTGTTAGTTTAAAATTATTTTACAGTGAGTTAGGTCTTTACATTTATTTTTCAATAAATATCCTTCTGTTTTATTTCAAATTTGGCCTCTGCCTGAGTTTTCTGACAGAGATAATCTGTATACATAGGTAGAGATCTCGTTACCCCTTTTGCTCAGCAGTCTTCTAGAATCACTAGTTCCCTCATCCAGTGTTCAGGACACAAGTCTATTTTGGACAACTGAAGGCTATAAATTATGTTTAGACTTGTACTTCCTGTTCTTTGGAGCAGGTTCTCATGCATCTCATAGTGCTAATATAATGTATTTTAATACAGTAAATTAAATTCCTGAGAAAATAGATAAGGTTCTTAGTCTTGGAATTTCCCATTTCTGAATTTGCACTCTCTTTGTGAAGCCTGAGTATATAGTGTTTGTCAAAAGTTGTACCTTTATTTAAATGTGGCAGGTTGCTCAAAACAAAATCACAAAGTGCTGGAATGTGAATTCTCACAATGCTGGGCTAACAATCTAGCACCAGTTTTCTTAACTCACCAGCCAGAGAACAAGAGGATTAATCTTTATCCCTCATAGGTCTATGATAAAGAAGTCAACCCTTCATGGTAGGGTTCTGGGTTAGAAGGAAGGCAAGTTTCAGTTACTTTGGTCAACATCCTGAAGCATCTCTTAACTATAAGAAACAAAATATTCAAGAACAAAACAACTCAATATAACATGTATTAAACAGCTGTCAGACAATATAATCCATAAATTTTTGTGGCCATTTTGTGCATCTGTTCCTTTATTTTGCAGAATGTCAGTATGGTCAGAAGGACTAGAAGACCTGAGGTGAAATCAACATTGTTTAGAGAGTGTAATTTTTTGTTTTGAAAATCACTTTAAAATATAGCTATCAATTCCTTAATGTTTCAGGGGTTTCTCGATGGTAGAAAGGTTGAGAATGGCTTCTCTAATGGTTATGCAAGTTGACCTTCCATTGCAAGAAGCAGGGTGGGAGTCTGGAGATCTCCTGGGCCAGGTTATTCTGATTCCCGCAATCATCCCGAACCTGGTGGCTAGTTTTGAGATTCCTTGTTTTATTTTCTTATGAGTCATGCCTGCCACAAATGGTCAGATGGGTGGATATGTAGATCCTTTGATTTTTATAAAGATGCATGGGAACAACCAGCCAAGTGATGTGTTTGGTTAGGATATTTGGTTTGGATAAGAATCATATGAGGAGAAGCAGGAGTATTCTTTGCTTGGCAGCCCACAATGGCTCTCAGCAGTTCCCTACCTGTTGTTTCTCTTTGTTGGATGGATAAGTTCATTGCTAATCAAGCAATCAATACAGCTGAGAAACACTCACTCCAGTAATAAACTATATAAATATACATTGCATAAATATATCAGCTTCTTCCTGGAAACACAGCTGCTGCTTTGCACATCTTTCAAATTTCAACCATAATATATTTTTAGAAGAGGAACACTGAATCACATGAGCAGAGAGTATGCTGCTCTAGGCAGTCAATTTCTTCTGGCTGTCAGGATCTTTTGTTTTATAGTTTGTGTTGGCTCCATAAAGCACCTTGACACACTTCGCCAGACCTCTGGCTTCCTATCTCCTCCATTTTTTTCCTGGCTAAGTGAGATGCCACTTTGAAAGGCACTGATGCATCACTGTTAAATTATACCCACAGTATGTGCAGACAGCCATGCAGGGAATTTCCTCCTACTTACCAGCTCGGCATTTCATTCATTTCAGGCTAGGAATAGGCATGGTGATGACAGAAAAAAAATAATAATATGGTAAATTGGATATCCTGACTTAGAGAGTTCAGGCTCCTAGGCTTCCACCAAAAGCTAAGCAGGGCTGGCACTGGTTAATATTTGGATGGGAGACCACCAAGGATTTCCAGGGATGCATTGCACAGCCAGGAAATGGCATGCCACCTCTGAACATCTCTTGTCTTGAAAACCCTACAGGGTCACCATAAATTGACTGTGGCTAGACAGCACTTTCCACCACTATCACCTTGAGATCTAGAGACCATTTTGTCCTCATCACCCATAACATATTTGAAGATCTTGTCTTCTCTTATGGAACAAGGATGCTTATAGCAATCAAGCTGCACAGACCCTTGAGATTCAACAGTTCCTTTCTTTCTGTTGTAGTTTTTCACAAATAATGGCACCTCTAAAACTCTACAAGTACTCTTACAAGTACTCTTACTTTCTTCTTACTAAGAAGAAAGTGCAGCATTCATCAACAGGCAGCAGCGTTTATTTTTCTATTCGGTTTCCTCCATAAATTGTACATGAGAGAGCTAGAGCTGAGTCGGTTGCTGCCCTACCTCCCCTTTTCATCCCTTCTTTAATCCCTGAATAGAAGTGCATTCACACAAACGACTCGCACAAGCACATGCCAGTGCTGGACAGAGAGGATTGAGCCCAGTCTGTAGTGAATTGAAGAAAATGGGTGAAAGCATAACAAGTGATGTTTTCACAAATGGTTGTCAGGAGAATACCAGCTGCTTTAGCACAGGGCAGTTGCTGGGAGGCCATTTCTGCCTCCCTCCTTCTAGCTGATGGCCACATATGAGTGGCCACATACAACTTTCCCCATTTGTCTGTCTTTTTAAGCAGAATTGTTTCAAACAGTAGAATCTTTTAACTACCGGTTCATTTCTCCTTCTGCTATGTAGAGGCAGGAGAAAGAGAGCCTGATTTACTGAGAGAGTTATAAAGCATCTATCAAATTATAGCTCATCCTCTCCTTTTTATCCTTGAAACAGCTCTTTCTGGTAGGCTGGGCTGATGGAAAGTGCCATTTATTTATTTAGAATAGTTTTATGCTATCGCTCTAGAAATCTGTCCAAGATGAATTCCAAAATAAAAGAAATATTTTTTAATAATCAATCAAAATCCCGGGGGGGGGGAGTACTAGCTGAGCATAAATACATCTGTTCCACTTAATATTTCTGGTAAGGGCTTGGAGGAGGAGCGTGTCTCATGGCTTAAGTGCCACTCAGCGCTTAACACCCCCTCAGGGCAGCTGTCTCACCCCTTAATGCCTCCTCCTCCAATCAGCTTGCCTGTCTGTCCAGTGACCAGTCAATCGCCTTCTGTTCCCCAACCCCGACCACCCCCTCCTCCTTCCATTTCCCTCCGAGGCTCGGAGGCTCCCTGTTGTGTGAGAGCTGTCCCCTACTGGTGAGTTCCCTGCCCAGGGTCCCCAACCTGCAACCTTTCCGGGTCCTTGGAGGAGGGAGAGGCCATCTGCAGAGTTCTTCCCCGCCAATCTAATGCCCATTGTTTTCCTGAATGCAATGGGATTTTCCCCTAGTAGAACATAAAATAGAGAGACATTGTAAAATATAGCTGGAAAATCAGCTCCTTAAATAAAAACCTTGAAATATTTTGGGCTGGCATTTAAGTGCCTGGTGAACATCAAGGGGAAGGGCATTCTATAAATCAGGTGATGCTGCTGAAAAACTTCTGTTTGCTACCCAACTCATCTCTGAAGGCACAAAGATTTCTTTCTTTATTTAGGAATTTATATACTGCCCCTCATACATTCCATCTCGGGGTGACTTACATAGTCTGAAAACTCAATAAAACCAATAAAATTAACAAATCTAAAATTTTAAAGCCACAATTAATCACTGTTGCATTAGCCACAACTCTATAATAACTTGTAGCCAGTTAGATGTTACAGTTAGAGGAAGAAGAAAAGGAGAAGAAGAGTTGATTCTTATATGCCGCTTTTCTCTCCCCGAAGGAGGCTCAAAGTGGCTTACAGTCACTTTACAGTGAGGCTGAGGGAGCCCTGATATTCCTGCTCGGTCAGAGCAGTTTTCTCAGTGCTGTAGTGAGCCCAAGGTCACCCAGCTGGCTGCATGTGGAGTAGAGCAGAATTGAACCTGGCATGCCAGATCAGAAGTCCGCACTCCTAACCACTACACCAAGCTGGCCCTCTTAGGAGGAATCAGAGGGGGAAAGGAGGGCAGGGGGGGAGGAGAGAGGCCTGAGATTTGGAAGTAAACATTTTTAGAACAGATTTAATTGTGTGGCCTGAGTTAAATTCAAAGAAACATACGGTGTCTTCTATTTTACGTCTAGAAGCAAAGATTAGTTGGATTATAACCCACTATGA
Organism: Paroedura picta; assembly: GCF_049243985.1. Taxonomy (NCBI): domain Eukaryota; kingdom Metazoa; phylum Chordata; class Lepidosauria; order Squamata; family Gekkonidae; genus Paroedura; species Paroedura picta. Next base: position 98,257,071 of record NC_135371.1, read on the forward strand.
CAACCACTGAGGAGGAGTTGTGGCTCAGTGGAAGGACATCTTCTTGGCATGTGGAAGATCCAGGCTCAATCCCCAGCATCTCCACTTGGGGCTAAAAGAATCAGGTAATGAAAAAAAACCTTCTGTGAGCCCCTGGAGAGTCAATGTCACTCTGACTCTCCAGTCTTCATCTCGGCATTTATTGAAGGTCCTGGTCCATGAACTCTCTGCTTTATGTCAACAAGGGTGAAGACCTCAATAGTGGTCCCCATCCTGTGGAACCAGCTGCCTGAAGAGGTACATGACTTGTGGGACTTCCCTGGTTCCACAAGGCATGCAAGGCTGCTCTTTTTCAGACAGCTGTGGGTGATTGTGACGCTTCAGCTATGTCTTCACCAGCCATACATCCTACCCTGCTTGATAGCAGAGATTTTAATAGGGATAGATTTTTAACCATTTTATATTTTTAAACTGTATTTATTGTATTAATACAGAAATACATTGGGTCTGTATTGTTTTTTGTTTATTGGGTCTGTATTGTTTTTATGGAGTCCCATTCGGGGGAGCGAGGGAGCAGGATATCAATATTACTACTACTACTGCTACTATGCGCAATGATGATGATGATGGTGATGGTGATGATGATGATGATGATACTGACCTTCAGAGACTACTCCTTGGATACAAAAAGTGCCAGCAACAGATTCTCAGCCATTATGTGGAAACACCCCCACATAACGGCTGGAGCAATGGCTGGCCACCGAGCTGCATCTGCCGCTGCCTCCTCCATGCTCTCCTGAGGGCAGGGGCAGAGGCAGGCTTGAAGGGAAGGCAGGGGCAGCACAGCAAATGGGGCTGGGCTCTGGGGGTTGCCAGCTGCCGCCGTTCATTCTTCGAGGCTGCCCGTACTCTGCTGAGTTCGGGGGTGGCCTTGAAGGACAAGCAGTGGTGGCAGGTGGTGAGAACCAAAGGCAAGCCCCGTTCATTGCTACCGCTCATCCTCTGAGGCCACCAGTGCTTTCTTGAGGGTGTGGCCAGTCTTGGAGGACAGGCAACAGCTCCATGGCAAATGGGGCTCGGCTGCTGCTGCCAACACTGCTTGTTTCCAAGGCTGCCCACACTTTCCTGAAGGTGGGGGTGGCCTCAGAGGATGAGCAGCAATGGCGGCTCATGAGCCCCAAGCCCCATTCTCCGCTGCTGCTTGTTCTTCAAGGCTGCCCACCCTCTCCTTTGGTGGAGGGCGGCCTTGGACTACAAGCAGCAGTGGTGGATGGTGAGGCCCTGAGCTGAGCCCTGTTCACTGCGATTGCTCATCATCCGAGGCCACCCACACTCTCCTTAGGGTATGGGCAGCCTTGGAAGACAGGCGGCAGCAGCATGGCAAATGGGGCTTGGCTGTGAGCCTTGCTAGCTACCACTACCACTTGTTTTTTGAGGCTGCCCATGCTCTCCATCTACTGGTGTGGTACCTGAGGGCAGGACTACAGATGTCATGTCCATAGACTTCCGTTTGAGGGGCTGTTTCCACATGGTGTTTCATCAGACTGGAGAGAGGTGAGTAGCGGGGTACCTCAGGACTCGGTGCTCGGCCCGGTACTTTTTAACATATTTATTAATGATCTAGATGAGGGGGTGGAGGGACTACTCATCAAGTTTGCAGATGACACCAAATTGGGAGGACTGGCAAATACTCCGGAAGATAGAGACAGAGTTCAACGAGATCTGAACAAAATTGAAAAATGGTCAAATGAGAACAAGATGCAAGTTAATAAACATAAGTGTAAAGTTCTGCATCTGGGTCAGAAAAATGAAAAGCATGCCTACTGGATGGGGGATACGCTTCTAGGTAGCACTGTGTGTGAACAAGACCTTGGGGTACTTGTGGATTGTAAACTAAACATCAGCAGGCAGTGTGATGCAGCGGTAAAAAAGGCAAATGCCATTTTGGGCTGTATCAACAGGGGCATCACATCAAAATCACAAGATGTCATAGTCCCATTGTACACGGCACTGGTCAGACCACACCTGGAGTACTGTGTGCAGTTCTGGAGGCCTCACTTCAAGAAGGACGTCGATAAAATTGAAAGGGTACAGAGGAGAGCGACGAGGATGATCTGGGGCCAAGGGACCAAGCCCTATGAAGATAGGTTGAGGGACTTGGGAATGTTCAGCCTGGAGAAAAGGAGGTTGAGAGGGGACATGATAGCCCTCTTTAAGTATTTGAAAGGTTGTCACTTGGAGGAGGGCAGGATGCTGTTTCTGCTGGCTGCAGAGGAGAGGACACGCAGTAATGGGTTTAAACTACAAGTACAACAATATAGGCTAGATATCAGGAAAAAAATTTTTCACAGTCAGAGTAGTTCAGCAGTGGAATAGGCTGCCTAAGGAGGTGGTGAGCTCCCCCTCACTGGCAGTCTTCAAGGAAAGGTTGGATACACACTTTTCTTGGATGCTTTAGGATGCTTAGGGCTAGTCCTGCGTTGAGCAGGGGGTTGGACTAGATGGCCTGTATGGCCCCTTCCAACTCTATGATTCTATGATTCTATGATCAATAAAAGGCAGCTTCATGTGTTCATGTGTGTTATGCAGTGGTTTAGAATGTCAGGCTAGGAAACTACCACAGAGGTTTGCTGGGTGACCTTGAGTCAAACATTCTCAGCCTAACCTGCCTCATATCATTGCAGTGGGGAATAAAGCGGCAGGAGAAGATAATGGCTGGATCCCCATTGGGGAGGAAGGCAGGATATTAAACTAAAACATATCAAACCAATGCATACCTGACTTCAGCATTTCAAACTTTGTTGGGGGGGGGGAGTAGAAGTGTTTTTAAGGAGAAAATATGTTATACTCCCTACAAGGTCAAGCACAACTTATAGGAAAATGACAGAATACTCTCTTTCCCAATAGCTGTACCACTACCTGCTAGATAAAGAACCTCAAATGCCTGAATAATTACGTTCACCAATCCTATAACAACAGAATCTGCAGCATGAGAAAGCCTAATATGATGTGGGGGGGGGGGGCATGGTTCATCCTCCCAAAGTAATGAAAAGGAAGGGAAATTGCTTTCCTACTCATTTTTGTTCACAGGTAGCATCATTATTATTTTTAAATGTGTTATTTCTTCTTTATGTATAAACTATGTTTTTTTTCCCTAGGAAAAAATTAAAATAAGGAACGTAATATTGCAAATAGTCTATCCTTCGGCTTCATCGATGGTTTCATCAATTTGGCTCTGTTTTATAGAGTTTCATTTTATTCTCTGTTATATTATATTCTGCTAGCAATAATACTAGGAAAAAACTTGCAGAAATGTAGCCCAGTTGGATTTTGCCACCTAGTGTCAAGCAAGAAGTGTTGCTTGAATTTTGCAGATTCTTACCTGTTTACTGTTTGCTTTCTGCAGCTTCTTGTCCTCCTCAGCTTCCCAAAGCTTGGGAGAATCTCTTGGCCAAATTACGCCGCTCTTTCAGCAGTCCTTTTGAATGTCAATTGTTTCTGAATTATCTGAAGAGATTACAACTGAATAAAGAATGATCATTACATTAAAGTTATTCTGCATCTACGGGTTGGGAAATATGCTTCTGCTAAACTCAGCAGAGGGGGAATACAGGAGCATGTGGGGGCCAGGAGCTATTTTTATGATGACAGGCTAATTCCCTCCCTCATCCCTCATGGTATAAGAAACTGAAGAGCTGAAGAGATTGTGGAGAAGTGAGAACCTGCTGCTTTCACCATCTCCTAGGGGACAATACAAATAGTTTCTTTCTGCTACGCTGATCTAATGCAGGTGTGGGATTTGTTGCCTTGGCAAAGTCTTTATGACTGAATGGTGAAATTGGACTTCCACGATTCCTCAGCTGAACTCTAGCTACAGAACAAACTTCTTTTTAAATCTTCATGCCAGTGAACTGTGGTTAAACAACTGTTCTTTTGCCCACTCATAACGCAATTTGACACTTTAGAGGTGAGGGAAGAGACTGAAGAATATCTCAAGTGATCTGACATAGCATAAGTGCCCAGTCATAGGAACATTGTATGCTTGTAAATGTAGATTTGATTAGAGCTTCTTCAACTTCCAGTGTCTATCTTTATTTCACATTTTATTTACTATATTTTGTCCCATTTTTTCCAGTCAGAAATCACCTTTGATGTTGTCCCACAATAAGGAAACACAGATATTTCTGTGCTCCCTTTCTTTCTGTGGACATCAATCCTAGGGAAGGCCTGTGTGGAAGAGGAAGAGCTGGGCATCCCAGAAGAGAGAGAAAATGCCCCAATTGGCTCTGTGGCACTTTGCCAACTGGGGCATTTAATTTTTTTTTCAAAAAGGTGGGATTACATTTTCATTTACTCCCAATTTCATGAAAATACTACCACCCTCGCGACCACAAAGTGTGGTGGAGCCTCTCTGCCCCAGCTGTCTCATGTGGAGGCAGTAATCTGGGGTGGACTGGGACTGGTGAGGAGAATCTTCCCCCATGAGGACCCAGGAAACGGCTGGGCTAAGTGCCCAGTTGCGAGGAACCAGAGACAGCCCGGCACAGCTTGTTACATGTGCAACAAGAATTCAGCCTGCAGCTGATCCCTCTCACAAACTTGCCTTTCCTTCCTTCCTTCTTCCTTCCTTCCTTCCTTCCTTCCTTCCTTCCTTCCTTCCTTCCTTCCTTCCTTCCTTCCTTCCTCCCTCCCTCCTCCCTGGCTTCCTCCCTTATCTATTAATGTATAACCTTACCTCAGAACAATAGTTCCTTGATTACTCTACATTTTAGAATTAAAATATTTTTACAGTACCATCATTGTACAGCATGCTTTACAAGTCTCACAAGAGAGAAGAAAATTAGATGTCCCTGCCCCAATAAACTTACAGTAAAAAAATCCAAAGGGAGTCATATAAAAAGGAATATATGGGAAATACAAGGGGAACAAGTTGTGAAATACAGATAGATGGGAAATACAAGGGGAACAAGTTGTGAATAAAAAAAATGCTTTTACCTAATGACCTGGAAGGAACATGGCGGGGAGGGGAAAGGAAGGAACAATTGTTATTTGACATTAATGTCACTGTACACTTTAGCAAGCAAATGTTCATCAAATGTGTTACTTCTGTGCAACATTCAAACACAACTGGACACATGGGGTTGAACTGGAAATTGGTAGCCAATTAAGGTAGGGTGACACTGCTGGGAAACTTTAGTTGTTCTCCAGAGGACAAGCTCACTGAGGATAAATTACCCTTCAGTCTCTGCCAGAAAATCAAATTGTCTGCAAAGAACTTTGGAGGCCAAACTCATCACTCGTCAGCAAACCTACAGTGGGAAGACTTGCCACACTCTGAGATAAACATTTCAGTCCTTCACACTGAAACATCCACAGCAATGAGGACACTGTTCATGGCCCAATTGCCTTAACTACAAAATACAACTCCCTGTGAAAGACTAGACAATCTTCTATCTATAAAAAGAAAAAATCCATGCAAATTTGTCCTTGGCTACCCTCACAAATGTGACTTCTTACTAAACTTGAAACTCTTGTATTGAAACTCATGTGTGTATGTGTGAGAGTGTGCAGAGACTGAGAGTTCCAGAAGAAGACAGTTACAAAGAGGCTGGGCATTAGGAATTCAAGAGCAAATGATATTGATATTAGAGGAAGGGGAAGGGATAGGAGAGCACACATGATATTTTTATGTGCCATAGATATTGTTCTTGGGAGATAAATGATGCCAGTAAGAAAATTCTGTGCCAAGAGATAGATACTAAACTACAGCTATATGTCTTCCTCTGCTAGGCAGTTCAGTGATTTGTAAATTTTCCCAGAGGAAAGACTAAAATACAGAATCCTTACTTTATTCTGATGTCACTACTAAGATGCTGACAGATCTCTCTCTCTCTCTCTCTCTCTCTCTCTCTCTCTCTCTCTCTCTCTCTCAGACTGTCTAATCACAAAAAAGGAGTGAGATGATACTGATTTGCTCCAATTGCAGGATTCTGCACCTGTTAAAAAAGTCCCAGAGACAAAGTAATATCATCATTCCATCTGGAAAAAATGTTAAATAGACTGACAATATCTTGGACTTGGATTTGCGCAAAGGAAACCAAGACACACACTGCATTTGAGTGCTTCTTTTAAGATTCCCATTGTGAAATAACTGCTGTAATTGTTTCAAGTATGGCCATAGAGACTGATCTGCTGAACAAGCTGTTGCAGATTCCAGGAGACCCTCCCCAAATGTAAAACAGTCTTTCTCTTTATCAAGGGTACCGTGGTGGAATTATTGGTTGCTAATCTGATGAATCAAAAGTCAGAGAGAAATGAGATAATGTAAAGCAGCTGTTCTCTTGAAAACTGAAATAAATCCATCCTTGACAAAGAACAGCCCAAGAATTACCTGGGGCCATGGTTGATGCCACAGTGGGCTGGCTGGGAGGTGGATGCAACAGCCCTGGCAGCCTGAATATAGTAAGCCTGTTACCAGAAACAAACATGCGTCTATGAGCAGTGGGCAGTTGCTTGATGAGACATTTGGTAACGTAGTGTTTGGATCATTTGCTAATGTTTATGAGGTGATTGCACCTTTAGAACTCAAGGCAGACAACTAGTAGTTATAGTAAAATAATGAACAATCTTTATTAGAAAGAAAAGAATAAAAAGAAGTAGACAAACATATATATGAAACACTAACAGTCAAGCGGATATGAATTCAAAGAGGGAAAAGGGTTGCAGTAGGTATATTTACCAGTCCTGGAGAGCAGAGAGGCAGAGAGCAACATGACCAGCCAGCAGCATGATGGGTGTTCCGAATGGGTCCTGAATCAGAAGTAAACTTTGGCTTGGCAAAGCCAGAGTTATTATAGCTTTTGAGGGAGAGGAGGTCGTGCTGAGCTCATGATGGGGGCATGGTAGTGGCATGGTGGCCGCATTGTAGAATTTTCCAATGGTGAGAATTTGGGAAATGGCCTAGGCAAGCCTGGAGGTGGGCATTAATAGGTCTACACAAAAGGAGCTATCATGTCAATGGGTCTAGCTATCGAGGTGGGGGAAGCTATTTCTCCTGGCAGACTGGTTTAGAGTGATTCAGAGGTATGAGACAAAGGAACTGGCCTGGAAGCCTCTAGGCAAACATGGCTCTGCCAGCCACTTAATCAGCAGTACAATGGGGTGGTGTGAACGAAGATAGCAAAATGTGTTTCAGGCTGCAGTTGTCATTTTGTATTTGTGGCTGAGAAGAAGCTGGGGAGAAAATGGAGTCTGGCCCTTCTAGGTCTTTGTAGACTTTAACCATGTCTCACTTTAGCATAAGCCTAGATGATTGAGAGGTGCCACTGGTTGTTGAATACAGTCTGCCAGTCTGCAGAGCTGGATCCTGCCACATATAACTAGCCACACAAAAGGGAGCAGGGGCTAGCCCACCACACCAATAAAAGGTGCCACATGCCCAGGCTCAGCATCCTTGTGTCTTGCCACAAGGAAAAAAAAAACTCGACTAGAATGCCTAGTAATTTGCAGTACAATCCTAAGAAGAGTTATACTAATCTAAACCAATTAACTTCAATACACAAAGAAGGGTGCAACTTTTCTTAATAGTGAACTTAAAAAAAAATGTAGCCTTTCCAGTTGTAGTAATGTTTCATATAGGTCAGTGGTCCGCTACCTTTTCCCGGTTGCAGACCACTGCCAAGGGGTGGGGGGAGAGGGTGACCCGGGGCCCACTTCGGCGGCTGATTTGCTCACGGCCTGGCGAGCTTCTCGCTGCGAGGGGGATGGGGAGAGGGAGCCATGGCCCGCTGCCGAAGCTCTCACGGCCTGGCACTGGGCCGCAGACCAGGGGTTGGGGACCACTGATATAGGTTATGTATTTGTGGTCTAAAATAGCTGTGCATAATAACTGAAGTTAAATAGTGTTGTCAGTTCTGCAATTCAGCTATTATTCCATCGTCACTTGCTCACCAATCATTATGCATAATATTCAAATCAAATTGAATCACAAGATAGGTATGGTTAAGGAAATAAAGTACTAAATCAAATTTGCTTTAGTAATGTTATTGACAAAGGGAAAGGCAATTATACCTTTGTTTTTAAGATCTGATTGGGGGCCAGTCAATGGGGAGTATAAGGACAACAAGAGTGTAATTCAAAAAGAGAAACAACATAAAATTGATAGTCTCATAACTGTGGGAGCTTCTCCTGCTCTGACTGTACCCAGTGGACTATTTATCTATATGTTAGGTAGGAAGAAAGTATTGGTATACAGTGCAGACATCTACAATCTGTGAACATTTCATATAGAGCAGGTTTTTAGTCAGTCTTTTTGGACTGAAGCTTACAGATGGTTCATATGATTGCTTTGGGGACATTTTAAAGTGTGTGTCATGAGGTCATTTCATTAAAATCAGGATATGACAGGATGGTAATTGCTCAGATGTCTCATTTCACCATTACCATACTTTCAAAAGAAATCCCAGAGAAAATCAGTGAAACAGCCTTGATTTAATTGCTGGGAAATGGTAATTTGCTACACACAACTATAACTGGACAAGTGGAGGGCCATGGTACTCATGTGGGGAATCTTATCCCCCCACTTTCTCACCAGACTTCATCCCCCCTTCTCTTGATGATTCATCCAGAGATGCTCTGGGCAGGCTCATTGAGGTTTCATTTCCCCTCTCTCCACTCTGTTGTTTGGGGGCTACTTTGAGTCTGGAGTGCCCATTGGTGTTTGCCACAGTGGCCGGGTCCTTTGATGGAGTGACCATCAGGGTTTTCCTGCTTATAAAGCATCTTGCCTATAAAGAATAAAGAGTGCACTTGGTACAGACTAAGATGCCTGAGGTAGGCGTAAAGGTGCCTGAGGTAGGCGTAAAGTTCCTGGAAGCTGGCCTGGACAGGGAAGATACCCCCCCCCCTTATGCCTGAAGATGAATAAGACTAAAAAGATAAGCGGGGGCCTTGAGTTGATTGGACAGTTTCATCAAACTTTGGACACAGTAGTTGATTAGATAATGACATCTTATACCCAAATGGAGAAATCATTCAAAAGACCTGATCTGCTAATTTTTGTTCAGCGATAAGGATGCCAATGTCACCATTATTACGGATGAATTTTTCAGTTTTTAAACTTAAACTGCTTGATGTATCCTATCTCCGTTCATTTTGCTAATCTGCTTTATGCAAATAAAGGTATTGTGTGTGAGATAATGACCTAATTTGGGTATGTTATTTGGATTGTATAAAAATCTGTACCCAGTGTGTCTCAGAATGAATGTTGGATTTCAGGCATAACACAGTGCCACCCCCTTTTAATGCTGCAGCTATTAAAATAGTATTTTTAAATAATTCTTTGGCATTGTGAATAATTTGGATTTCTCACTACAATGGGTTAAAATGAACCTGAACTTCATAATGGTGGATGCATCAGCATCAGCCATTACTGTGGCTGAGCCCTAGAGTTTTGGTGGTGGTGTCACAGAAGCAAAGTAAGTACAGTGCACAGACAACAATCGCATACTGGGCTCCCTGCCAACAGGCTTCAACCCAGAATCACAAAATCACAGATTCATAGAGTTGGAAGGGGCCATACGGGCCATCTAGTCCAACTCCCTGCTCAATGCAGGATCAGCCCAAAACATCCTAAAGCATCCAAGAAAAGTGTGTATCCAACCTTTGCTTGAAGACTGCCAGTGAGGGGGAGCTCACCACCTCCTTAGGCAGCCTATTCCACTGCTGAACTACTCTGACTGTGAAAATGTTTTTCCTGATATCTAGCCTATATCTCATTGTACTTGTAGTTTAAACCCATTACTGTGTGTCATTTGCAGCCAACGGAATCAGCATCCTGCCCTCCTCCAAATGACAACCTTTTAAATACTTAAAGAGGGCTATCATGTCCCCTCTCAACCTCCTTTTCTCCAGGCTGAACATTCCCAAGTCCCTCAACCTATCTTCATAGGGCTTGGTCCCTTGGCCCCAAATGTTCAGGAAATGGAGGGAAGGACAGAGCTCTAAAGAAGAGTACCTACAGGTTATTAGGCACTGTAGATCAAGCATCAGAAAGGTCAAAGCTGAGAGGGAGCTAAGATTGGCCAGGGAAGCCCATTGTAACAAGAAAAGATTTTTCAGTTATGTGAGGAGCAAACGTAAAGTAAAGGAGGCAAAAGGCCCACTATTGGGTGCGGATGGACAAACTCTAACGGAAGATGCAGAGAAAGCAGAAAGGCTTAGTGCCTATTTTACATCTGTTTTTTCCCACAGGTCAAAGTGTTTAGGCACATCTAGAGATGGCCGTAGCCAAAGGATAGTGTCTGGGGGGCAGGTTAACATGGATAGAGAGGTTGTCGAGAGGCATTTAGCTGCACTGGATGAGTTCAAATCCTCTGGTCCGGATGAAATGCACCCGAGAGTGCTCAAAGAATTTTCCAGAGAACTTGCACAGCCCTTGTCCATCATCTTTGGAACCTCTTTAAGGACTGAAGATGTCCCGGAGGACTGGAAGAGAGCAAACGTTATTATGATCTTCAAAAAAGGGAGGAAGGATGACCTGGGAAACTACAGACCAGTGAGTCTGACCTCTGTTGTGGGGAAGATAATGGAGCAGATATTAAAGGGAGCGATCTGCAAACATCTGGAGGACAATTTGGTGATCCAAGGAAGTCAGCATGGATTTGTCTACAACAGGTCCTGCCAGACCAACCTGGTTTCCTTTTTTGACCAAGTAACAGGTTTGCTGGATCGTGGAAATTCGGTTGATGTCATTTACTTGGATTTTAGTAAAGCTTTTGACAAGGTTCCCCGTGATGTTCTGATGGATAAGTTGAAGGACTGAAATCTGGATTTTCAGATAGTCAGGTGGATAGGGCATTGGTTAGAGAACCACACTCAAAGAGTTGTTGTCAATGGTGTTTCATCAGACTGGAGAGAGGTGAGTAGCGGCGTACCTCAGGGCTCGGTGCTCGGCCCGGTACTTTTTAACATATTTATTAATGATCTAGATGAGGGGGTGGAAGGACTACTCATCAAGTTTGCAGATGACACCAAATTGGGAGGACTGGCAAATACTCCGGAAGATAGAGACAGAGTTCAATGAGATCTGAACACAATGGAAAAATGGGCAAATGAGAACATGATGCAATTTAATAAAGATAAGTGTAAAGTTCTGCATCTGGGTCAGAAAAATGAAAAGCATGCCTACTGGATGGGGGATACGCTTCTAGGTAGCACTGTGTGTGAACAAGACCTTGGGGTACTTGTGGATTGTAAACTAAACATGAGCAGGCATTGTGATGCAGCGGTAAAAAAGAACGAATGCCATTTTGGGCTGTATCAACAGGGGCATCACATCAAAATCACAAGATGTCATAGTCCCATTGTATACGGCACTGGTCAGACCACACCTGGAGTACTGTGTGCAGTTCTGGAGGCCTCACTTCAAGAAGGATGTAGATAAAATTGAAAGGGTACAGAGGAGAGTGACGAAGATGATCTGGGGCCAAGGGACCAAGCCCTATGAAGATAGGTTGAGGGACTTGGGAATGTTCAGCCTGGAGAAAAGGAGGTTGAGAGGGGACATGATAGCCCTCTTTAAGTATTTGAAAGGTTGTCACTTGGAGGAGGGCAGGATACTGTTTCTGTTGGCTGCAGAGGAGAGGACACGCAGTAATGGGTTTAAACTTCAAGTACACCGATATAGGCTAGATATCAGGAAAAAACTTTTCACAGTCAGAGTAGTTCAGCAGTGGAATAGGCTGCCTAAGTAGGTGGTGAACTCCCCCTCACTGGCAGTCTTCAAGCAAAGGCTGGATGCACACTTTTCTTGGATGCTTTAGGATGGTTAGGGCTGATCCTGTGTTGAGCAGGGGGTTGGACTAGATGGCCTGTATGGCCCCTTCCAACTCTATAATTCTATGATTCTATGATCATCCTCGTCGCTCTCCTCTGGGCTTGTATAGAGATGTCTCTTCCTGCTGGTTCAAATGCCTCTGGCTCCCTGGCTGTAAATAGGCTGCCCCACTAAGCCCAAATGAAGAAGGGTCCCCATGTGGCTCAGCTGCCTCTGGCTCCCTGGTGTAGTCCCTTTAAATGGGTTGTGTTAGTGAACTCATGCTGGCGAGGGAAAGCAGTGACCAGCAGAAAGGAGGGAATGAAATACCCCTCAGAGTCACTTCACCCTATACTTAACCCTCTGATTTTCTCTTTCTCCCCACATTGAAGTGGGACCAACTTTTTGCTCTCCCTACTTTGGGGAAGGGGGGGGTCAGAAAGCAGGGTTTAATATTTTTAATAGCCCATGAACCCATATGAAGTATTTGGTTTGGGATTGGCATATCTGTTCTATTTGGTTTGTAGTTCAGTAATAAACCAGTCATGAACTGAAAAACTGAACTGCAAAAATGATGTTCACGCCTATTCCTACTTCATATACTGCAGTAGAACATAGATTGAACTTCCCTTCACCTTAATTTTCAAGTATTAAAAATGTCAGTTTGTACAAGAGGACAAATTGGTTGCCAGTTGTATTCCAGATCAAGTTCAAGGTTTTTGTTTTGACCTTCAAGATCATCTGTAGTCTTGGCCCAGTGCACGTAATGAATTATCTTACTCCCTATGCCCCTTGCAAAGACTTGCACTATGCAAATTCTAACCATTGGAGGTCCCTGGCCTCAACCAGGACCGGGGCCTTTTTGGCCCTGGCCCCTACTTGGTGGAATGAGCTCCCAGAAGAGCTGAGGGTCCAGCAGGAGCTTTAACAGTTTCACAGGGCTTGTAAAATGGAGCACTTCCGCCAGGTGTTTGGTTGAGGCCAGGTGGCAGAACATAGTTGAGTCCCTCCTCCAAGTACCCCTCCCATGGCCCACTGCAGGGGAGATGTCTAGGGTGGGATGGGTTGGGGGCAAGATAGGAAGTTTTTATCTTATTTCTGAAAATCACCTTGAGCTGGCTGGCTGGGAGTGGTGATTAACAAGTATGTATAAAGAAACAAATAAATAAATAACAGCTAAGTCCCCAGGATGCTACTTTTTTGTTGATGTGACAGATTTACCATATAAGCTGAGTTTTCCAGCACTGTTTTTAGCACTTAAAAGACCTCCTCAGTTTAAAAAAGTAAGGTAAAGGTATCCCCTGTGCAAGCACCGGGTCATGTGTGACCCTTATATGCGGGTAATTGATTAACAGCCTGTCCCCAGCCAGCAGATTGCAGCATTGCATCTGCAACCTGAGCTCTTTGCAAGTGAGCTAGTGGCCTCCAGTTAACATTTGTCTTGAGCTAGTGGCCTCCAGTTAACTTTGCCTTCTGCAAAGATCTTAAAAAGCTAAGCTCTTTGCAAGTGAGCTAGTGGCCTCCAACCTTTGCCTTCTGCAAAGATCTTGAAAGCTTACTCTGGCAGCTTGTAGGGCATCAATGGTTTGACTGAGGGATTCTGATATTTTTTCCCCTTCTTTTCCTAATCACTTCTTCCAAACTATTATTTTGGTTTCTGTGAGTGGGGTGGGGTGGGTTTTGGGGGTGCTTTGGGATTTACTGTGTTTTCAGTGTTTCTTCTTTTATCTGAGGGGCAGCATTGTCTGCCTTTTCATCTTGGGGTTGTGTTTCTTTTAAAAGTTGATTTTTACAATTCTTTCTTTCAGTTTTCAGTTTTATAGTTCTTTCTTTCAGTGTTTTGTTCTGGGGGCACTGTAGCCCCCAGTTTGGTAGCTGTTGTTGCAGTAGGTTGCCAACTTTGGGTACTATTGTTCTGCTCTGGTATGCTGGCCTGGGGGGGCACTGTTTGGTTCTCCTGCCAGAACTGTTCTCATACAGCAGTTCTGTCAGTGCTCTCTCAGGGTGACTGGCATCAAGAGAGGAAGGGAAGACAATTGTAAGCCATTTTGAGACTCCTTTGGTTAGTGAAAAGCGGGGAACAAAAACCAGCAGCTATTCATCCTCTTGATTTTCTGTATTTGTTGGAGGGAAGCTGGATGGGAAAGCCTGTGATGATTGAGCATGGATTAAGTGCTTAGGCCACCCTGTAAATTTACCAGTAGCCTGCTGCATTTCCTACCCTCAGTTTATATGCGAGTCAATAAGTTTGCCCAGATTTTGCGGTAAAATTAAGTGCCTCAGCTTATATGGGTGTTGGCTTATATGGTATATACAGTAATCATTTTTTCCCTCTTCTCCCACCCCACATATGTGTATGTGTTTTCTTTCCCTGTTTTTATATAAATTATACCTTCAATAGAAAAGATGCAATAGATACTTATATTATACTTGCTGTCAAGTAGCAACTGACTTATGGAGACCTGGCAACATGCTTTCAAGGAAAATGAGAAACAGAAGTGGCTTGCCATTGTCTTCCTCTGCAAATGTCTCCTTGATGTTCTCCTGCTTAGCTCGTGAGATCTGATGAGATCAGGATGTGCTATGCCACCTTCCCCTCTGCTTTTATAGTACTCAATCTGAATAATCAATAGCAATACTAACCATCTTTCTTTCACCATATCCCTAATCAAATTATTTTATGCCAGAGCCTTTCCCATAATTTAGTTATTAACATCTAGATTTCAGTCATGTATAAAATTGTTCTATTAGAAAAGGGTTGACAAAATGGCCTCCTAAAGCTTATTTTTTCTGTCTTGTTTGCAAAATTAATTCATAAAAATGAAAGTAAGATATGTGACATTATTACTGAAACAAATGAATTGGAATCAGTTCATCAGATCAAATATTTTTAAATATATTTTCTTGCTGCAAACAGTTTCCAAACTTCAAGAACCTATTGCAAATTTACCCCAACATGAAACTTCTAAATTATCTCAAATGTGATTATCTTTTTGTTGTGATTTTTCCTCCATTTAATCTAGTTTAGCATTTTGTATTTCCCTCTTAAACGAAGTGTTAATATCATCTCCTCTGAGCCCAGCAATCTTTTGTAGGCATGAAGGTCATTAATTTTAATTAAATGGAACTTTTTAAACACTTACTAGAAAATGAGGATTAGTCTCAACAAGTTTCATTAAATAAACAGAGCAAATTAAAATTTATAATACATCTCTAAACTGATCTGAAATAGTCTCATCAAAAACCTATTAACCCACAGGCAAAGAGCTGCCTAGACAGGATACAGTCAAAGATATTTCAAGTGCACAGAATTTATTTGTATGCTTTAACTGAAATGTCCAAACTATTTTGGAAGCCTTGAATGGCACTTGCAACACTGGTGGAGAACATATGACTAACCCAGTAATGTCTGCTCTGAAAAGCAGTGACTGTCCAGGTTATTTTAGTAACCCAATATATATATGGCTTATATTGGAGGTCCAGCCATGCAACTGGCAGTGTACAAAAGGAGGAGAATTTATTCCATGTGAAAGATCTGTATGTTTGGATCATTTAAATATTCTCCCAGGAACACACATGTAAAGGACCCATGTGACTCCCAAATGTCTTTTTAAAGATTTCTGTTACCACAAGAAAGGAAGCTGGACAGTCATCTCTACTGATACAATGCTCAAATAAATAAGATACTCCTGTGTATTTTCCCATAACTTCCCTAGCTTTTGACATACTCGTAAGTTCAGAAATGTGTTTGAATTGGTAATGTTAATTTTTGGCTTCTAGATGCTTGGGAGACTGTATTTTCAGATATCTAAAGGTACATGTATTCCAAGTTGAAAAACATGCCACTCCAGCAATACAGCCCCATTCTTCTCCATGGACCCAGCTTAACCCTAGACCTAGCTTAACCCAGATAGTTTTCAGAGAAGAATGGGTATCTGAGGTCCTAGTCTGAAACTCTAGCTACTACAGCATACTAACTTCCAATGGGTAGCTGCTGCTGAATATTAGGAAGCAACCAGGCATACATGAGTCATGCAAGTCATGTGGTATCAAACCACCCTGATGAATCCTCCCCAATAGCAACACCAACAGAGGGCATTGTTTTTTAAAGCTAAATATACTGCTTTTAAAACAGGGGGGGGGGATTTATATCTATCTGTCTTTATAAGTTTTCAGATTTTTCTGCAAACTTGGAACACTTTGCAAGTTTGTCAAAAGCTTTATCTTGGCCTTCCACAGGCCCAATGTCTAGATTTAAGGATCCTCAGATTTGGCCAACTTCATTTTTAGAATATATAATGATTCAAGTTGTCATGTTATAAAGTCTTAGACTAGGAACATGAGACACTCAGATTCAAATCCCTGCTACGCCATGAAGCTCACTAGATAACCTTGATCCAGTGACACTCAACCTAACCTAACTTGCAGTGTTGATATGAGGGGAAAATGGAAAATGGAAGGAAGCATGTATCCCAACCTGATTTCCTTGGAGGAAGCATGGGATTAATATGTGATAGACAAACAGATAAATAGTATGAATTTCTGTAAATCACTATTTGTACATTAGCATCTAACATTGATGTTTTAAGGCAGAAGCACTGCTGTACAATTTTGCATAAGATTTACTTTCAGACTTCTAAAAAAATGTGACTATTTTTTTCATTTCCACATTCTTTTAATCTCTCTTTTTTACATTTGTAATATTTTTTTTTTTTTATAATGATTTTTTTTTATTTTCATAAAGATAGAAATATAGTCATCATTTGAGAATATACGACCCCACATTGACTCCACAGTGATATAAACTTTTGCCCAAAACTCTAAGAGCCATGAGTCTAAGAGCCATCCACATTTCCACTACATTAAAAAAAAAAAAAAGCCTGTTTAGATATACAAAAGAAAAGTTATTATTTATCAACTTACTTGAGAGATCGTAGACCTCACATTAACTGCTTGATACAATCTGAGAGCTATCCTAGCAGATATTTCTGGGTTTGAGTTAGATGCTTAACATTAAACATTTCTTATAGCACAGTATTAGTTTTGGCCCTGTATCAATACCCTGATAAAGGGAGAGGAAAGTAGGGCTTTGCCTTAAAGATGTACAAAGAAAAAAAATTACAAAAGGATTTCATAATTTCTCCTTATCCTTAATACAGATACATCTACAAACCATTTATACTTGGCCCATTCTAAGAGCCATCCTGACAGGTATAAGTTGAGAGCTTTGCATTTTCTACAGATCAATATGAGCTTTGGCCCTATAACAATACACCAATAAAAAAAATAATAAGAGGGGAAAGCCCCATTTTATATTTCCAACGCTAACGATTATATTACCTATATGCCTACTAAGAAAAAGAAACAAGAGAGAAAAAAGGCACTGCTTCCCCTTTTTCATAAAAATAGCAATATAGGATACAGTATATGTTGTTAATACAGAGAATAATAAGATTTCCAGGTTTAGATTAAATGCTTAACATTAAACATAGAACAATATAAGCTTTCAGTCTTCTATAGCTTCTCCTTATCCTTGGTTCTAATACATCTACAAAACAATTTTTGCTTGACCCATTCTAAGAACCATCCAGTGTAGGCTTTAGTCCTAGGACAATTCACTAATAGAAGAAAGAAAAAATAAGGGGGGAGAACCCCATTTTACATTTTCAGCACTAATGATTATATTACCTATATGCCTATAAAAGAAAAGAGACAAAAAAAAAAAAACAAGAGCGAAAGAGACACTGCTTCCCCTTTTTCATAAAAATGGAAATATAGAATACGGTATAACATTAAACATAAAACAATATGAGCTTTCGGTCTTCTTAAGGGGGTCTCATCTCGAGGCTTGCTACATCTTGTCGTTCCCGTAAAATTATATTCTGTCCCATTGGCCTTTGGCGTAGAAAGTGCAGTTGTACTCTTTCCCGCAAAATATGCATCGATAAATCTTGAGGCCGTTGCACCTCCTGGACTCCAGTATCAATACAATTTTTTCCCCAGAGAGATCCTTTAAATCGGTTACTTTCACTGCAGATCCATATTTCTTTTGATTGATTTTTGTACACTCTTGCTTTGAGATGGCTGTATGTCTTTTTAAAAAGGGTGTCCTTATCTGGGCTGCAGAACTCCGGCATCCCATTTTCCGTCTCCAGAATTTCAGATTTCTCTTCTACTGTTGGTTTTCCACCTTGTTTAGAGCTGTCATCAGCCACTGTTATTGATCCATTATTCCTGTTAAAGACGTCTTCCTTGGCATCTTGGATCTCCTTGAAGATATGAATTTCAGATTTCTCTTCTGCTGTTGGTTTTCCACCTTGTTTAAAGCTGTCATCAGTCACTGTTATTGATCCATCATTCCTATTGAAGACTTCTTCCTTGCCATCTTGGATCTCCTTGGAGATATTTTTGATCAATCCATCTAAGAATACTTTGTAATCTTGGGTTTGTATCTCTATTAGATGAGCCAATCTTTTTAACATAGACATGATTTTGACTTTAAAAAAACCCGGCCCCAAACAATTTTACAAGTGGCCAGTAGAGGTCCTCTGTTTTATCCTCTAATGTTCCGGCACAGGCATGTGACGTATTGAAGCCGGTTAAGGCAGGGATTCTCGTACTGGCACAAAGTTCTCGTGAGATTTTCACATTCACTGCTCTTATCTCTATCTCCGAAAACCAAAACAATTACAATAAGAGCTTTTGCCAATTAATTCGAGTTGATTTGAATCCTTCTTCTGCTTAGTTAGGAGAATTAGCCTGCCTCTTAACGAGGTGGCTTCAGGCAGAGCAGAGTAAGAGGAGGGGGGAAACAAAGGGCTTTGATGCAGGAAGAGAGACGGAGAAAAAAAAAGCGAGAGATACTTGCAGTAAATGATGTTTTGGAACTCAGCCGAAGTCCTCCCCTCAGTTCAAAGCGTTCATTTGTGGTAAATCATCATGTAGGGTTGAAGCAGATACTTTAAGATTAAAGAAAGAAAAGAAAGTCCGAGGTAGAAAATGGCAGTCGTCCTCTGGACCTGGAACGCTGACAGCCTATAATCCAGGGAGATATACTCCCTAAAGGATTGGAGACGGCCCCAAGAACTTCCTGGGTAGAAAGGTGAGGTGAGGTTTGCGTACCCCTCCTCTTTTCTGCCAATTGCTTGCACAATTGACCCCTGTCAGGCTTCAGAGATAGCAGAGCAGATGCCCTGCCACCCTCTCAGGACGACATCTTTAGCCACACCCCCTACATTTGTAATATTTTAATTCATTTGCAAAGATCTGTCTTGGAACTATGATTTATTTAGAAAAGCTGCCAGTTCTCTAGTTCTCCAGCAGAATCTCACTTTGCTGGTAAGAGAATTCTTGAAAATTTATGGATTATAAAGTACAGAGAACTAACTGAGATTTATGGCAGTGGCAGCCAGAGCACTATGAAAACTCCAGGCTTATAACAGTACAGAGATATATTAATAAACTTTGCTTAACTCAACCTAAAGCAGAGTGGAAACACTTGAAGCAGATGAAATTCTTGAAGCAGATGTATTCTTAAATTCTGGATATATCTCATCTAATCTCTGGCCATATCTTTTCATAGATGGTTTTCAGTATGGATTAACAATTGGCTACTTTCTCACTACTCCTTTTGCTTGGAGAGGGGACTTTATGACTTTGATATGATGCAGCAAGAAATGAGCAGCTTGGCAGAGTTGGCAAAAAGACAGCTATTGTTAGTGTCCATAATACCATTTCTAAAAATTTCCAGCATGCCAAAATAATGAGAATATAAACTTTAAACCTTCTTCACACAAGTCATCAATGAACAACGGTTATGGGTAAGTGAAATCATGTTAATCAGCCTATTGAAAAATAAAAATACAGATCCTGGGCAAAAAGGAGTTCTTCCACTCTTTTTATTTACTGGCCTTCTCTGGGATAACAGGCTAATAGACTGTCTGTATACATTGGTTCTTGTATACATATATTCTTTTTCACCTTTTATTTTTCCTTTTCAAGGGGTTTTTCTTCTCATTCATTCATTCATTCATTTTTCTCTTTTATTATTCTCCCTTCCCTCCCAATTTGTCTTCCAAATTATATTTTTGTTTATTTTTGTTACTAAAATTATTATTATTAAATGATTTGAAAAATATCTATTTTTTTCCATTTTCATTGTTTATTGAGTGTTCATTTAGAATATTTATTATATATGAGGAATAATTTTTTAATAAAAACTTTTTTTTCCCTTTTTTCCTTTTTTATTAGTGTATTGTTATAGGGCCAAAGTTCATATTGTTTTACAAGAAATGTTCAATGTTAAGCATTTAATTTAAATCTGGAATCTGTATTATTAAATATATCTCCGCAGTGCCTCCCAGCCTAAACTTAAAGCTTAACTAAAAGGAGACACTTAATGGAGGGGGTGTAAATGTAAAAAATGAAGACTATATTTTACTATTCTTTGTATTAACAACTTATACTGTCTCTTTTTTATATTTCTATCTTTATGAAAATAAAAAAATATATTAAAAAATGGTAGGGGGAGTGTTAGAAAAGCTAAAGCTCAATATGAGCTTAGGCTAGCAAGAAATGCTAAACATAACAAAAAAGGCTTCTTTAGTTATATTTCAAGCAATAAAAAGAATAGGGACACCATAGGACCACTGCGAGGACAGGAAAGTAAAATTCTAACAGATGATGAAGAGAGGGCTGAACTGCTGAACTCCTATTTCTCCTCGGTCTTCTCTTGTGAGGGAAATAGTGATCAGTGTGGCAAAAATGTAACACAACATGGGGAAAGGGAATGGTGGCCTAGGATCACTGTTGGAACAGTCCACAAACATCTAGTTTTTTTAAATGAAACAAAGTCTTTTAGGCCAGATGAACTGCATCCAAGGGTACTAAAAGAACTTGGATGTCATCTCTGAACCTCTGTTGATTATTTTTGACACCTTGGAGAATGGGTGAAGTGCCAGACGATTGGAGGTGGGCAAATATTGTCCCCATCTTCAGGAAAGGGAAAAAGGAAGATCCGGGCGAATGGGATTTTGTGCTGTATCAAACGGAGTATCATGTCCAAATCATGGGAGGTGATGGTAACGCTTTACTCTGCTCTGGTTCGGCCTCACTTGGAGTACTTTGTTCAGTTTTGGGCACCCCAATTGAAAAGGGATGTTGACAAATTGGAACGTGTCCAGAGGAGGGCAACAAAGATGGTGAGGGGTTTGGAGACCAAGACATATGAAGAAAGGTTGAGGGAGCTTGGTCTGTTTAGACTAGAGAGGAGATGACTGAGAGGGGATCTGATAACCATCTTCAAGTATTTAAAAGGGTGCCATATGGAGGATGGAGCAGAATTGTTCTCTCTTGCCCCAGTGGGACAGACCAGAACGAATGGGATGAAATTAATTCAAAAGAAATTCCACCTAACCATCCGGAAGAAGTTCCTGACAGAGCGGTTTCTCAGTGAAACAGGCTTCCTCGGTAGGTGGTGGGTTCTCCATCTTTGGAAATTTTTAAACAGAGGCTAGATAGCCATCTGATGAAGAGGCTGATTCTGTGAAGGCAAAGGGGTGGCAGGTTACAGTAGATGAGCGATAGGGATGTGAGTGTCCTGCATAGTGCAGGGGGTTGTACTAGATGACCCATGAGGTCCCTTCCAACTCTATGATTCTATCATTCTATGAAGATGACTGATGTAAAAATATTGTATTTTGTAGAGAATGTTTTGGGATTTATAATGAAGAGTATACTTGCAAGAAATCTTTCTTCTTATTTGATAGTTTATAATGATTGTGTATGTGTGTATATATATGTGCGTGTGTATTAAATATATATAATTTGCTGTGTCACCCTGCCTGCTTTCTTTCTATCTCTTTAATATTGTTACCTTGTTTTTTTTTAAATCAAAAAATTTATCAACAAGATTTGGTTTCAGTCTCAATGGAAAGGGAGTTTATTTTTCTTCTTCAATCAACTCCATTTATATACACAAACATTCACATCCCCAGGTAAAGACAGCTATATTTATGCTACTTTTGCTTCAGTTAATTTACTTCTATTAAAAACCTCTGGGAGAAACATAAACAGGCAAAGCAAAAGATCGCCATGTTTGCTAAAGAATATTGAATGGTTAAATAACTGCAGTTACTGGCTAGATACAGCACATAATGCAGGATGAAATATTGCTTTGGGAAATAAAAAGGTTACCTGCTTTTTCTGCCGTTGTCAATAACTCTGTACTAAAGTTACTGGAAACACAAAATGCTTGTTTTTATAGTGCACCATGAATGGAAAGGTAAATATGTGAATTACTTCTCAATCAGCTCACCTTTTGACAATCAGACTACAGAAAGAAAATAGTTATTGGGACAATGGAATGTAGCATGACATTGTCACCAGAGCCTATGAGACTCAGCACGTTTCCATTGTTCTGCTATTAGAATCATAGAATCATAGAATCATAGAGTTGGAAGGGGTCATACAGGCCATCTAGTCCAACCCCCTGCTCAACACAGTATCAGCCCAAAGCATCCTAAAGCATCCAAGAAAAGTGTGTATCCAACCTTTGCTTGAAGACTGCCAGTGAGGGGAAGCTCACCACCTCCTTAGACAGCCTATTCCACTGCTGAACTACTCTGACTGTGAATTCCCCCCCCCCCTGATATCAAGCCTATATCGTTGAATTTGTCGTTTAAACCCATTACTGCATGTCCTTTCCTCTGCAGCCAATGGGAACAGCATCCTGCCCTCCTCCAAATGACAACCTTTCAAATACTTAAAGAGGGCTATCATGTCCCCTCTCAACCTCCTTTTCTCCAGGCTGAACATTCCCAAGTCCCTCAACCTATCTTCATAGGGCTTGGCCCCTTGGCCCCCCGATCATCCTCGTTGCTCTCCTCTGTACCCTTTCAATTTTATCTATGTCCTTCTTGAAGTGAGGCCTCCAGAACTGCACACAGTACTCCAGGTGTGGTCTGACCAGTGCCGTATACAATGGGACTATGACATCTTGTGATTTTGATGTGATGCCCATGTTGATACAGCCCAAAATGGCAATCACCTTTTTTACCGCTGCATCACACTGCCTGTTCATGTTTAGTTCACCACGAAAAGAAACGGACGGTTCAAAATTATTGTAACAGAAAACAGAACCTATCCCGGGCTTTATTAATATTGTTTAATATAGCCCGGGATAGGTTCTGTTTTCTGTTCATGTTTAGTTTACAATCCACAAGTACCCCAAGGTCTCGTTCATACACAGTGTTACCTCGAAGTGTATCCCCCATCCAGTAGGCATGCTTTTCATTTTTCTGACCCAGATGTAGAACTTTACACTTACCTTTTGCATCTTGTTCTCATTTGCCCATTTTTCCATTTTCAGATCCCGTTGAACTCTATCTCTATCTTCTGGAGTATTTGCCAGTCCTCCCAATTTGGTGTCATCTGCAAACTTGATGAGTAGTCCTTCCACCCCCTCATCTAGATGGGGAGTTTGGTGTAGAGAGCCAGTTTGGTGTAGTGGTTAGGAGTGCGGACTTGTAATCTGGCATGCCAGGTTCGATTCTGCGCTCCCCCACATGCAACCAGCTGGGTGACCTTGGGCTCGCCATGGCACTGATAAAACTGTTCTGACCGGGCAGTGATATCAGTGCTCTCTCAGCCTCACCCACCCCACAGGGTGTCTGTTGTGGGGGGAGGAATGGGAAGGCGACTGTAAGCCGCTTTGAGCCTCCTTCGGGTAGGGAAAAGCGGCATATAAGAACCAACTCTTCTTCTTCTTCTTCTAGATCATTAATAAATATGTTAAAAAGTACCGGACCGAGCACCGAGCCCTGAGGTACCCTGCTACTCACCTCCCTTCAGTCTGATGAAACATCATTGACAACAACTCTTTGAGTGTGGTTCTCTAACCAATTCCCTATCCACCTAACTATCTGAAAATCCAGATTGCAGTCCTTCAATTTATCCATCAGAACATCATGGGGAACCTTATCAAAAGCTTTACTAAAATCCAAGTAAACGACATCAACCGAATTTCCACGATCCAGCAAACCTGTCACTTGGTCAAAAAAGGAAACCAGGTTGGTCTGACAGGACCTGTTGGAGACAAACCCATGCTGACTTCCTTGGATCACCAAATTGTCCTCCAGATGTTTGCAGATCTCTCCCCTTAATATCTGCTCCATTATCTTCCCCACAACAGAGGTCAGACTCACTGGTCTGTAGTTTCCCGGGTCATCCTTCCTCCCTTTTTTGAAGATCGGAATAACGTTTGCTCTCTTCCAGTCCTCCGGGACATCTCCAGTCCTTAAAGAGATCCCAAAGATGATGGACAAGGGTTGTGCAAGTTCTCTGGAAAGCACTCTCGGGTGCATTTCATCCGGCCCAGAGGATTTGAACTTATCCAGTGCTGCTAATTGCCTCTCAACAACCTCTCTGTCCATGTCAACCTGCCACCCAGACACTATCTCTTGGTGTGCCTAAACCCTTTGACCTGCGGGAAAAAAACAGATGTAAAATAGGCGCTGAGCCTTTCTGCGTTCTCTGCATCCTCCATTAGAGTTTGTCCATCCGCACCCAACAGTGGGCCTATTGCCTCCTTTACTTTACATTTGCTCCTCACATAACTGAAAAATCTTTTCTTGTTACAGTGGGCTTCCCTGGCCAATCTTAGCTCACTCTCAGCTTTGGCCTTTCTGATGATTGATCTACAGTGCCTAGTAACCTGTAGGTACTCTTCTTTAGAGCTCTGTCCTTCCCTCCATCTCCTGAACATTTCCCTTTTCTTTCTTAGTTCCTCTTGAAGTTCTCTGTTCATCCAAATAGGCTTCTTAGAGCTCCTGCAGTGTTTTTGCCTTCCTGGGATAGTCATTGATTGAGCATGCAATAGCTCCTGTTTGAGTAGCGCCCACCCTTCACATGCTCCCTTCCCTTCCAGCATTCTCGTCCATGGTATGACACTCATCATGTCTCTGAGTTTATTAAAGTTTGCCCTACGAAAATCCAACATCCGCGTCTGGCTACAAGCTTCCTTGCCTCCCCATCTCAAAAAGAATTCTATGAGGACATGGTCACTTCCCCCTAAGGTCCCCACCTCCTTCACCTCATCCACCAACTTTTGCCTGTTGGTCAATATTGTTATGTTCCTTGGAAAATAGTTTGAGCATGTTTTTGCCAAACCTGAAATGGAGTAAAAAAACCCCCATAAAATGTAGCTTTTATCATGTTTCCTATATCTTTCCAGGAGGAAACAAAATCCCAATCATCTCTCCATTCTCTGAAAGTCCTTTGTAGATGAACTCTGAATATAAATCTGAAAAAATATGGAAATAGTTAAATTCCTCAAAGAGTCATACTCTCAAAAATTTTGTTCAAGTTTAGGATTTACCTTATTCTATAAACAGTGTCCAATCCAAGTTTAGGAAGAAACTGTGATACTCATTCCACACGGGCAGAGAAAACCAGGCCAGCACCTATATGACAGTCGTGCTAATCCCCATGGGCACACAATGTCGGCACTGGCCTGGCCCCACCCTGGGCCTAGCATGCATTAGGCACTCCATTGTCCTGTGGAATGTGGAAATAACCCCATTTCCTGGCCTGCCATGGGTACCAATGGGCCCTGTCCCACCACAGTCCCATGTGGATGATTAAGGGCATCCTGGAGGGGACAGAAGGTGCCCCACTTGGCTCCATGGCTTCGCAGCACTGCGGGGCCGAATGGGGCATTTTAATATTTGCACGAAGGTGGAATTGCAATCCCACCTAGGTACAAATAACCCCCTGCCATAATCTGTGAGGAGTAATCTGTAAGGAGGTAGTAATCTGAGATGGACCAGGTCCACTGCTGAAAAATGTCCCCCATAGGAATGCAACACACCAGCAGCAGCCCAATGAGGCCATCACCATATGGAATTGGTATGAGATAGCTGTGATATAGTGCAGAGGTATGAGTGGGTCAGACTTAGTTCATGTGCTGGTGGTGGCAGAAACCATTTTGTTCAGTTCCTGTCTTCCTACTTGAAGAATATGTGATTGTTGATATTTACAAAATTGTCCTGACTGTGGCCATTGATATTTTTGTATTCAGAAAAACTATTGGAACAGCTGCCATCTCCTCAAGAAGATAAATATGAAGTATAACATATCATAGATCAATTATGCATGGCAGCAGCCATGCCAGGCCATGGTCAATTCCTAGCAGAAGGGCAGCACACCCCACTGCATCCCATGTACTCATGGGGGAAGAAATCCCCTGGCATATGCAATCCACCCTCGAGTTGTTCGTTCGCACACACAACTCTCAGGTGGGAAAGGCCATGCCGATCAGTGGTGGCAGTGGCAGGGGTGGCAGGGGACATGGGGATCCCACCGCAGCATGCTGCTATCCCACCCATTCAGCTCTGCAGCACCCTGAAGCTGAACTGGGCATTTTGTGATTCCTAGGGACATTATAGGCCTTCCCCAGCCTGGCCGCCACAGCAAGGCAAGGAATGTGGAAGAATTTGCATTCCCTTGCTGCAGGCCATCTGAGTCCCTGATTCGGGCATGGGCTCGGAGGGGGTGGGATGGCGGAGATGTCATGCATATGCAGGCATTAGCCCTGCTGCCCTGTCACCACTAGCCCAATCTGAGAAACTGGCTGGATCTAAACCCAATCTGAGAAACTGGCTGGATCTAAACCCAATCTGAGAAACTGGCTGGATCTAAGACCAATCTGAGAAACTGGCTGGATCTAACCCAAGGGGAATTTGGCACAGTTTAAATAAAATGCTGCTGGCTACAGACCCATGCATAGCATGGTACTGCATATATGTATATGCATCCAAATATTACAAACATTTGGCATTTGACAATGAATACCACTCATTTCAGGTATAAATTTAACCTACCTTAAGTATATATAGCTTTGAAAGCAGCATCAGTAGTGCCCGTTTTTGTTTTTATCATGGTCTTTTGTTATTGGGTATCTTATGTTTAATTAGTTCAAAAACTTGATGGCTTTCTGCAGGGTTTTTTTTTTACATTATAAGGCTCTTCAAGTCATTACTGAGTGGATTAACAGCACATACATGGATAAACTTGGAGAACTATGTAAAATGGCAAAACTGACTAGAAGAATTTTAAGAGCAATGGCCTGTTATACAGATTATTTAGATAGACAGTAAATAAATGTATTAGTTGAGGAAGTGGGAGAATAACTATATGTGATATAAATTTTAATCTACTTTTCCCATTTCCTATTCTATTTCTTATGAAACCAATGAATATTTGTATAATAATAAAAAAGAGCACATAAATGAAAGAATGGACAAAGGAAGGATGGATAGATGAATGGGTGGATGGATGGAATAAGAACATTTTGAACTACAGAGTCAAGCTGAAGTGGTTCCCAATTTGAATGGGCTACACAAAGTTTACAGTAGTACAACACTTTATTAATAATTCAGGGGGAAAGCTATATTTTGTAAAGGGTTGTTTTAAAAGCCATGTGTCCATATAGTGTATACATCTATTGCTCAATAAAGTGTTAAATTATTTTGCAGCTTTGGCCAAGTAAAAATATGCCCATTCTCTTTCCACAGTATTTAGCACAGGTGGACTACAATTCCCATGAGCCCCTGCCAGCAAACGCTGGCAGGGGCTCATGGGAATTGTAGTCCATGGACATCTGGAGGGCTGCAGTTTGACTA
Source organism: Paroedura picta (assembly GCF_049243985.1). NCBI lineage: Eukaryota > Metazoa > Chordata > Lepidosauria > Squamata > Gekkonidae > Paroedura > Paroedura picta. The sequence continues at coordinate 98,284,545 of NC_135371.1, forward strand.
CCCCTGGTTTAGCATCTCAACCACAATTTGAAATTATGTCCTATTTATTAATTTATTAATTATGATTAAGCAGAATCTCGACAAAGTAATGTGTAGGAGTTGGATACCCTTAATTTTCTAATTACTGGGTGTCTATATTACATTTAAACCAAGATAAAAGCAAGTTTTAAAAAATCTTAATATCATGCACAGACTATTTAAATAGGCTTTATAACTTGCACTTGTAATCCATGTGCTTTAGAAGAGCATTTTGAACTTCAGCTATTTATCTCAAATATTAAGCAGTCTTCAAATTCAATGTGAGCTTTTGTAGTCGAACCATCACTAACCTACCATGCTGATGTATTTTTTGTGGGAAGAGAAAAGCATTTATTTCTCTATTCATTATATTCTCTGCTCCCTATTTTGCTTGGCAGTCAAATGCACCAATTGTAATTTTTAATTACAAGGAAGTAATTTTTTTTCATGGTTCGGCTGATAAATCTTCACTGCTTCCAGAGTTTTGCCAAATTGTGAATGGCTATTTTATTATACATTTATTTTAAAGTATATTATAACAAAAATGCCAGAATTATGTTTAAGATCTGAGATACAGTAATTTCTGCCTTGAAGTCTAGCACTCCTTTGTTAAAGTTTGAAACTGAAATGAATAGTTCTATTCAACTCCCTATTCCATTTAATAGTTTAAAAATAAAAATAGGAATTGCTTGCCTTTTTTAGAATACTCTATTCAATCTTAGTGATATTTAATGGTATAATGTACCCTAATAGCCATTTTATTGATAAAATATTGTCAGGATATTTCTACTACTGTTTTGGAAAAACTGCTTGGATTATTTCATCAGTGTCAGTTGCTTGATGATGAAGAAGACAAATAAACATATTTGCCCCACACTGCTGTATTCACAGAATCAACCTGCCATGCATGTGATCCTACTTAGATTGTGCAGGAGCTGTGGTTCAGTGATAAGCATATTTTTAGTATGCTCAAGATCCCAGGTTTAATCCAAAACATCTCAGTTTAAAAATGGATTGAGTAATAAGTATTGACTCACAGGAGGGCATTTTCTGCTGGAATAAGATGTGGCACAAACTTCAGTTGGCTGCCCTAGGCCACCTGGCAAAACAAGGCCCTGGCCTCCTAGCTTGGTCACTCATGCTCATTTATGTGCAAACCTATTATGGAGGTCCCAGACCCCGGGGAGTCTGATCACACACTGGACTTCCCACCAACAGGCTCCATGCAAACCCACAGCTGAAATATTAACCATTAAACATCCAACTCAAACCCTGCAACTAGGCTGTTTCCCCAATAACATAGGGTGGGTGAGAGGGAAATTTCTCTGCAGCATTCTGGGCAAAGAGGCTGGGACCCCGCACATGGTGCCTTTATAGGTCTTGTGGGTTCTGCCTGCTCCCTTTCACACTGCATGCTGTGTATGCACAGCATGCACCATAAGCAGACTACTGGGGCGGTTGCGTCTGCCTCCAGCCAGCTATCCAAAGCATCAACAGCAGCCTCAGTATTTTTCTTGTCTTTAGACCTGTTTGTGTCACAATAAAAAAATATTTTGCACCATCAAAGTGGTAGGAATGTTGTCAGAATCAATTAGTTCCAGGTTGTCATGTGACAAAACAGGACAAATGGGGGGGGGATACTTTTGCAAGCCACTCTATTTAGTGGGTCTTTCCTTCTCTTCTAGGTCCTGCTGTGGGCAATGGGGGTGGGGCAATGATGCCAAATATTCATAGAATCATCGTAGAATCATGGAGTTGGAAGGGACTTCATGGGTCATCTAGTCCACCCCCCTGCACTATGCAGGACACTCACAACCCAATCACTCATCCACTGTAGCCTGCCACCCCCTTGAATCTTCACAGAATCAGCCTCTCCATCAGATGGCTATCCAGCCTCTGTTTAAAAATTTCCAAAGATGGAGAACCCACCACCTCCCGGGGAAGGTGCACAACTCAACGCCCCCAATCCCCAAATTATATAAAGAGTCCAGAAATTTAAGCAATAATTAAAATCTTACTGTGATGCTCTTTTCACTCAAAAACTATACTACTCTCCACAACCTCTGTCACACAGGTTGAGGGTGAAAATATGTCAGGCAGTCAAAGTTCGCTACCCTCTTGCCTCAAACAGAGAACAAAAGGTACAAAATAACTAGGATAAAATAGATTAAAATAAAAACAAAATTTTCAGACTGTAAGGTATGTGAACTAATATTGTAACTTGAGATTTGAATTATGATTAACGGCTGAAACGTAATAGATGAAATGAACATTGTTTACAGGAATCAAAAGATTGATGAAGCTACAGAGTTGGGCTGGGGTTTTTGTTGAGGATTGTTTGTTGATTGTGTGTAATTTAATAAAAATTATTTTAAAAAATAAAAACAAAATGCCTCAAGGATGGAACATAGCCTCACAGCATCCTATTGCATCAGAGCCTGTTGCCTGTTTTAATATATAAAAATAAAATATTCCAAAAATATTTAAATTCATGTGAAATGCTCTGAAAACATTTTAATTCATATTTAGTATGTTCTCTAGAAATAAAAGTTAATATTTTCTTTATGCCCTGCCCTTTTATCCCAGTCAGGGAATATCTACCAAATACAGTGACTTGCACTGTATTTTTCCCCCTGAATGGTATGTAACACACACATATCCCGGTACTGTTTCCCATGACTGTTCCCTTCCCCCATCTGCCTAACCTTTCAAAAGAAAAAGAACTAATTTACAAAAGAGATAGTTCACTTGATTCGCTTGCTCCTGCTGAGATGGTAGGTGTGTGGTTGTGTCAGTGTGTGGGGAGGTGTCAGTATGTGGGAAGTAACTTTCCTTACAAATATTTCAATAACAGTCTTAGGGCTAAATGCAGCTGGGAAATGTCATCTCAAGTCACCTGCTTCTTTGACAGGAGAGAAGAATCTAACAAAAATCACTCTTAATACTTGTCAAAGAAAGCTGAACTCCCTCAAAAGTAAGGAACAAGCTCCTCAAGCATAGACCGTGTCCTGGCCAGCATTACCTCCATCTTGTCAGGATTCCATTTCAGTGTATTCTGTCTAGTACTTGTTAGAGATGGCATTATTCCGTGGCTATCTCAAAATATACAGCAAGCTGTCATCCACTAACTTGTACTTTGGGTGTTCTCATTAAGGGGCTTAGGATAATAAGCAGCATTGTGGAAAGCATAAACAAATTCCACATAGCTAATTTTCATTCCCTAGAGGTATCTTCTGCATACAGTTGGTTACAAAACCACCTCAAGTCCACATATCCAGTTCCTACATTAACTTTTAAATGCCTGATGACCAATTGTCTCAAAAGAAGCAGGCAGGTCAATATATGGCATTTGTTGTTTTTGAATTAGGGTTTCCATTAATATGCTAACAATACCCAGCCCTGAATTTCTTTGCCCAAATTGCCTGATAATTCTGCAAGAGGTCCTGTAAAAATGAACAATGAATGCCTAGAGTTTGGTGTAGTGGTTAGGAGTCCGAACTTCTAATCTGGTGAGCCGGGTTCGATTCTGCGCTCCCCCACATGCAACCAGCTGGGTGATCTTGGGCTCGCCATGGCACTGATAAAACTGTTCTGACCGGGCCGTGATATCAGGGCCTCACCCACCTCACGGAGTGTCTGTTGTGGGGAGAGGAATGCGAAGGTGACTGTAAGCCACTTTGAGCCTCCTTCGGGTAGAGAAAAGCAACATATAAGAACCAACTCTTCTTCTTCTAGAAACCACCTACTGACTGCATGCCTCTAGCTACATATTTGCATGCCTCTAGCTACCATTCTAAACATTCTGAATGATCAATTGTATACAGCCAAGCTCTATGTTATAACCGCATCTGCTCCAGTCCCACAGACAGAGAGTCTCACCTGAAGGATCTACAACAAAACTTCTTGGAACTAAAGCACCCACACAATGAGGTCAAGAAACAGTTCAATAAAGCCAGAAGGATACCCAGAAAAAACCTGTTGGAAGACAGCCCAAAAGAGGCAATAACAGAATACCACTAGTGGTTACATGTAGCTCTCAATTCAAAGCAGTGACTTACAGCCTCTACAGGAAAATGATAGTTCTCTTTCCCATGTTCTGGGGGGCAAACCTTTTCTTGCACACAGACAACTTCCCAATTTCAAACAACTTCTCACCCACAATGATGCAACAACTAATTTGAACATGGATACTTGTACCAGACCTTGCAACAAACTGAGCGGCCAACTTTGCTGCCACATACAATCACTGGACCTAACACTTACACCATCAAAGGCTTATTCACTTGCTCATCTTCTAACATTGTATAAGAGCCATTAAATGCTAACAATGCCCCTCTGTTCTCTACATAGGACAAACAGGTCAAACCCTCCATCAAAGAATAAATGGACAAAAGTGTAACATCAAAAATCACAGGACTGAGAAACCTGTAGGGAAACAATTCAACCTTCCAGGACATTCAATCAGGGACCTCAAAGTAACTGTTTTATTGTAAAGGAATTTCAAGAACAGACTAGAGAGACTGCAGAAATGTAAGTTATTACAACACTCAAAGCAATGGAATCCCCAGGACTCAACAAGGATATTGGTTTCTTCTCACTGTGTATGCTAATCTGATTGAACTCTGATCCACGTTCCTTACATTCCTAATCTGATCCACGTTCTTCACAATCCCCTCTCCTCTTCATTTCATTCAGGACAATGAGTCTGTTATATGATTTAAGTATATAATATTGTTTAGAATCTAACACTCTGTTCTCAGGACAGGATAACAAACTCAGCAGGGCTTGTCACTCGTGGGGATTCCTCCATGTTTGGGTGAAGATGCATGGGGCTAACAAAAAATCATTTTTAATTACTTCTTTTCACAACTGGAAAGGTGTCTGCCATGAATCACTAACTTTACATTTTTATTGCCCCAATGTTTTTGTGAACTACGATCGTTTACGCACTGGGAACTTCATTGCCCCAGCTCCTGTGCAGGAGCACAAATCAGGGGTGCATGATGTGCACTGGGCCAAATGCTCCCCTGTTTGGTGCAGGAAGAGGTGGGGCAACGTGCCACGACTAAAACTCCAGCCTGCAGCCCAGCATGAAACCTCCAGTGCGTAAACAGTCTACAACTGAACTCCAAGGACTGATTTGTTAGCAAGGAATTATCATTCTGCATACTTTGGATGTTATGACACAGTTTACTAATTTGCTACTAATTTACTTTCTTCTTATATCCATGTTCCATTGTCTTAGGAAGTGAGCATGCACACAAAAGCTCATGCCTTGAATAAATCTTTGTGGATCTTAAAGGTGCCATTGGATCCAAAATTTGTTGTACTACTTCAGACCAACTCGGCTATCCACTTGAGTAAACAGTATTGAGAAAGATAGAGCATTTGTCTGCTGCTGTAAAGTTAGCTTATTTCTCTCATACATATTTACTAGAATATGAGTATAGATGCCCATTGGGAGAACATATACTTTTCCATGATAAAATATGAATCAGTGATTGATGATGCTATTTAAGCACACATCTGTTCACCCACTTTCTTCTTCACACACAGGATTTTCCCTTTGTATCTCCTTTCTTGCCAAGAAGACCCTACATCTATTTTCCTCTTTTTTGTTTGTCTACAGCTGTCCCACCCTGTCTTGTTAGTATATGCTTAGATACTGGCTCAGCCCACGGAAACTTCATCTATTCTCCTTTTGAAATGATACACAAGAGGCTTTTGAAAGTTCAAAATGAGCAAAGTGTTTTATTTAACTTGGAGGATTAAAAATCTGGTGGAATCAGGTATAGGATGCATGAGGTAAACAGATTTAAAACTCAGGTAATTTTGTAATCATGCAGATACCAGATCATCTGTTACCAACTAGTAAATGTTTCTGCTATGTCTTCTCCCATATAAAACAACTATTATACTGCATTCATCATTGGAGACCCTTCTCTGATAGCCCTGCCATTTGAAGCTAAATAGTTGGCAATCCAAGAAACAACTTTCTTGAAACCTTGGAACTCCCTCCTCAGGAGATTCATCTGTTTCCCTCTATCATTGTCTTCCACCAGTAGATAAGGGCTTTTTTGCTTACTTTGGTATTCCCCACCAACAATTGTTGGGCTTCCAGCCTAATTGTATTGTTACGTGTGTTTGTGTATTCCATTGAATTGTCTGCATGTATTTTATTTGCTTTTAATTTAAATGCTTTTTAATCACTTAATGTTGTCATGTCAAAATAATGTGGACAGGTTATATATTTGAGAAAAGCCTTTTGAGAGAAGATAAATAGCCTCTTGCATCTTGGAGGAATCTTCGGTTTTTGACCCATTCCAGTCTGGCTTCTGTCCTGGCCATAGGCTGGAGACTGTGTTAGTCATCCTGACAGATGATCTCTGGTGCAAGCTGGATAGGGATGGGTCAGCTTTGTTCATGTTGCTTGACATGTCAGCAGCGTTTTATGGTGTCAACTATGAGCTGCTAGACCACTGACTTGCTGGGGTCAGGATTCATGAGACAGACCTCCAATGGCTGCACTCCTTTCCTCAGAACTGTGCATGGAGGGTTGCTGTGGGGGAAGAACAGTTGCATAGTTATCACCTCCCCCATGTTGATAGATTAAAGTGGGTGTTGGTCTGAAGTAACACAACAAAAATAGAGTCCAATAGCACCTTTAAGACCAACAAAGATTTATTCAAGGAATGAGCTTTTGAGTGCATGCACCCTTCCTCAGACTAATGAACAACCATCATAACAGTGGAAATATAAGGCAACAGCTAATTACGGTAAATGAATAAACTTGACAAGCTGTGCTTGTAGGGATGTTTCCACAATTGGGTGAAGATGGATGGGGGCAGCAACAACTGGGAAAGTGTCATCCATGAATTACTAACATAGTTTTATGTCTCCAATGTTTTTGTGAACCTCAACTGAAATCAAAGGGACTGACTATTTTAGCAAAGAATTATCATATGGCATCATATGGCTTAATTTGGCTGTTGTGACACAGTTTAATAATTTACCATAATTAGCTGTTGCCTTATATCTCCACTGTTATGATGGTTGTTCATTAGTCTGAGGAAGAGTGCTTGCACTCGAAAGCTCATGCCTTGAATAAATCTTTGTTGGTCTTAAAGGTGCTATTGGACTCTATTTTTGTTGTTCTCCCCCATGTTGTTTAACATCTTTATGCACACTGTGGCCCAGCGGTCTAGAACTTCAGGATGGGTATGCTGATGACATCTAGCTCTATCTCTTGATGGATGGCCAGCCTGACTCCCCAACATAAACATTTGCCAGTTGTTTGGAAGCAGTGATGATCTGGCTCAAGACTGAAACCCAACCCCTCCAAGATGGAGGCCCTGTGGTTCGGTAGGAAAGGACATGATCAGGAAGTGTGCTTACCCATCCTGGATGGTGTACAACTGGAGATTGCACACATGGACAGGTATCTGGGGGTAGTGCTGGATGCCTCCCTAACTATGGAGGCCCAGGTCACCAGAGTAACCCAGCTGGCATTCTAACATCTATGCCAAGTGAGGCTACTAGCACCCAACTGTCACAAATCCACCTTGCCACAGTGTTCCAGGTGAAGGTCATCTCCAGGCTGGACTTCTGTAACTCCCTCCATGCAGACCTACCCTTATCCCTGACCCAGAAACTGCAGCTGGTGCAAAATGCAGCTGCTAGGATTCTCACTAGGTCATCCTAGAGAACCCATATCCAGCCTGTGCTGAGGCAGCCAAATTGATTGCCAGTTGTATAGTGAGTCAGGCTCAAGGTGTTTAAGGCTTTACATGTTCTGGGCCTTGCACAGAGATCATTTAACCTCCTACACCCTGTGCGGAGCTCTGCAACTGCCAACAGACTGGAGGACCCCAGCCCTCAGCCTGCCTGGAGGAATGAGCTCCTGGAAGAGCTGAAGACCTGGACAGAGCTAAACAAGTTCCACAGGGGCTGCAAGATGAAGCTCATCATGAAGCTCAACCAGACATTTGGTTGAGGCTGAGCAGATGGAGAATGGGAGATCTGCCCGTCCTCCAGCATTTCCAACAAGTAGCCACATTGTCATTCTGGAGTCATTGCAGCAATGGTGGTGGTGGTGGTGGTGGGGGGTTATGACTGGCATGGAAAGGTTGGGTGGGATTAAAGTATTGTTGCTATTTTAAGATGATGTTAGCTGCAATAAACTGACTGGCCAGAAGTGGTGGCCTAGAAATATGAGAAGTAAACTAAACTAAAATAATTAACTTTAATATTATTGACCTGATAACCAGTCATGATAAGTAATTTCAGTTCTCAGTGATGTCACAAGGCAGCCATGTTGGACTACAGTAGAAGAGCTAGATTTCAGTCCAGTCGTACCTTGGGGACCAACAAGATATGGAGAGTATAAGCTTTTGAGAGTCAAAGCTCTCTTTGTCAGATAGCAGTTAGTTCTGAAGCTGTGCCAACATTTTTGGGGAGCAGGCTCCCATTTGGAGTGAAGTGAGTTGATTTGGCACGAGATAAAAAGATCCATTTCAAGAATACAAAATTTTTATGCCGAAATCCCCAGATTCTGTCCCTTGCAACTCCATTTGAAAGTATGTTGGACTGCAGGTCCTGGGAAAGACCATTCACTGCCTGAGTCACTGGAGAGCAGCAATCAGTAGGAGTTGCTGTACTGAGCAGAGGGGCAACAATAAATCAAAGGCAGCTTCAGATGTCCGCATGATGTTTCACAGCAGGGGAAATCTGTTATGGATGGATCAGCTTCTGTTTCCACACACATGGTGACTGTTCTGGCCATGACACCCATCCTCTCCTCCTTTAGAAATCATTTTGGCCAGAACAACATGAATAGAAAGGAGGTTCTCAGTTCTACTGCTTGCTCAATGCAGCACATTGTGTGTGACTGGTGACTGTTTTTCTCAACCCAGACAGACATTAATTGATTGTTTCTGCCTCAGACTGGTTATCTGGATCATTCATCATGAACAACACAGGTGGTAATTTGGCAAAGTGCTGCACAATACACATTATGAAAATGGGCAGCAGTTGTAGCTCATCCTTGTTTGTGCTCCTCCTAAAGAACAATTCAGATGACTTGTTTGCCATGTATCTATACTGGAGGGGGAAGTATATGAGCTAGTTGTGTGCCAAATGTTAATGCAAGTTGCTTTACAAGCTGTGGTCATGTCTAGGGAGATGGGTTACCCTTGAAATGTCAGGAGATAGAAATAAATTCTAACCCACTTCTCCTGGCATCTTGACCCCTATTTTTTAAAAAAAATCTAGTGAGCTTTTGAGTCTCTACCATCAGAATTTTAATATAGTAAACAAAGGTAAGGGAACATATTTTTCAAAGACATCTAGATATCTCTTGCTTTCTTATTTTCCCAAAACTATGTAATCACATCAGATAGAAATATTATAAACCAGTGACATTTCTAACCCATTCTTACCCGCTCCTTTGCCTTTGCACCTGTTCATGTTCTTAGATTTGCAGGATGTGCTTGAAGAACAAGTGGAGGTTATTGTCAGATGTTATTATTTTTAATCTTTTCTACTTTGCCTTGTTTCTTTCTTTGTAAATTTTTGGCACAGCATCACCTCCTTGCAGATAGCTGACCTTCTTCTTTATACACCGAGGCGGCAGGAGCATAGAATTAATGAGAATGGCGAACCATGTATCGGTCCACACAAAATGTCCCCACAGAGAGCCTGCGTAATCACCCCTGTGAGTTGCTTGATGTGTTTAATGATGGAGGATCCTGAAATTACTGAAGAAGCAGGCAGCTGTTGGATACTTGGCTGCTGTCTTGTCATGTCTGCCTGGCACTTCGTCTCCAAGTTAATGGCTCTTAGTATATGAATATGAAATGTTATTATTTTCAGAGTGGCTGATGAGAACCCAGAATTTTGCTGTGCAGGGAGAAGAAGGAGAAAGGAAGCTGGTTTATTTATACATAGATAGACATGCATAATCCTACAGATTTATTATCCTTTGTTTGCTCAGAACTTGTCAAATGCAGCAGAACTAATTCCAAACAGGTTGTCAGGGGTATGTTCTCAAGTCCTGGAAATATAATTCTAGAATTTCTAATAAAATACAAGTGACAGAAATAGCCTATCAGTCATATTTTGAATGCAAGTGAAATCAGCAAGAGTTTTCCTTTCCTTTTTCTTTAAACCAACACATTAAAACTTCTCAAAAGCTGGCTACATTTTACATACGGTGAAATGTTGCAAATCCAGCTGCCTAAAACACCTGTCTGCTTGACAGATTTCCTGATAGATGGAGAAATTAAACTGTAATTAAGACTGGGCAAATATCCAAAGGTTACCTACAGCCTCTAAAGTATAGAGACATTCCTTAAAATGTGTGTGAATTTTGAGAAACAATTCCACTAGCAAAATCCAGCCAGGGGGCTGAGACTGCATTCTAAGTTCCTTATTCATCAAATTACTTGAGCAAATTGTTCAGAGGTCAATTAAAGAGCCTCCCTTATCCCATCCTTGCAGAGATGACTTTGAAAATTAATGGTGTAGGGATGCACTGGGAGGAGACTGATTTACAGATAAGCTTGGAGACAGAAAAAAACCTTCTCAAATTGAACCAGTTTTTTAGCCAAGGTGAACCTGAAACAGCTTTTACTTGAACTAAGTGAGCTTATATTTTCTCCTGTACAGAGAGACCTAGTGACTATTTCTGATTTGACTGCAATGTAACATTTCACAAAACAGAAGGGCTAATCCTATCTAGAAGGCACGCTAGGAAATACTGGGGGAAGGGTACTCAGGGGGAAAAGAGATGACTCCCCCCATCTCTCTCTCTCTCTGGCTTTCCCAGGTAGATACTGCCAGGAGGTTAGACGGCAGAAAATATGAAGAATTAATAGATAAAGATAGGTGAATCAGGAAAGGAAATGGGGGAGGGGTCAGGAAGAAGGAAATGCTGTAGGAGGAAATAATGAGATGCCTTACAAAGTCTTATAGTGTCACCGACTTGTCATTTTCTTATACTAACAGGAATCACTGATGATACCTTTCTTCTTTTACTACATTATATTATATACTAATTATATAAAAGGCATTTTCATTTTCCTTATTTTGGTTTTCATTGCAGGCTTAGTAACCTCTGTAGCAGCAAATATTTTCCTGTCTCACAGCTTTGTCAAAAGCAGTCCTGCCCCACGGACTCTCACGGAAGTCATTCACAAATATAAAAGAATCTATATACATCTGTAGTAACATGTAGTTTGTTTGGAATAACAATCTGAAATTTACTGGGAAACTGACATACAGCTCTGTAGAATTTAAAATATTCTGTTCTCATCAGTTTACTTTTAAGTCTTGGTGTAGCCATATAAATTTAATCCATTGTAGTTAAAATAAACACCCATTTCCTATTCTTATACAGAAATTCATCTTAGCATTTTAACTAATTTTCTCAAGAAGGCCTAAGTTGAAACTGGTGAAAACGTTTGACAATGTAATGTTTGATTGAAAAAAAAGAATGTTGTGAATCTGAGCCAGAAGCTGTCTTCAGATTCAAAAAGTAAATATTCAAAATTCACTTGGTAATTTAATTTATGCTAATTACTGTGAACAGAGACATTTGTAAAGCAAAGCATCACAAGCTGAGATGCTGTGATGTGATGAGCATCAAAACATCAGGAACAAAATGAAATAATACATCGCAGTATTCAGTGTTATGCAATGTTTTGTCACTTTTGATTTTGATAACATTAAGAATCTTGCTATAGATTAAGTGGCATATCCATAGATCTTTAATTTCATTTAACTAGATTGTAGCCAAATACACTTTTGAGTTTACAGAATTTAAATAAATGAAATCTAATGCTTAAACAAAATGCAGGAGAGATTTTAAAAACTAAATTATGTAAACCAAAATTAAAATCAAGTGAACTGAATAAGGACAGATTCATGTGGGTAGCCATGTTGGTCTGAAGTGTGTATTTGCTGGTCTTAAAGTCGTCACTGGACTCAAACTTTGTTTGAGCCCTCTCCTTTTTCCCTGAACGGAAACAGCTTATACTAAGATACTGCATTCTACACTTGAATAATTCTTATAGTGAGTTTCCTTTTTCCTTCCTGCTTGATTGAGGGAAAGGGTGGCCAAGTGCACTTTTGTCTCCCTTCCCAGCCAGCTTTGAAGTTAAAGTACCGTGTGGGTGGGTGGGGGAGCTCTAGCTGGCATTGAAGGCGAACGAGGCTGGAGAAGGCTTTATTTCCAGCCTTTCCTCCACTGGCTCTATAGCCAAAGCAAGCTGGGGGAGGGAGGAGGGGGAAGTCTCCTTGAATTGACACCGTGACCAATCAGCGACAGACTGCCATGTTGCATTAGTGGTGGAATATACCACTTGTGGTGCAGAGTGGTAAGCAGCAGAAATACTTTCTGAAGCTGTCTGTCCATGGGGTTGGGAATTCAGTCCCAGCAGCCGGCTCAAGGTTGACTCAGCCTTCTATCCTTCCAAGGTTGGTAAAATGAGTACCCAGCTTGCTGGGGGGGGGGGGGAGGTAAAACAGTAATGACTGGGGAAGGTACTGGCAAACCACCCCGTATTGAGTCTGCCATGAAAATGCTGGAGGGCGTCACCCCAAGGATCAGACAAGACTTGGTGCTTGCACAGGGGATACCTTTAACTTTACCTTTATAGGAAAAAAAGGACATCTACACTTGCAATACTGGGCATTCAGAGTGCATTTCTCAGATTTTGCAGATAATAACTATGCCCAGATAGCCAAGAGAAAAGGTGGTGTCGCCATGGAATTGATCGTAGAAGTTGCAGATGGAAAATTTATAGTGACAAAATCAAAATGGAAATTGGAAAAGGTACAGATTGCTTTTTAAAATCTGGGCTGCTGGAGGATAAAAAACCCAGTGGAGATAAGACTCAGGTCTTTCAGTTCTCATTCTGGGAAGATGCTCTAGCCTGTGGTAGTAAGGAGCAGCCAGCTGGGCATTTCTCCTGCAATTTAGGTCCTGTCTCTGCCTTTGCCACTGTTGCTCATGAGGTTCAACATTTCCTTGTGTCTCCCTCCTGCTCAAGGCTTTTCAACTGGTGCTCATCTGAGACCCCTCTTCAACCTCCTCTATAATTCAAAAGAATTTTTGGCTGAACATCCAGAAGAAGTTCCTGACAAAGTGGTTCCTCAATGGAATAGGCTTCACCGGAAAGTAGTGAGTTCTCATTCTTTGGAAGTTTTTAAGCAGATACTAGATAGTCATCTGACAAAAATACTGATTTTATGAACTTAGACAGATTGTGAGTGGGTGGGCAGGAAGGGATGTGCCAGTGTTTGTCTCTTGTGGCCCTTCCTTGAATACCCAGGGAATTGCTCATTGCCATTTTTGGATAGTAGGTGAATTTCCTCCAGGCCAGAATGGATTCTGGAGATTTTTGGAGGATGGATCACTTGGGCTTGAAATTGGGGTCACTGTGGGTGGGTAGGTAATTGTGAGTTCCTACACTGTGCAGAGGATTGGACTAGATGACCCTGGAGGTACTTTCCAAATCTATGATTCTATCCTCCTCTGCATCATCACCAGTCTCCATAGGCTTCAGGACATGTTCAGGCTTCAGATTAACATTAACTCTTGCACATAACAAGAGTTGCCATAGCAAGTAGATGGGATTTCCAGAGAATAAGGATTTCAGCCAAGCTTGGCTTAGTTGCTCCTGCAGTCCTACAAGATAGTGTTGTTGGGTTGCTCCATTCAGAATTGGTCAGCTGCACCAGTGATGAGTACCAGATCACTTGTTGCCCCTCCCTGCTTTACCACTAACTGTCTGCAAACCAGCAGTGCTATAGTTTTGGAATATGCAAGATGTATAGTGTGCATGATTCAACAGCATATGAAGAAAATCCTACAGGGGACATTGGAGGAGAGGTGTGTTTAGCATACTTTGATTAGAAACAGGGTTTCCAAATACCACTTCCTTTGTCCTGATTTTCAAAATCTCCACAATGTGTTGTATATAAATTAAACTTTTCATTTTCAAGTGATTGTTTCAAAGTATCTGTGAAGGTAAATACACCCAGCAAAGAAAGCAAATAGAGACAGCAGATGCTATTTATTTAACAGGAATAAACATTTGCCCATAATGTATGCTGGGACTGCTATAGAAGAAATACAGGGGAGAGCAGGTTTCTGCCAAATGTCAGCAGGTACAAAAATCCAATCATTGTTCTCATCAGATAAGACAGCCTCTCTCGCACTCTGCCAGATATATTCATAACTTCCCTTTAAAGCAACAGCATGGCAGAAACTGCACTTTTGTCTAAAATTAGAGTATCAGTGTGCTGTGAATGCAAGGAAGTATAACTCACACCCTTTCCATTAGTAGTAGTTATGGATATGTTTAATTTGATGATTGGGTGCTATGGGCTAGCCAGTGGTAATAAACACCAACCTCTTGCAGCTATGCTTCACAGAGCCAACTATCATGCAAAGTGCATTCCTGAGGACCAAAGCCAACTTCGTACTTTGCAGCTTCCACTGTTAAAAAGAACCCTCCAGCAATTAACTTCCATGTCATGAGTGTTTCAATTGATACTGTGTTTTAGTTATTTCTCAAAAATGCAATTTTAAATAAAACATAAGCTCCTAAAGTTACTCAGATAAGGTTATTTTCCCCTCAGGTCTAATCCTTCATATTCCAGAGAGTATGAGCATCTGTGCATATCAGATGATGATGTCAACAACTGGACAACACAAGTTATTCATAGTTTTTTGTGGGCTAACCATCACTCCATGACATAATGCAGAACTTCTATTTTCCTCAATACAGTTTCAATAGAGACAATTCTCACATACCATCTCATGTGTGAGTCAGTCCTGGTAAAGATATTACTTCAGAGGGGCAGGGAAGATGGCTGCTTGACAAGTTCACCCTAGAATGAATTCCTGATCAGGGTGGGGGCCGAACACATTTGCATTCGATAGAAACAGGTGAGGTGCACGAGCCTTGCTGAAAATCTCTCTCTGGGGACTTTTTGAGCCCAAAGGGCCCCACAGTTGATCCATGGAGAGCGCATCACTAGATCTTCAGCTGCCTGTGCTTCGGGCCAAGAAGCTACCTCCACCATATTCTTTCCTTTCTCTCTTTTCTGTTTTCTTTCTATTTTTGAATGGGCATAATCATGCTTCAGGATTCCCCTCCTACCATCGTTTAGCATTACCAGCTGCATGAGACTTTGTGATGTGCTTTCTGGACTCCACAGAACACCCCCCCCCCTCCAGATGGAATGTAGATGGAATGTTATAAATATAGGGTGAGTATGTATAGGTGGGTGGGTGGGTGGATGGATGCCAACAGATCTAACCACAGAAGGAGTACCGAGCTGCCCCAATTCAGTTGCCACTGGAGATGTCATGTCTGTAACTGTAATAACATTTTCAGCAGTCTTCTAGGGGATTTCCAGTTGGGGTGGCAAAATTTGTTCTTAATTGTTTATGATCAAATTTGACTCTCATTCAGACACCAAATACATACTGATAGAACTTGGACAGTGATGAGAAGCTCCTTTTTTCTTTATGCATACTTTTTTCTGCCTTAGACAGGACTTGGAAGACTTATGCTACTAGCATTTCTTTCTGGAACAAACATCATTTTCGATACATCCTTGGATACATCAGTTTGGACCTCTAATTTTTCTGCAGGACTGAAATATTGTAGAACTGGAACTATTGTGATGCACCCCCTTCATATTAACAGCTACTTGGTGTTTGGGCACCCATTGCCAAATTATGTCAATGTGCAAATGAGTCCTGAAAGGTTTAGATTGGATTCTCTGGGTATAAATTGGGCCATTTTGGAGATTCTTTTGGAGACACTTCTTATCTTCCAGAGGAGATGGTTTGGCAGTTGTTTCTACTCCATTGTCATTCAGTTGCTTGCCACCCTTTTAGAAGATACAGCCCATCTTTTGCCTTCTCCTTATTCCATTCCTTATCTTCTTAGAGAATAACAATCTGTTGTTTAAGAACTATATTGTCACTAATTTTTGGGGTGCTTTGCACTTTATTGCTCCTATTTCGTAAACATCTGGATTTTACCTGAAGTAAAAGCTGGATAAATATTGAAGTTCCTCTGTCACCAATGTATCCAAGAATTTCAAGGGAAGATAAGAGAATTTCAAGAAGACTAGTGCAATTTCAAGGAAAGGGTAGAAATACATACACATATGTAACAGTGGATCCTTCTATTTCTGCTTGTTTAGAGCAGAAACATGAGTAGTAGAATAAACTACTGAAAATAATTTATCTTATCAGCTCTATTATTGAAATTGTGCTCAGAAGCAGAATTTTATGACACTGACACATTTTCTTGTTTGGCTAAAATAAGGACAGCCATTTAGCTGTTTGCATTAGATGGAAAATATTTTCTGAGTGTCATGGTAAATAGTAGAAAGATTGATCACAGATGATCTGTGCAAAAAAAAACATCTTTCAATTCTTCTAAAGTCTCTCTCTCTCTCTCTCCCTCTCTATCAGTGATATTTGTGTGGGAAGCTGCATGAATCTACAACTCCCCCATAATGTGAGAAATGCTTATCCGGATGCAAATAGAGCATTTTACTTACTGATTAGGTCAGTTAGAAATGACCAAATGCTTCAGACAAGGAATCATCCCTGGGATGATATTTAGGGGGATAACAACTTCATATTATCCTATATAATAAAACATACAGGGTACTTCCTATGATGTGCAGGCCCTCTGATTGGCCATTGGAGGAAGGGCCCCCTTCCCCCAAGGGCCACTTAGAGATGCTGGCGTGCCATCAATAATAGCTGTCAGGGCTCTGATTGGACCTTGCTAGGAGAGGGGCCTCCTCCACTGAAGACCAATCAGAGGGTCTTCCACCCCTCTCTGCAGGGGCCATAAATCCTCACTGCCACCCCCACAGCCCACCACCTGCCAATCTACCCACCCTCCTCATAGATCAAGCACTGCCCCAATCTGTCACCCCTTCTGGCCAACCCCAGAGCTGCTTGCCACCACTTTGCACCAACAGCTGCCTCAAGCATCTGCCATGTCTGGGTGCATGCCTTCTTGTTTGGTGGAAAGTTCCACCAGCCTCCACCATGGAACTCCACCCACCCTTTGCTGTCTCACCAGTTCCCAGTTCACACCCCACCTGGTGGTATAATGCCTCACTATCCTACCTCAGCCTCCCACAGTGAGTGGTGGTGGTGATTGGGAGCCAATGCTGACTTCAATTCTCCCTGCAGGTTGAGCACCCCCAAAGGCCTCTGAGGAGCATCCCCACCCACCTCCATGTGGGATGATAACTATCACTAGCTTTTATGGAATTGATATGATATGGAACATTTATGTAACAAATTCATAAAAAGGCATTAATGGGGGGCTCGGGGGGGCTACTAGATTATGAAATTGTATGGAGAACATCATTTGGATAATAAAACTGAACCAAATGTGTGCAACCCTAATGCCCATGAATTCTGTCTGGGTGCAACCCTAATGCCCATGAATTCCACGGCGAGGCCGCACCCGGGGCGCAGAGAAGGCCGGCGGGCGTCCCACCAACCCACCCTGAAGGCTTGCAAAGCCTTCTCTGTGCCCCGGGAGCAGCCTCACCACGGGGGGGCTACTAGATTATGAAATTGTATGGAGAACATCATTTGGATAATAAAACTGAACCAACTGGGTGCAACCCTAATGCCCATGAATTCTGTCTGGGTGCAACCCTAATGCCCATGAATTTCGCGGCAAGGCTGCTCCCAGGGTGCAGAGAAGGCAAGCGGCCGCCCCCCCACACCCACCATGAAGGCGGCAAAGGCTTCTGCGGGGCTGGGGGCGGCACTGGATGGCTAGCTGAGCCAGCCAGCGGCATCCCCAGGGCCGCAGAAGCCTTTTTGCTCCCGCAATCGAGAGGAGGGCCAGGGAGCGGCAGGCCTACCTTCCCTCTCGGTGGCCAGTAGAGCAATGGCCACCGAGCGGGGAAGGTTTGGCCTCGTAGAGGACAGCGCGGCTGCTGATTGGCGGTATGGAGGTGGACTGACAATGTGGACTGACAAACGGAGGGCCTCCCAATTGGGCCCTCCGCTTGTCAGTCCAGGGGAAGGGGCCAATGGGCACCATTCCTCATCACAGACAGGGCCCGCCACCAGGGCCCTTACTCGATTATTTAATCCGCTCCGCAGGAGCGGTTAAAGATTGGTGAGTAAAATAGGACAGCTTGTAACTTTCTGTGCATAGACTTGGATTTCCAAATCCTGCATAGCCAATAAGAAAAAATAATAGTTGAAACTATGTTGCTGCTAGAGCATCTTTAATACAAATGAGGTGTCATTAGGAACCAATTTTACTGCATTATTTAAGGCTTAGAAATTATTACTGTTGGTACAATTACTGAAGTAAAAAAATCTCTTGACATTGTTTAGGCTAATGAGTTTAAAAAAAATTTTGTAATGAAAGCAAAAGTGGGGGGGGACTGCCCCCTCAGACATCACAACTGAAGAGATCAAGCTGCATTGAAAAGGTTAGTCTCTTCATTATGGTGCAGAGAGAGAAAAGAAGAACTTAAACATAAAGGAGGTGATGGTCTTTTCAGGCAGAATTGCCTCCCGTGTTTTAGAAGCATTTCAAATGCTTATTTTCCCTACAGGTATGTGTGAGTGAGGCTTTCCTCCTTTCCTGGAGGGGAATGTTTTTGAATTAAAACGGTGTATGCCTCTCTTGTCTCCTTGAATTTAGTTGATTTCATCATTTCCCCATTCCCCTATGATTTGCAGGGCAGGGGAGAGTGATTGGGTGTACAGAGCATCAGCCTCTATTGGAGCAACTCACGGCTGCCCGCAGTGTCAGGCAGCCATCCCCCACCCCTGGGAAGATGTTGCTGCCTGGCATGTGCCCAGCCTCTTACAGAGGCCCCAAAACCTGGCGGAGTCTGGCATGCAGGAGCAGACTCCACCCCAAAGGATCTGCCCCCAAACATAACTGCCAGCTATGACAAAGTATATGTAACAAGAAAACAAATGAGCATATAAATAGCATACAACAAAGGCAGGAAGAATGGGAAGCAAGCCGCTGTGAGGTAAGGGGTGAGAGGCTGCCCGCCCAGTCTGGCTATCCTTTTAAAGCCGGTCCAAGCTCCATTGCTTGATTCGCTTGTGTGAGAACTGTGCACCTTGTGACAGTTCGTTCCCATCATGCCAGGGTCTCCTCACACAGGAATGTGCTGTTCTCTTGGCGCAGACTCTGCCCAAAATGATCCACCCCCAAACATAACTGCCACTGAGCTGAGGGGAAACACCCATCCCAGCTCCCTCCAATGCTCATTGACCAATGCAGCCCCAAATAAAAGGCGAACCTCTCCAAGCCGGAAGTCCATGCCCAGTTCTGACAGAGGCACGTCACCCTTCTGGAACAAAGCTTCATTTCCAAAAAGGGATACCTTGGGATACCTCAGGATCTCGTCACGTTCAGACGTACCCGATTCTAACTGCCTTGCATCCATTATGCTGTACCCGGTTACTCTTTTGAGGGGCCACCTCTCCACTCCCAAAAGCACCACAGCAACAATTCTGACCAGATTATCAGTGAGCCAGGGCATGTGTGCTGAAGAATAAGCAGTTTGAATAAGCAAGAATAAACTATGACGACTTGTGATTTTGATGTGATGCCTCAGTTGATACAGCCCAATACTAGATTTGCTTTCTTTACCACCACATTATACTGTCTGCTCATTTTTAGCTTGCAGTCCACAAGTACCTCAAGATAACGTCCACCCAGACTGCTACTCAGAAATGTATCTCCTATCCAATATGCATGCTTCTCATTTTAGTGACCCAGATTTAGAACTCTGCACTTACCATTATTGAATTGAATCTTGCTCATTTTCCCAGAATGTTCAGATCTTGTTGAACTCTATCTTCTGGGCTGTTTGGTACTCCTGACAGAGTGTGACTGGCTGAAAGTCACCCAGTGAGTTTCCATGGCACAAATGGAGATTTGAACCTGGGCCTCCCAGATACTAGTCCAGCACACCTAACCACTACATCACACTGACTCCCTTGCTGGAATGCTCCAGTTCAGTTTCAAAATGCATTCTCCTCCACCCAGTTTATTAAACAAACAAACTTGCATCCTCACCCTGGGGGGATTTATCTGGAAACGGAGAGAGTGGGGATCCTGAATAAGCAGCTCTCTCCATATAAGAGGAATGATCTGATCCTTCCTTATTACCTATATCTTGGATTTAATCCATTTCTATTCCAGAAAGTAATGTAGGGGACCAGACTTGCACAAACCTAGACCGTTTCTGCACTGGGAATTTTGCTGCTGTGGCTCCCATGTGGGAGCACAAAACTGGAGTGGACAAGAGGCAGCTCTCTATCTGGCGGTTTCAGGTGACTCTCTTTATCCAAAGTGGATGGGTTACTAGGGCGGATGAATGCGACCACTTGCCCCCTTGATCCCTGTCCGTCTTGGCTCCTTAAGGGGAGTAGTGGACGGACAGGTGATCAGCTCAGGGATATTATCAACTGCTCTCTCCAACTGGGAGAGTTCCCTGAGGCATTGAGGGAAGCTGTGGTGTGCCCTCTCCTCAGGAAACCATCTCTGGACTTGCATGACCCTGCAAGCTACCGCCAAATAGCACACTTAGCGCTCCTGGGAAAGGTGGTGGAAAGGGCTGCGGCGGACCAGCTCCTAGCGTTCCTGGAAGATACTTCAGCCCTCGATCCATACCAGTCTGGCTTCCATCCTGGCCATGGGGTTGAGACGGTGTTGGTCTCCTTGTTGGATGATCTCAGTCGCCAGCTTGACCGAGGTGGCTCTGCTGTGCTAGTTCTTTTAAATCTGTTGGCCGCGTTTGATGTGGTCGATCATGAGCTGCTAGCAAGCCATCTCACCAGTACGGGGATAAGGGGTACAGCCTTGCGCTGGATACGCTCCTTCCTCCAAAACCGGACACAGAGGGTAGCAGTGGCAGATGAACTATCGGGCCCTTACCGGCTCCCTTGTGGGGTCCCACAGGGCTCGGCGCTCTCAGGTGTGACAGGGAGGTGTGGCCAGCTGACAGCCTGGATCCAGGGCTCCTTGAAGCCTGAAAAATATTTCAGGAGTTCCTCCATGGTCAAAAGACTGAAAAAGGCTTTTTCCCTCGCTAGAATGCTCCTCTCTAGAATGTTATGTGATAAAGTACATAAGTAAAAGTTTAACAGAATCATCCCAAAGAAACAGATTGTACTAAACAAAGTCCCTCTCCCAAAAGTCTTTAATAAAAGATTTATTATAAAAGGGAGAAAAGGGGAATGTGAAGTTGGATTATTTTAAAAAGACAAAAAAGGGAACATGCACACAAAAGCATATAGACTTTCAAATAAAAACCATTGCAGTTAATCTAACACAGTTAAATTCATGTTGTCTAAACTGTAGTAGCTTCCTCAGAGCATGTACAGAGCCCCTTGCAGTAATCATCATAATAAGAAGAGTTGTTTTTTTATATACCACTGTTGACTACCAGACAGCGACTCCAAGTGGCTTATCATTGCCTTCCCTTCCTCTCTCCACAACAGTCAACCTGTGAGGTTGGTGGGGCTGAGAGAGCTCTGACAGGATTGCTCTGTGAGAACAGCACTATTAGGAGTGTGACTAGCCCAAGGTGGCTGCATGGGGAGGAGTGGGAAAATAAACCCAGCTCACCAGATTAGAAGCTGCCAGTCTTAACTACTACACCAAGCTGTATGAGGGGTCTTTAGCTCCTACCCAAACTCCTGTGGGCCCACTTTCTGCTGAAGAATGAAGAGAAGGGAAAATCCCAACTGTCCAGATAGATATCGTCAGTGGAATCTAACCTAAGCTAGCCTCTTCTCTAACAAGTTGATTTAGCCATTCACATGAAAAACTCCATCTCTGAAGCACCTTAAGTAGCTTGATAGACTATCTGGATAACAGGAGGACCTTGTAATTATGATTGATTTCAATTTCCCTGATGTGTGCTGGGAAACAAACTCTGCTAAACAGTCAGGCAACTTTCTGACCTCCTTGGCTTATCATTTCATTTATCAAACAGTTGTCTCCCCATACTTTGCTTGAGAAAGAACCAGAAGTAGCAAAAATGATATCAGGACCATGAGTTTCCATCTATTTGAGGCATCCATTCCCCTATATCAACTTTCTTATCTCAACTATTGGAACTGTGTGTGGGGGGGGGGGGGCTACTAGATTATGAAATTGTATGGAGAACATCATTTGAATAATAAAACTGAACCAACTGGGTGCAACCCTAATGCCCATGAATTCTGTCCATCATGCTTGCTCTCATTTTTGAAATTGATTTATTACTTGCAATTAGATTTCAACAGTCCCTGATCTGTTCTCTTGATTCAGATTAACTTAACACAAGTTTTAGGGCAAACTTAGTCTTTCCTTCCTACAACCAGATCCTCATCCTTTGGCCTCTTGGTCTCAAAGTGAATTCTGTTAACCTGACCTTCCAACCCAAACTGCCAGGTTACTGCCAAGATCAGATTTCTGATCCTTAATTTTTGCCCCAGAAGGTGGTCTTACCATCTAGGAGGCCAAAAAGCCAAGCAAGTTGTATCTACAGACTGACTCCTGTCATTTACCTGTGACCTCCGCAACTGATCAAAAGACAATAAAAATAGCTGGAGGGCTAAGGAACATGATGAGCATCTAGAGCCTGAAGCTATCAGACATGCAGTAAGTTTTTAAATCAGAAGATATTGTATTTACAGGGTAAATACACATGTAATCAAGCACAAGAGGATTTTGTTCAAATGTGTCTATTTGGCAGGGAGGATACTCACTTTGTAATGTTAATTTTCCAGAAGAGGGTAGTGAAGCATACATATTAAAATAAGGTTTCCAGGTGACTAAAGTATGACAACAACAAAATCTGTGTGAAGACACCTTCTTCCACAATGATTAGCCATCCTCTCAATTTTTTATCTAACTTCATCTGTTCACTATTATTTGATAACTATGGCTGCATTGCCTATCATGCCATGGCACCATAACTGGGGTCAACAACAGTGCTGGAACTACACTTACTTTGGGCAATTGAATCTCCCCTCCCCCTATACGCCAGACTATTTCCATCAAAATATGTTCTAAAATGACTCCTGATTGCAGTCAGTGTCAACATTTTCAATGGCATTTAGACGTTGCTGTTTCCAAGCAATCTGACAGCAAGCTACCTTGAAAAATCCGAAGTGTCAACAAAATAATAGAAAAGGGCTTTCTGAATAATCACTTGAGGAAATCAAATCAAAAATTCCTCATAGTCTAATGCTAGGAAAAAGCTGGTAGGGACCTAGCATTTATAAACTCCTGAGCAGCCGTGAGAATGAATTTAATAGCAAACAATGGGATCACAAAGTGTAAAATTATCTTGCAGTACTGCTAACTACCTGACATTAATCTGGCAGGTGATACATCAAAATGCCTTTGTTTTGAGATAATATTTTGTGATATTAAATATATGGCAGCTCACCCTGTCACATGTATCACTTCACAATCAAAGAAGTAGATTGAACTGTCTAGTACTGCCCCCTCCCCAATTTGGCACAGTGCACCACAAAAAATGTCAGTCGCCTTCACCCTTAAATGGAAGAACTGCTCCATCATGAGAATTGCTGTTTGTCGAACAGTGTGAGGAGCAAACCCTTAAGTTAATCTATGACCAAAAATACTTTAGAAAAGAATATACAGTGTCTTGTCTGTCTATCATATTTATATACCGCCCTCCCCTACAGCTCAGGGAGGTTTACATAAAACTTGGGAGAACATAGAACAAATACAGTATAACTCAGTAACTCACCCCATCCAGGTTGACAATCGGGTTTCCTTGTTTGGACCCTTCCTGCCCAGTCATAGGACCTCCATCATTGACAGGTTGAGCTTCAGATGAGCTTCTGCTTGAGGCTCCTCATCACTACTTCCAGACATCTGGCTAAGGTTTCTGGGAATGAATCAGGGTGGTCATCCATCAGGATGAAGAGCTGGGTGTCATCTGCAAATTGATGACATCCCATCTTGAACCACTGTACCAGCTGTGCAAGAGGGCACATAAAGATGTTAAGCAAGATTGGAGAGAGGACCACACCTTGTGGGACTACACATGTGTATTGGTGGCAACTTGATTGTTTCTCTCTAATTATTACTCTCTGTCTGTGATCTCAGAGAAAGGAGATCATTGCAGCACTGTCCCCCATATCCCAGCATTATCAAGGTGGTGAGCTAGAAACTCATGCTCATCTGTGTCAAATACTGCTGTGGGGCCTAGTAGCGTGAGCAGCACTGACCAGCCTCAGTCCTGCTGACCATGGAGGTTATGTGTCATAAGGACTAATACTGTTTCAACCCCATGGCCAAGCCAGAGGCCTGAGTGCGATGGATCTAGGAATGAAACTTCATCCAGGAATGTTGATCTTTGGTCCATGGTAGTCCTTTCCATGATTTCTCCCAGAAACCCTAGATGCAAGATGGGTCAATAGTTGGCAGGCTCCTGTGGGTCAATAACCTTAGAAGTGTGTAGGGAGTAGTCAACCCTGCCTCCCCGACTGGCAGGTGAAACCATAGATTTTCTGTTGAACCTTAGAGTGGCATGATTCATTTTATTTTTAAATTTATTTTTCAGATTTTTATGCCACAGTTCTCTGAGGACTCAGGGTAGCTTACAACATATCTTTAACACTTAACTGTATAAATATATGTGTATGAGCCAGTCCGGCCTCTGCTTCTGGTCCCTGGAACATAATAGGCCAATCCAGATGTGCACAGCAAAGCTGTGCGCATCCTGATTGGGCCAGCCCTTCTCGCCCCTACCCCCAATAAGTTGGGCGAAGAGCACTCTGGTGCACTCACCGCCATTCAGAGCCTGAACACCACTGGGAAAGGAGGTCACGATCTACACCTCCAAGCACGAATGCCCCAGAACAGTGGTCCCCAACCCCCAGTCCGGAGACTGGTACCGGTCTGTGGATCAGTCGATACTGGGCCGTGGCTCCTCCTCGTCCTCCTCCCCAGCTGTTGCCTCGGGAGCTGCCCTGCCTCTCTGCTGCCAGCTCACCTTTGGTGCTCTCCAGTGGCCGCCATGGCTGGGGCTCTCCCTTGGCATGGCACTGCACAGCTGCTGCTGGCAGCGCCCTCCAGCGGGCAGTGGGAAGTCAGGGGCACCAGCAGGAAAGCAAGTGGAGCAGGGGCTCAGGTGGCAGCAATGTCCCTCGGCAAAAGACTACCCCCCCGGGCCTCAGTAAAATTGTTAAGCGTTGACTGGTCCCTGGTGATAAAAAGGTTGGGGACCACTGCCCCAGAAGACAGACCTTGTCAGTGAGGGCACCTACCACCCTCCCAGTGCAACCCACAAGCTCACCCTTTGGAAACTCCTGAGCCCAACTCTCCCCTCCATGGCACAGTGAATGGAGGTATGATGCAGCCGCCCTCCAGGACCCCAGTGGACAGCCCCTCTGCTCCCAGATAAGTTGCCTACCACCCCTTACCTCCCCCCACCCCCACGATAGCGCTTGTTGTGTTTGAAGATCCAATGGATTTAATTCCAGTTGATACAACAAAACAAAGTTAAAACATATAAACGTTAAAGTCCAGTTTACATTAAAACCAGGAGACTCACTGTCTTCTCTCAAGTTGCTATGATATGGATTCAGCCAAAAATGACATCATGCCATTGGCTTATATCATTTCCCCAGCCTTCTGTTGGGTACCAGCTGCTGGCAGGCAACCCTAGAAGAGTGTCACATTGCTTGGGGTTCCAGTATTAGGGCCCACATAGACATTTCCTAATGAATCCATGCAGGATAGCCTGAGCATCATCAATGATATAAACATGTAAGAACACTGAGGACATTTAATATTTTTTCAGTCATCATCTTCATTTTAACATTGACTCAAAATGTCATGGAATCTGTGGAAGAAAGGCAAAAGACCAGAAGAAACCACTAACTTTGTATTTTGGCAGTGTTTATTTAAAAGGAAAGAAAATGTTTATTTGGAAAGCAAGGCATCATATAATTTGGCTTACAAGATGATCTACAAAGTCATTAGTTGGAGCCATAGGCATTAGTTAGACTGATGTAAAATTGCTATGGAGTTCGAAATAAAGGCTACTGTAAATGTGCCAAGATATTGATGATACAGTGAAGGCAAGGTTGTTTAATTTGTATACCTTAGAGCCACAGTCATTAGTCTTCTGGAATGCTTAAGGCAACTCTGATAAAAGTTTTGTTGGCATATTCATCTTAATTCTTAGAACATAGGTCATGTTTATTAGGTCTCATGCTTATAAGCTGCTTATCTCTGGTTAACCACATCCATAATTTTATTTTTAAACTTTCAGTGGAAGCTATTTTCAGATCCAAAGTAGCACTTCCAATACTTTGAATCATAATTTTAATAGGCAGTTGCATCTGCCCTCAGCCACAGATATAATAGATGTGACATTACAAAAATATTTAGCGGGTGTGATTTGTGCTGTTGACTTATGGAGCCCATGTAGAGTATGAGCAATGTTTCCTGGTCTGGTCATGTGGGGAAATCTCAGTCAAATCACCTGCTGCCCTTGTTCAAACCAGATGCTTTCACTTGTCCACTACAATGCAAGACTAATCACTGCAAGAGCAGTGTATTCAGAATTTATGAGAATTCCCTTGAACAGCATTCCTACTTTGGCTGAACCCTTGTTAGTGATTCCAAACTGTTTCAGGCATTGTGCCATTCTGGAAATCATCAAATACATCCCTACAGTTTGCAGATCTATAAATAGGGGTTAGCTGCTATGAATGTTTTCATTAATTTATGGTTTAGTATATATTTTTTTCACTTTGGGTTACCTAACATTCACTGCTTTCAGTTTTTATTTTGCCATTTTGGGGCACAGGGCACAAAAAGAATACAGAAAAATGTATTATCTCATACTACATAATCATTGATCTCAGCATACTCACTTAGTATAGGGAGGACCATTAATCATCTTCTTCCTTATAGGTATTTAGGGAATATATTCAGGTATCAAGATAATATTTAGGATTCTTGGGTACACTGGGCAGCAGTTCATGAAACATTTCAGAAATATCTGACAATAAAGAATTTGGGCTGGCATTTTATGGCTCCTAGGCCTATTTTTCTTCTGTAGCAGTGTTAACCCAACAACAGGACTAAGGTCAAATCTCTGAAGTAGAAATGGGAGGGCATTTCTGCAGGAGGAACAGAACCAGTGCAATGTGCTAGTGCCCAGCAGCAGAACCCAGTGCCCCCAGTGTGGCAAATGCCATCTCAAGAGGACTGACTGATGGCAAACACAGAATCATAATCTCAGCAAGAGGGAGGGGGGTTGCAAGGACAGCAGAACAAGTGCAATAGTGCCCAGATGCACAACTCCAGTGCCAGTGCTAATGTGGCAGCAGTGCAACATAAACCCAACAGACCAAACCAATGTCACACCACAGTTTCGCAATTAACCCAAGCAATAAAAGGCCTGAGGCCTTGGCCTCACCCACCCTCACCCCCATACACAAACACAGCCACCAGGCCCAAACAGTAACAAAACTGGAACAAAATCAGAATAGAAGAAGGAAGAACAACCAAAAAAGACCGGAGGCCCTTGGATGTAGCTCTCCCACTACCTCCCAAGCCCAAAGGTCATAAACAATAAAAGAAGAAAACTTAAAAAAAATGTTCTTCAAACAGTCCATGTCTTCTTCTGAGTTGATCAGAAGTCCACAGCTGGTCTCTCAGGCCATGCAGCACTGCAGGAGTCAGGCTCATAGCAGCAATGAGCTAAAACTACAGCCACATACTCTCCAAACCTGTCTCAAATAGCAATGAAGCGTAGCTCACCAAGACAGTTGCTTGTGAGCTCTCTGGCCATGCACAGAACATTTTTTTAAAAACCCAACTTCTATGATTGGCTAAAGAGCAGTTTCCTCCCTAATGTAAAATCTGGTTTGCCATATCCTACTCCCCTCCCTCCTGTTACCTGGGAAACGCATGGTGGAAAACAAGGTTGTAATGCTGGACTTCACATCTGATTCACATCAATTATCAGAAAACCAAAATAATAGCTTTCAGCACTTTCCAAAAAACTAGAAAGTGGCATATAAACAACCACAGTATAGAACCAGTAAAACGTTTCAAATACCTAGGAATGGTTCTGCAGGCAAATGGCTCAAAAATGCCCATAGTAACCATCTTGCTGACAAAGGAACCAGATCTGCACAAAACATCCTTAAGTTCCTACGGAATAAGGGTGGTCACTGTGTCCCGGCTGCCCTTAAAGTCTATCAGGCCAAGACTCTAGCCCAACTGCTTTACGGTACATTCCTAGGCCCTCCATCCACCCGCTTTACCCCACTCGAATGGGTACAAACCAAATTCCTGAGAGCAGTTTTACAAGTTCCCAGGAGTGTGTCAAACTCCCTGGTCTGGTTGGAAACTGGAATGCTGAAAGTTGAGGCGAGGGTTGTAATTTCCTCTCTCCATCTCTGGCTAAAGCTGATTTTCAACCCCAGTGGTCTACTACCCTTAATTTTAGAGGATACCTTTCAATCTGCTGGCTAGTGGTGGTTAGATGTAAGATTGAATGTCTTGGCTTTTCCTCACGTGCTTTACTTTTGGCAGGTATGGACTCAGCTAAAAAAATGATAAAACAAAGAATTCAAGATACTGAGCGGCAAGCGGACCTTTCTAGTTCCCCCATCTTTAGGTCACCGCTCAGTAACAGATATATTCTTATTCTCGCTTCATATCTTTTTACTCTGGAAAGTAACACTCACAGAAGAGCCTTTACCCTGGCTAGGTGCATGGCACTACCCTCAGCAATATTGGAAGTGAGGTATAAAAGGATCCCCTTCTCTGAGAAAACATGCCTCTGTAATTCTGGCCTGGTAGAAGATCTTGAACACGTTTTTCTGTACTGTCCTTTCTATGCTGAGGCCCGAGCTGAGTTCATCCATCCCTTTGTAAAGCAAAAGTTAGGATGAACTGTAACACATAACACAGACATTATCAATAAATTACTGTCTGATGAATCCCCCCAAATCAGTAAACCTGTTGCTAAATTTTGTTCAATAGTATGTAGAGTTTGTGGAGCTGGTAGGGTCGACCATGAAAAATGAAATATGAGGATTTTGTTTCAGGCTCAAAGCTATTTCTGCTCTAGTTTTAAAAAACCACTAAACATTTTACCACCAAGTTTTAAAGTTACTTTTAATAATATATACATATATTTTTGTATTTTAAAATCATGTTTTATCTGGAATGCATTGTATAATTACCTCTGTTGTATGTATGGTGCAAACCGTAATAAAATTTCTACTTCTGCATCTGAAGTCAGCAACAAGTTTGCAAATTGCAAACCTGCAATGCAATGCCATTTACAAAGTCATTGCAATGATTGACTTAGCTCCCCCAAAGTGGCTTTTGCCATGGGTCTGAAAAAATACCCCTCTCCCTTCCTTCCTATTGTGTGGGAAATCAAAGCACTAGTGTTCATGCCTGAAATGAGTTCCCCAGTAACACCATGGCCCTATCAGAACTAACACAGTTCTGTCAGACCTGCAAGACAGAGCTCTTCCACCAGGCTTATGGTTGAGGCCAATTTGGACAGCCAAAATATGAACAAAAAAGGGCCTTCCCCATTGTAACTTAATAGCTCATCATCTGCTCCAATCATAAGAATTAATTGGGGATATCAGCAATTGTTGGCAGATTAACTCTTTAATCTATTTTAATTGATTTTAACTGTTATTATCTTTAATCCACTCCTGTGGAGTGGATTAAATAAAGCAGTAAGGGCTGGTGGGGAGGTTAGGGTGGGCTCTGTCCGGGATAAAAACTTGGAGGAGCGAATCAGGAGCCGCAAAGCGGCTCCTGATTTGCTCCTCTGAGTGGCACTCCAGGGCCAAGTGTCCAATTGGGAGGCGCGCATAGCACGGCTCCCTATTGGACACTTGGCCCGTCTCCCAAACGCCGCGCCTCCAACTCTGCAGTCAACCGAGCTGCCATCCTTGCTGGATGGCCACCAGGGAGGAGGCTCGCCACATGCCACTGCGGTCCAGGGAAATTGCTTCCTCGCCCAGCGACTGCCCTTCACCTCTGAGCCGGCTCCGACCGACTCCGCTGCCCACGACAGTGCCCATCCCTGCCCTTCCCACCCCCACCCCAAACGTCCGTCACCGCCCGCCAGCACCCACCAGCGCCCGCGACCTTCCCCCCCAATTCCCACTCTCCGCTTCGCTGACTCTCCGAGGAGTTCCCGCTCGCCGCTGCGTCCACACCCCGAGCTCCTGGGGCCGCTTCCCTGCTCGCACGCCTTGAGAACACCTTCGCTGCCGCCGCTATGTCCAGGCCCAGCACTCCACAAGCCCGGAAACTACAAGCAGCCTGCTGCCCACGTGCTCCGCCGCCCACGCCCTGACGACGCTTCTCCAGACGGCCCCAAAATGGCCGCCGCCACGGCGGGCCTGATGCGTGCGTTCCACGCCGCCAGCGCCAAGTCCTGCCTTCGCCGCCCGTGCCTCGCTGCTCCCACGCCTGGTCCTCGCCTTCTCCACGCCGCCGCCGCCCTGTGCCTCGCCCAGCCACTGGTGAGTCGCCCCGAGGACAGGGGGCCACAACAGCTACACCCACCACCACCCCAACTATGCTCGCCTGCCCAGCCGCCCTCCACCACTCACTCACGCACCTAGCGCCCGCTGTATTTGTCCCACAGCGGGCTTAATTTCTAGTATTTTTAATAATGTTGTAAACTGCCCTGAGATGGCTGTTCTGATAGGGGTAGTCTAGAAATTTAAGAATGAATGAATGCTGATTTAAAGGTTCAGGCAGCCAAACCCACAACCCTGGCACTCCATGCTTACCTGAGGCTAGAAGAGTAGGGCAGCAGAGAATGGCACCCCTGGAAGGATTAGAAATAAATTGAGGGTGACCATCTCCATCCTCTCTGGCTTGACATAGCTCCTCCGGTGAGACCTGCCAGTGGATGTTCCCTTATCAGGATTGTCCTGCCGCTGCTGTCCGCTGTGCTGCCCTATCTGGCCGCACCCAGTGGAAGCTTGGAGGAATATGACCTTGGGCAGGAAGCCAAGCCTGAATCACAAACCGTTTAGCAAAGTCAAAGTCCAGTCTGGATCTTAACACATGCTGAGGCAACCAAAATGCAAGGGAGAACTGAAAACAGAGAGTCAAATGAGCCAGCAGGTGTCGAGATACCAGTAAAGCCAAGTCAGGAATCAAAGCCAGCCCATTTACCAGAGCTGTTATCCAGGAGCTGCAAGCAGGAGTCAGAAACTGGGGATTAAACTGGTAGGACTTTGCTGTAATGAGGGTGGGTCAGGAAAAGGCTATCAGACTGATGGGAGGCTTTTGTATGGGTTGCACCCATGCTGAGGAGCTGTTTCTGCCTTGCCTAACTGCAGCCTGGCTAAGGGGTTAATTGGCTGCCCCTGGGGAATCAATTTTCATCCCTAGAAGCAGCCCCAGCAGAGCCCCATCTAATTTGACATGGAGCCTGAAGCTGGGCACTTCTTCTATGTTCTGTGAAGTCTGACCTCCTTCGCTGTCTTCTACACTCTGGTGAATTGTCTGGGTTGTCCTACAGTGCCGGCAGGGTTGGGGTTGGGTCTGGCAGAGGCATCAGTCCGTTTCTGTGGCTAGGTCCTGGCTGCTCCTCTGGATCAGAGCCTAGATCATGCCAATCGTCTACCTGTGCCTGTTCTGGCATCAATAAAGGCAGTAAAGGCTGGCTGCACTAATTGATTGGCTGCACCTAAGTCCTGTTGTTGTGGCAACGACTCGGAGGCTAGAGGTCAGGGCAGGTCTGGAGGCCACAGCAAGGGCATGACACCTGCTCCCCTCCATCACCTGCTTCCTCTGAGTTAGTTTGATGCTACAAGCAACCCTTTTGGGTCATGCATCACCATCACCCTCCTCATAGATGCCCCTTTGGATCTCAAAGTAGGGGCAGGTTTCCGGAGCTGCTCTGGAACCCTGGTTGAGGGCAACACAGCAGAACTATTCCACCCCTATTGTTTTAGTTTTGGACTGTCACTCTAGCTGTTGTGGCCCATAGCCCGCATCCTCATGGCCACCTTTTCAAAAACCTCCCGGTTTCTATGGGAGGTATTAAGGGCATTTTGCACCTTCTCCTCCACAAATATGGGGCTTAAGTATTTTGTTTGGATATTCGTGTAGAAGGGATTATAAAAAAGGATATGCAAAATATTTTTAGTGTTGCTTGTCTGTTGCATGGGCAGTATCTGTCTGAATAATCTACCAAATCTTCCAAAAAGGATTGCTGAGAGTAAAATGTTATATCTGGCCAAATAAAGGGCTCAGCATTGATTTAGTATTTCAAATTGATATAAATATGGAGTTATCTGGCCTGCTTCCAATGAAATCCCCAGATTCAAGGGGGAACAAGTTTTATTTGCTACACTGTTAAGGTTTCGTGCTTCAATGCCTAGAATTCTGTGTTTTATCATATGAAAAGCCTTCGAGGCCGAGATATGAGATAATGAGTCCATGGACAGGCCTAAGGATCTAATTTTTGTTTCAACATGAGCTAACCAATTGGAAGAGTTCGATTCTACAAGCATTTGATAAGTTCCTTTTATTAAAAAAAAATCTAGCTTGTACTTGGAACCTATACTGGTTCAAAAGATGGCTCACAACTTAGCAGGCCAAACAATTAAAAAATGTAGCCTTTGACCACCTATCCCAATTTCTCTAAAACTGGCAAGGCTATATGACAAATGAACCTGGATAGGAACACAAGAACACACAGCGGGTTCTGTTTATAACCAGGGAAGATTATTGAAAGCAGCCCTTTGAAAAATCCAGATTTAAATAAGAACTTGTTGTTAAAAGTTCTTGTGGACATGCAAGGGAACTTCACTTGAATGTTGCTTTAAATGGTGATTAAAAATGATATAAAAACATATTTTATGTATAACTGTATATTCTAAAACAATTGTGGGTGCTTAATACTGACTTCTGAGGAAGACCTGTATAGGTCGAAACATATTAGGTCCTTACTTATGAATGTATGACCAATAGAAAAAGCGTTACTCCTATTTTTATTGTTCGTCCGTCAGGGCGACTAGCGCTGTCTCTACCCCATGGCCAGGCCGGAAGCCTGACTGGAATGGGTCTAGGACCGAAGCTTCTTCCAGGTATTCTGTCAGTTGGTTTGCGACTGCCCTTTCTATCATCTTGTCCAGAAACGCTAAGTGCGAGGCAGGCCTGTAGTTGTTAGGCTCTTGTGGGTTTAGAGATGTTTTTTTCAACAGTGGACGTACCACAGCCTCTTTCAAACCCTCCGGGAATTCTCCTGTTGTTAGAGATAGGTTGATTATCTCCCGGAGGGGGCCCATTATCTTTATGCCAGCTGTTTTCAAGAGCCAGGATGGGCAAGGATCTAGTGGGCATGTAGTTGGTCTTGTTGTTGCTAGAATCCTGTCCACTTCGGTCAGCATGAGTCGTCTGAAGTTACTCATAGTTTTCTCCAAAGACGGCCAAGGGGACTCTAGTTCACTTTTTGTATCTAAGGTAGGAGGGAGGTCGTGGCGGAGTGTCGAGATTTTGTCTGCAAAATGACTCGCGAATGCCTCACAGCTGATGTCCAATTGGCTACTGTTTTGTTGCCCTTCAATCAGGGCATTGAGGGATCGAACTACCTTAAACAATTGAGCTGGGCGTGAGTCTGCAGATGCGATGGTAGCCGAGTAAAAATTGCGTTTTACTGACTTCACCGCCATCTCATAGGCTTTCATCTGCATTCTATAAGATGTTCTCGAGGCTTCGTCACGAGTCTTCCTCCAAACTTGCTCTAGCCATCTCAGTTCCCGTTTCTTGTCGCAAAGCTCCTCAGTGTACCAGGGAGCTCGCTTGAGATGGGGCTGGAGAGGGCGTTGAGGAGCTATCTCATCAATGGCAGTCAGCAGTCTGTTATGCCAGTCACTGACCAGGTCATTGAGAGAAGTGCCGGGAGGCATTGGTTCCCGCAGAGCATTCCGGAATCCTATTGGATCCATAAGTCTCTGTGGGCGAGCTAAAATTTGCTCGCCGCCCAACTGAGGAGGTGGTGGGAGCCTTAGCCGAGCCTTTAGAGCATAGTGGTCTGACCATAGCACAGCTGTTGTTGTGACCAGATCCACATCCAAACCTGCGCCGAAAATAAGATCCAGGGTGTGACCTGCTTGATGGGTGGGGCCAACAACAAATTGCGAGAGCCCTAGTGTTGCCATGGATGACACTAGGTCCTGTCCAGTTCTAGAGGACAGTAGCTCAGCATGAACGTTAAAGTCCCCCAGGACTAGTAGACTGGAGAACTGTAGCGTCCAGGCCGCCACCGCCTCTAGCAGGGCAGGCAGGGCATCTGGCGCGCGGTACACTAGACAGATGGCCACGCTCTCGGTTGATCCCCATCCAAGGCCAACACATTCAATGCCTGGTATTGACGGCGCAGGAAGGGTTCTAAAGGAGAAAGCCTCTTGGGTTAGGATTG
Source organism: Paroedura picta (assembly GCF_049243985.1). Lineage (NCBI taxonomy): Eukaryota > Metazoa > Chordata > Lepidosauria > Squamata > Gekkonidae > Paroedura > Paroedura picta. The sequence goes on from NC_135371.1 coordinate 98,319,078, forward strand.
CCACCCCTCCTCCCCGCCCCGCTGTCCGGGACTGGTGGAAGACAGAAAACCCAGCAGGGGCTAGATCTTTGAGGGCAACTGTTTCCCCCTCCCTGGTCCAGGTTTCTGTCACGCATGGCAGGTCCGCTCTTTGCTCTACAAAGTGGTTTTGCAGCGTAGAGGTTTTGTTGTTTATTGACCTGGCGTTGCACAGCACCAGTGTCAGAGGCGGGTTGTTTACCTTTGCCTCCACCCTAGTGTCACGAGGGATGGGGCGGAGTCTGGAGGTGGCTCGAGTATGGTTGGTTTTCGGCCCCCTTGGTTTGATGTATCTCCGCCATCTGCTGTCTCTGCCTTTGCCCCTTATTATTGGGATCCCTGACCCTATCAAGGCCCCTGCTTTTTCTCCTTCCTCAGTTTTGCTAGGCATTATGAGCTCTATGGACACTGTTGGTTCAATTCTTAGTTCTATGGTTTGGCTGGGGTTGATTGTTGAACCCCGGTTCTGTCTTTGTGTGTGTGGGTTATGTATCTGTGGGAGGTTGGCCCTGATCGCTAATTACAGCCTCTCAGGGCTTTCCGGTTCCACTTGTGTGTAGTTATGTGCTGGGTGTAGGGTGTGTGTCATTGTGGGTGCCTGGAGGGGTGGTCCCGATAGCCTGTTGTGGCACCTCAGGGTTGCCCAGTCCAGGGGTGTGTGTTGTATGAGTGGCCTGAGTGTTATTTCATGTTGGATTTAGGTTGGAAGTTGTGGATTGGGTGGTGGCTAGTTGGCAGTTTGGGTTGTTTGGTGAGTGGAGGGTAGTTGATAGGTTGGTTGGATTAATTGCTTCGGCTGGGTTCAAGTAACTTGATTTTTTGGAATTTAAGTGTTTTTGGTAGGTTGGGGTAGAGTTTAGATTGTTGGGGTGGGGGTTGGTTTTTTGGGGGGGGTTCGGTATTGGGTTAGAATAGATTAATTGATAGTGGTTGAGTGTATATGGTGGGTGGGTGGGCAGGTGTTAATTTAGTGTGAAATCAATCAGGATTAGTTGATTGTATTGGTTTGGGTAGATCTGTTGGTGGCAATTTGTTGTTTTGGCTGGGTGGGGGTGTTGGTTAATTTGGTTTGGTTGGGTGGATGGGTGGGTGGGAGGAGAAGTTAATTTAATTTGGAATCTGTTCAGTGTGGGTTGGTAGTTGGTGAAGGGAACTCTTCTTATTTCTCTCCTGTCTCTCTCTTCCCTCTTTTTCCTTTTTTTCCCTTCCCCCCTTGTTTTTCTTTTCTTTCTCCCCCTCTCTCCTCGTTTTCTCCTTCTTTCCCCCCTCCTCTCTTTTTTGTTCCTTCTTTCCCCTCTTCCCTTCCTTTTCCCTTCTTCCCCTCCCCTCTCCCCCCCTTTTTCCTTTCTTCCCCCCCCCCTCCACTCTTTCCTGTGCATAACACAATGTTCCCGTCTAATTCTTTGCCATTGCTGGTAGTTTGGCCAGTGTCTTCTTTTTCGCTCTCTCTGTCCTCTCCCCTTCCTTCCCCCCCTCCGTTTTCTGTTTGCAGTTTTTTTCCCCTTTTTTCCCGCTTGATTATCTTCCCGCCCTATTTAATGCCCCTTCCCTCTTCTTGGGTGGGGTTTTCGCTGTTTAAGATCCTCTCCCTCCCCCACCTAATTTGCTTCCTGCTCAATTATTCCCGCTCAATTTTCTTGATGTTTGTTTGGTATCCCTTCCCCCCTCTGGTGTGAGTAGTGTCCGTCTGTATCCCTCCCCCTCCCCCACATAATCGAGATGCTATTCCCTCCCAAGACCCCCAGTCGTTCGTGGGCAGTCTCCCCCCCCTCTGGGCACAAATCAATTTAAATCATTTATAAGTAAATAGTTAATCAGTTGAATTAATTAAGTTGTTGTCCGTTTGAGTCTTTCTCTTTCCACTTCACGAACCCCCCCCCACGCCCTCCCAAGGTTCGGCACCTCTCTTTCCTTCTTTGTTCTGGCTATGCGGGTGTTCCTTTTCTTCTTTCCCTTTCCCCTCTCCTTACTTCAATACACCAGCCGGCTGCAGTGGGGCCCCACGGCGCTGTGCTCCCGGCGGGCTGCAGCAAGGTTCTGTGAGGTGGGGAGGCTGTAGACAAAGGCCGGTTTTTCTCGGCCGCAGTTGGGCGCGCGGGTGGATGGCAGCTGGGGCCGTGGGCGGTGGTTCAGCGTGGCGGTGGTGGATCGAACGGCGCAGTGGTGGTGGGCTCAGCGCAGTGGTGGTCAGCACGGCAATGGTGGAGCGGTCGGAGCACGGGTGGTGGGCTCGGCGCAGCGGCGGTGGGGTGGCCCCGGCAGGAGTCGGCTCAGTGGCTGCAGCAGTCGCGGCCGACCGGTCCAGCGTGGTGAGGCTCAGCTGTCGTGGGCCCGTCGTCGTGGTATCGGTCGGTGGTGGTCCCGCAGCGCTGGCCAGTTGTCCGGCTCTGTTCGGATGGTGCACGCAGGTCCAGGTAGTGACGGTTGCTGTCCGGCTCTGTCTTGGGGGGCTGCGGAGGGACTCTTGCAACGGCAGCCTCCGTTTCTTGATGTTGGTAGGCTGCACCAGGTGGTCGACTCCTTCGGTCGCCTCCGTGGGCTCTACGCTCCCCCGGTCGGGCTCAGAGTCGCTGTCGCTTCCCTCCGATTTTCTGTTTAATTTCTAGCTGAGTTCCTTACCATTTTTGTCTTTTTGTCTATTGATGTTCTTCTTGTTTTCGGCTTTTGTTTGGGGGTTTGAGATCTTGTTACGTTCTTTTAAAGTTTCAGTCATTCCTTGTTTCGGTTCTGTTCCTTTGAGGTTTCCGTGGCTGAGTGGTGGGATTCTTTTTTAATTAATTTTTTCAAATTATTATTGTTATTTTTGATCAATTTGGTTGCTTTTTGATGGTTGTTCTTGGGCTGGGCCTGTTTAGGCCTGTTTAGGCCTGTTTAGTTGCTGGAGCAGTCTGATTTCATGACTGCTCCGGCCGCCCTCTTGTGGAATTTTATGTTGCTTTGGAGTTTGGTCAACAATTAGACTGAATGGAGATGGTCAGTTTGAAAATGTTCCATTCACAAACCGGCATGATCTCCATGAACAGCTTGAAAGTTCATGAAAAGCTGCCGGTTGTCATACCACAAACTTCATTTCATGCACCAAACTTCACTATGAACTTTAGTTTGTGAGCTGGTTTGTGCTCATCCCTAATGTCAATCCTGTATACAGAAACTGGTGATGTTTTCTCCACAGTGAATACATTGCCTTGTCTGTGCAATGTCCAAACAAAGGTGCCAGAACCAGATAGTTGAGTAAGATGTATGTGAAAACATTTTTTTCCATTTTCTTATGTCAAATTACTTTTACATCCAATTAAAGATCTCAATAACCATTTACGCACTGGGAACTTCACTACCCCAGCTCCCGTGCAGGAGCAGAAATCGGGGGTGGATGAGGTGCACCAGGCCAAATGCTCCCCCATGTGGGTGCAGGAAGAGGTGGGGCAACCTGCCATGACTAAAACTCCAGCTTGCAGCCTGGCATGAAACCTCCAGTACATAAAAGGTCAATGAGGTGAAACTGTTGGTTTTTAAAGATTTGCAATCCAAAAAATAATAGAGATATTATGAATCAATGCTGGACATTACCTTTGCTGTCTGCCCCTGCACCATGTGGATTATGGCTCTCTAGTGAAGTATGTACCTGGTGCCCAGCCTTCTGGATGTTTATAGCTCATGTCTCCAAGTCCTTTAAATGCTGCCAGACTACAATTACTTCCGTAATGTATTTCTATTGCATTTTTCATTGCATATCTGAAAGATTTTTCCGATGACTGCCATATAAGATGTTTTGACCTCAAAAAGTCCAACTGTGCTATGCAAGTAAAAAAAAAAGATCTTTTTTGGGAGTAATAAGAGTAATGTAAAAATAACTCAGGCAGCATTAAAATCTTTTTTCTTAAATAAAAAGATATTAACTTAATATGCTGTTAAACAATTAGACTTTGCAAAAGCATGAGTCAAAATTACCACCAAAAAAAAGTCAAGCTAATCCATATGCAACACCAGGGCCCTCTAGAATTACTAGTAATTTACTGAAGTCTCTTAAATGGATTATTAACACAGCATGATTGCCATGGATTTCTTGCATTGTCAGTTAGGTAATCAGAACAGGCAACAGTAATGAACATTCTCCCAAACCAATTAAACCATAAAACTAACCTTAATGAAGAGATATTTTCATTCCATTTTTGTTTAATTTTAAACCTATTTATGTGTGTGTTAATGTAAACATGTGCAACTAATTCTGAAAACAGCTTGCATGCATAATAATGTACTGTTTATGAAGCCAGCACCATAACTGCATTTATAGAATTTTCCTAACATTTAAAGGACTCTCCGCTCCTTCTCCCAGTCAGGCTGATGCACAATCAAATTACAGGTTGAATCCAGTAGAGGCATACCACTAATGGTATGAAGGGGCAATTTTTGCCAGTTATGCACACCCATCACAGATCTCAGCTGTTCCCTTAAATTGTTCCTGGGGAGGTTGCCAGCCCCAAGAGAGCAGTTCTTGGAGGGATGAATCTATCTATCCCCTTTAAGCTGTTTATTCTTGGGGCCATCACTATATCCTGTGGCAGCAAATTTTACATTTTTATCACTGTGACCATTCCTGCATAGAGGTCTAAAATGCAAGTGGCCTCCTTCTTGCAAACAGGAAATAGTAAACCTTGTGTTTGCAGCCTTCCTCACAAGGAGACCCCTCCCACAGTTTCCCTCTATCCCATCACAGTTTTTTACCTGCTGATGAGGCTGCAAGGGAAAGCAAAACAAACTTCTGGCTTGTCAATCACAGAAAGCCACCAATCACCGCACAGCAGTTCTATCGTGGACTGAAACTTTCTCTCCCCTGAGCCTCGAAATTTTTTTTTTAAGGCACTTCTGTGTTGTTATGCAGCAATGCCACAACACAGATGCATTTTTAATAAAAACACTCCCATGTTGCTATGGAGAAACACAAGAATGATACAGCACCCCTCCCCCCCATTTTGGGATTCGTGTTCTTTTGAATTTTATTTCTGGCTGGGTCTATTTCTGAGATGCTGAACATAGTCCCTGGAGTGTAAATGGTTAGCTTAAAAGCAAAGTGCTCAGACCCCTGTATGATTGGGAGAAGGCTGCTTGATCATCTTCCCCCCTCTTTCCCAGATCATTTCTCGCCTACAGAAAATGCAAATGGGAATGTTTTTGGCTGCCCAAATTGTGAGAAGGTTGGATATGCTCCCTGGAGCCCAGAAAATCATTCTGTGTAAATGGCTGGCTTAAAAACAAAGTGCTCAGACCCCCATATGATTAGGAGAAGGATGCTTGATCACTTCCTCCCCTCTTTCCCAGCTCATTTCCCACCTCCAGAAAACACAAACAGGACTGTTTTTATCTATCTGAGTTGTGAGAAGGCTGGACTTGGTAACTGAAGCCCAAAAAGACATTTTGTGTAAATGGTTGGCTTAAAAACGAAGCACTCAGACCCCTGTATGATTGGCAGAAGGCTGCTTGATCACCTGCCCCACCTTCTTTTCCAGCTCATTCCTCACCTCCAGAAAACAGGAAAGGGGCTGTGTTTTGCTTGCCTGATCCCCAAAAGACTGTGTGTACTTTAAAGAAGATTTTTGTTTTATCTTTGACAATGTATTTTACCTTTGTGGTCACACTGCAATGCGGACCATTCCATTAAAAAAAATTTACTTGGAGCAGGAAATGGAGAAGGGAGGGTGGGTGCGAGGGAGGGAGGGACAATGCTATAGAGACTATCGTGCCTTTTCCCCTCCATATGGGCTTGCCTCTGGTTACTTGCTGGCTGCTCACTGATGGGATGTGCAACTGAGTGGTAAATCCAGTTTTGGCAATTTCCCTCACTGCAAGTTAAAAATGGCTAAAACTTGACCCATTTCCTTGACAGCCTCAGGATGCAGGCGACGTAATGTGGAGGGGGCTATAAAAGCTGCAAATATTCAAAGGCTGTCTAGGGGCAGATGCCTCGTGTGAAAATGGTCTGTGTAAAGTAGTATTTCCTTTTATCCATCCTGAACCTACTGCCCATCAGCTTCATTGTATGCCCTCAAGTTCTAGCACTTTGGGAGAGAGGGAAAAATTCTCCTTGTCAACTCTTTCCACCTCAGTAGTTATATTAGTGTCTTAGATACTACTGTTACACTTGTTGATCATTAACATGGCTGTATTAATGTGTATGAATGTTTACAGTGCCTTTTTGCTGACCATGTGTCTCACGCTGTATTATAAATTATTTCATTAAAATATTAGCATTCTGCCTGACAATAGAAAGTTATCAAATCAATGTATTGAACAAAACTGGACAACCATTAAACACTTGAAAATATCTTAATTCTCAAACAGTCACTATACTTTATGTTTTGCTTTCCTTCTTTGAACAGAAATTTACCTTGCTCCAGACATTTTGTAGACCTCACTGAACAAAGGGCCTTAGTGACTTTTCACCTCTCAGAATTCAGTTACACTACCTGTTGGAAGTATATGGTCTCAGTTTGCTGCCGGTGAGTTCCTCATCTGGCTGGCTGAGGTCTCCAGAAGGAAGAGCCATAAAGTAGGGAAATCGCCTGCTCCTGGTGGGTTCTGGGGACGTATTGTTACTACTGCATTCCACTGACAGTAATTAAGAGCAGATACTCTACATTAAGGTGACCAGATTGTCCCTGGCAAATTGTACTTATGTTGAAATTAAAATATATATATTACAATAGTATTTTTGCATTCTGTGCGTTGTATGAAACTTTTAAAATCAAGAACTCCCCCAGTCAATGGTGTCCCATTTTACCAATGTTAAAATCTGGTCACCTTACTCTGCATCCATATTCAGAGGTACATCCTCTTCTATACCTATTTAACACTGGTACTATATAAGGCTCAGCTTGTTTCAACAAGAGGGGGCATGTTTCTGCTTCTCTCTGGCACTAACACATAGTGAATATTTTGTACTCTTTGACAATGGGGTATGAGAGGGTATTGAAAGGGAAGGTGTTATTTTACGAGGGGGATCAAGTTATTATCTTGGGGGGGGATTCCCAATTCAGTTGCATATCAATACTAATGCAAACTCATCTTAATATTTAATGTGAAGAAAACAAGTTGCAAATATGGAAATATGAAAACATTAATCTATGATTTTTCTTGTAATTTATCCTACCCTGAAGGTCACTAGAACTTTCTCATGTCACTTATAATTTTTCTTAGGCTGACAAATGTAGTATATAATTTCACTCTGAGCATATTCAGTTTCATAAAAGTAAGAAGGATTGTATTAAGTTCTGGCCAGAATTTAAATGAATACCTGGGGTCTTTTTTTTACAGCTTGTTGAACAGACATTTTATTAAAACAATAAATGGAGCTTTAAATGATTTTTTTTTTTTTGCCAACAACTTTGTCTTAGGAAGATTCCCCAAAACAACAGAAAAGTTTGGATTTTGCACTGCAAATGGGGTCTTCAGCTGCTATGATCTGAGGAAGCACATGAAGCCTGCGAGGAGGGGCTAGGCCTTCTTAGTCCAGCTGCTCAATCAAGGAACTATGCAAGTGATGGAGATTACTGCTGCAGTAGATTAACTTCCAACGGGTCTCTTGGGACTTGAAGTGGAGGGGGGGGGTGGAGGAGACAGACTAGAGTGAAATAAGTGAAAGCTTTATCGGTCCATCAAGAATATCTAAATATACTCAGGCACATGAAATACATTTAAAATAGTACAGAATTCATAAAAATGTCACTCTGTATTTAAGAAAATGATTTGTATCTCAGCTCTCTGATGGGGCCTTAAAATACATGACAGTTTAATATGCCTTTTCCTGTTCGATTCTGAAAATTCTATGGTTTATTTTATGGCTCAGTATTGTATGCCTCCCAAACTGTAGAACCATTGGATCCTCTCTCCTTTAAAAAGCCATTCAGTGGCTTCACTGGGCAGTCTCCCAATGGTCATATTCCTGCTGGTGACCCCATGCCCAACAAGGCAGGCCAGACATAAATTAAATTTGACTCTTGGACTGTACTCCTGCAAATCCTGATTTAACCTCACAAACTAGGCAGGTATTGCTTCTCAGCTTTCATAACTACTAGTTAGCATTTCTACTGACCAGCGCAGCCCTATTTGAACTGTGGAAACTTGTGTTCAGTATCCACATCTATATCCATATCTAGCTAAGGATGAATATGTGGAATGCTGCTTCCCTGTCAAGGCACAGTTATGTTTAAAGTTTTTGCTCAAGAAATGTAGGCCCTCAGCAGCCCTGCCTGACCCTTGCTGTTGGGGAAAAAGTTAAGCCACAGCTCTCTAGGCAGACAAGGCAGGCACAGATGTAAGCAAGGGGGTTGGGTTTAGCCTGAGAAATGTTCATTTCTTGTCCAGTGTTGCAGTCACTGTGATGAATCATTTAGTTAGCAGCCAGACTACGGATCTCCCTCAATCCCAGTTAAAGCATCCTTAGCTGAACTCAGCTGCAGAATCCGCATTCTGAGAAAGAATCTATACATCCATTATTTAAAAGTGGGCAGATCTGAGGATAGTTAAATCTGTCAAACTGAAAGCCAGTTTGGTGTAGTGGTTAGGAGTGTGGACGTCTAATCTGGCATGCCGGGTTTGATTCTGCACACCCCCAGATGCAGCCAGCTGGGTGACTTTGGGCTCGTCATGGCACTGATAGAGCTGTTCTGACTGAACAGTGAAATCAGGGCTCTCTTAGCCTCACCCACCTCACAGGGTGTCTGTTGTGGGGAGAGGAAAGGGAAGGCGACTGTAAGCCACTTTGAGCCTCCTTCGGGTAGCGAAAAGCAGCATATAAGAACCAACTCTTCTTCTTCGATTCAGCCGACACTGATAGAAAACAGATTTTCCTCCAAATTTAGTGGAAACTCCAGGTTTACAGAAAAATCTAAGCTGGTACGGAGCTTTGGGCTGGGCTGCCATCAGTACGCTGATGACACCCAACTCTATCTCCTTATGGACGGCCACCTAGACTCTCCCCCAGAACCATTTGCCAGATGTTTGGAAGTGGTGATGGAATGGCTTGAGCAGAGTCGCCTGAAACTCAACCCCTCCTGTGGCTGGGAGGTAGGGGGCAGGATCAGGAAGTGTGTTTACCCACCCTGTGCAGCAAGAAAGTGGAATCTGTGGACACTGCCAATTTAGTCTGGATCTCACGAAAATAATCTAAAATAAACAAATTTATTCTAATCAAAGAGAAAATTTTCCAGCAAAATTCCACTACACTCATGACTTTAAAAAATTCTAGATTGGACAGGATATATAAAAAAGGCCATGCTGGATCTGAATTCTGAGCTATAAATTGTTTTTGTTAAGGTATCCAAGATTGTTTAAAACATACACACAATCCTGTAAACATACACACAATACTGTAAGGTGGCAGCTGGAGATAAGGTTAAAGACAATTGTTGGAGTTTGTTAAGACCTGTGAAATCTAATAATTTTATAACCTTTTGCCCAAAAGATCTGGGTTGAACTGAAGTAGCATAACCATCATCTGAGATATTTCCCCTTTTCTTTTTAAACATTTTTTTTAATTGTAATGTCCATTGACACTTATCCTAATAAAAGGTACTGGCTGAGTTGTGCTTTGATTTTTTTAATTTAACTGTGGGACCCACATAGCTGTTAACCACTTCTTTCTATGATTAAAAGAAAGTCACCAGAGACTTTGAGAGGGATTATAGCTATAGTGTTTAATTGTTTTATTGTCTCTTGCTTGTATAGCAAACTGAAATCATTGCTCCTTCCTGCAGCTGGGAGTTCTTAGTGAAACTTGCAATTGTCTCTAAGATGCCAGTAGATTATTACTTTTATAAAAGAAATGGTGGAGACATTAAAAGGTATACCTTGGAGTGGGCTCCAAGGAAGGTCTCAGGCCTGACAACTGCTGATGCCATCTCTGCTTCCAGTAATCACTTGGTGCCTCACCAGTTATGGGAAGGCTTTAATGGTTGTCGGGCGTCCACCGCATACAACTATCCCTACCTCTTGGCCCCGAGCCCCTGACCTTCCCAGCCGGGTAAGGCTGCACTCGGTGTTAGTCGGTCTCTTATTGAGACCCCCAACCCCAGGGATCAGTACGCAAACTGGTCCCTGGCCAAACTACTCCACCTCGTGCCCCTATTCCACAGTTGTGACGAGAAACTCTGACGTCCGGGCAGGAGGGTGGGTGACTGTCCTCCAGCTCTCGACGAGGCAAAGGGGCAAGTTCCGGCCTTGTGGCGCTTATAAACAGCGCCAGAGACCCGCCCCTTACCCTGCCTGGCACATCCTGACCCACTACGGGCAGACGCCTTTGCGTCCTATTGCCCCGCCCTCCTCTCCGCGGCAACCATGGCTGCTGCTAATTCGCGGCCGTTCTTTGTTCTGCAAACTGGGAAGGTGTATGGAAAATGCTACACTTCTTCCTTCTAGATGTCAGAAGGGCAAGTCCTAGGACCAAATGAAATAAAATGTGAAATATTTGGGAAGAGGATCAGAATTATCTCAACTTCAGACTGAAAAGAAGCAACAGCAGGTGCGTGTTCTATGCGAGTGCTTCGGAGGTATTGATCCTGTTGCCTTCAAGCAATTTCCCACAGAGAAATAATCTCTCAACACTGCTTCCACTAGGTCCCACCAGGATAAAAGACATATAATAAAGCACTCTGAGACTGAAATAATATCTTTACAACTAAGGGTCAAGCTTGATGTAATAGAAGGATTCTCATGCATTAACATTCTTGTGTGAAAAGGAAGCAAGAGTTGCAGCGGGGCTCTTTTAAAACAAAGACAGATTGGGCAGGCAAGAGCAGCTAAATCCTGCTCTTAGCACCTCATTTCATAGCAAGATAAGAAAAAATAAAGACTGTGATAAAACAGGGATGTTCTCTCTTTTCTGTCTGTAATTTAGTATAGTAGATCCTTGGATCAAAGATGTGTTCCCTGAGAATTGCTTCCCATACAAGTGGGAGGCAAGTTACAGACAGAAATGTGTACCACTGAAAACAATGGAAATTAAAACTGGATATAATGAAGAAATGGTATATATGATGAAATGACAAAAATAAAAGTAAACCAAATCAAAAGGAAAGCAAAATTACAAATGTGTATAGGATTAAAGTGCACTGTTTTGAGAACTTTCTGTTGATAAACAGTACCTAAATGGTACAAATGAAGAAATATCATTTTGTACCACATTAATAGCCCTCTGATGTAACAAAGGTGATCCATGTGTAAGATTCCCTGGTCAATTTGAACCCAGACATGAACAGGAGTACTAATAAATGTCACATAAATCACATAAAATTACAATAACCAATTAAACAATAACAACAATAACAGCAATAGATGGCAATACTAATCATCGAGTCTCCACCACCTCAGCTACAGGGAGGTAAAGGAAACTAGTACTCACTCACTACCTCCAGATTTCATGGGGGGGGGGGGTCTGATCCTCCTCACTGCCCTGCCTCACCATAGGCCTGGCAGAAGAGCTCCGTTTTACAGGCCCTGCGGTATGCTGGTAATTCCCGCTGGGCCCTCAGCTCTTCTGGGAGCTCGTTCCACCAGGTCAGGGCCAGGACCGAAAAGGTCCTGACCTTGGTAGAGGCCAGGCGGGCTTCCTTGGGGCTGGGGATAACCAACAAGTTGGTCCCCACTGAGCGTAAAGCCCTGCAGGGGATATAGGGCGATCTAAAAGATATTTGGTGCTGCTAGCTTTAATAGGACTACATATCACTTTGGTGTGAATGACCCCTTCCATTTCTGCAGAACAAGCATTAATCATCTCAAGGCAACTAAACCACTTGCTCAGTTCAGCACAGAGCACCAGTTACATGTGTGAACACTGATGATTGGAATAACCCATTGTTAAGCAACAGCCTGTGGCTTGGCATTCTCCCTAGGGAAATTAAACAGGCCTCAACCAGAGCCAGGGCCTTTTTGACCCTGGCCCTGGTCAGGAGGAATTTACTGCTAGACAGCATCAGAGCCCTACTGGACCTTCAACAGTTACACAGGGCTTGCAGGACAGAGCTAAATTACTTTTAAAATTGTATAGGGATTGCATGTATACCATGAAATGTAATCTGCCTTTCAAACATATTATAAATTATAAATATAAACAAACAAACAAATGAATTTCAGCCAGCAATTATCTCATCTATTTTTTTCAGAATCATTTTTCTTCATGATAGCCATACAGTTTATATTTCATTTAGATTTGACTCTTTATATGCAACTACGATACCTTTTCATTAAAACGATATGGTTTCAGGAAACCATATTTGTTTTATTCTCTCTTTTTTAAAAAAAAGTACCAAGAAAATGTCAGTTAGAGGAATATGAATGTATAAATATTTTAAAAAGGTCTTTAAAATGACAGAGTACTTGAATTAATTTAAAAAAAGAGACTGATTACTTGCTTTAAGTTCATATATAATAGTAAAATGTCAGCAGTTTATTGCTCTGTGTTTTGTGTTTATTTTGTTTACTTTGTGTTTATTTTGTTACTCAAAATTTTACAACTTGCTTTATCTCTGTGGCTTCCTATGATTTAGGAGATCTATCCATGGCTTTCTCAAGGAGTCACAAGTGGAGCCCAGAGCCTTCCAGTAATATGAAGTGATTAAGTCTTTGATGAGTAATTGCCTTCATTTAAACCTCCATGACACATATTAATTTAGCAATCCCTTCCATATAGGAATAACTTTTAGATCCTTCTCAAGGTAGGCTGAAATGAGTTAACTCCAACATTCTTTGAGAACTTGGCTCTTTATGGCAAATTTATACAGAAGGCCTGGCCAGAACCACTGACTACAAAACAGACTCGCTGAGGTCTAATCATTGCCAGCCCCAAGCTGGAAATCACCCTCTTTGCACAATTTAACTTCTTTTGACTTTTTCCAGCAGTAATGGCCATGATGGGAGGAAGCAAAGCAATTCTATTATTATTACTGCAGATCTGAGAGAAGCAAAAATAGCCTCCTGGTCCCAGGGTTTGCAATTTAAAATGGCATGGTCTGGAAAGTAAGCCTTCCTTAAATCCCACCCACTTACTTTTATGAAAGCCTGCAGTATTACACTGGGAATACAATAGGGTCATACAAAGTTCGTTTATTAGCAGGCACTACCATTAAGCTGTGCTGGAAGAGTTTGTCATTATGTTTTTATTCCACTAGAGTGTTGACCTGTTTTTGAAAAATGTCAGTTGACAGGGTTTAATTTTATCCCTAGCATCAGCCTAATTTGTAAAATCACTGTTTATTAGGTGGAGAGTCTTCAAGGCAGCTGGAACATCTAGAGCTGCGAGTACACATTATTATTAAAATCCTAACATACACTCCCGGCCAATGTGCTTTGTGGACATGATGTCATTTTCAGCAAGCAATGCTGAAATAAGATCAGGGTTAATAAAAAGAGTTTGACTATATTTATGGCCAGTTGATGCATGCAAGTTCAATCCTGGATGGCTTAGATTTTCAGCAGGTATGAGAAAGCAATCAATGATAAAAGGTCAGAGACAGAGCATTCATATATCACCTCACATTACCTTAAAGACAGTGTTGGCATGTTCAGTGGCAAATTTCCTATGTTTGAATTATTTATTTATTTATTTAGATTTAGATTTATAAACTGCCCTTTCTGCCAAAGCAGACTCAACTAAGTGAAATATTTACTCTATTTTACTTTAAATCCTTACACCAGCATGGAGTTGCTGAGATTTTTAAAAAATTCCCCATCTAACTAATCTTCACATTTCTCAGATATACATTTGTAGACAGATTTAATGTTTGAATCAGCAATCATGGATGATATCAACTTGGATTCTGGCCTGATTACTAACTTTGGCCAATTTCACTTTACCTTCTATCAAAGACCCAGATTCCATTGTAAGAGCTAGCCAAAGGCAGCAACGCTCTTGAAAGTCGGTTTTTTTAGACATGTTATTTCGTCAGTTGCATGCCCATTCTACATCATTTTTTTTCTTTTCTGCACTTGCTTTGCTCCTATTAGTGGTCCTTTGATTTTCCATAGATTCCTCTGGCTTATTTATGAGACAAACATTGGGACATCCCTTCCTGCCCACCCACTAGCAATCTTCCAGAGTTCATAAAATCAACATTTCAGTCAGGTGACTATCTAGCTTCTGCTTAAAAACTTCCAAAGAAGAAGAACCAACCACTTCCCAAGGAAGCCTGTCCCACTAAGGAACCGCTCTGTCAGGAAGTTCTTTGGGATGTTTAGCTGAAAATTCTTTTGAATTAATATTAACCCATTGGTTCTGGTATGACCCTCTAGGTCAACAGAAAATAGGTCTTCTCCGTCTTCTATATGACAGCCCTTTAAGTATTTGAAGATGGTTATCATATCACCTCTTAGTTGTCTTCTCTCCAGGCTAAACAGACCAAGCTCCCTCTACCTTTCTTCATACAATTTGGTCTCCAAACCCCTCACCATCTACGTAGTATTCCTCTGGACACATTCTAATTTCTCTACATCTTTCTTCAGTTGTGGTGCCCCAAACTGAACACAGTATTCTAAATGAGGTCTTACCAGAGTGGAGTAACGCAGTAACATCACCTAGAGTGATTTGGACACTATTTCTTTTAATACAGCCCAAAATCCTGTTTGCCTTTTTAGCCACCATGTCACACTGCTGACTCATGTTCAATGTATGGTCTACTAAGACCCCCAGATCCTTTTCACATGTACTACTGCCAAGATAACTCTTACCCATCAATTTAGCCCCATTTTCTAGCCCGTCAAGAACATCCTGTCTTCTGATTCTGTCTTCTGGTGTGTTTGCTACCCCTCCCAGTTTACTGTCAACTGAAAATTTAATAAGTACCCCCTCTATTCCTTCATCCAATTATTTATAAATATGTTGAACAACACAGGGACAAGGACAGATCCCTGAGGCACTCCACTTGTCACTCTTCTCCAAGAAGATGATGAACCATTTACAAACACCCTTTGGGTGTGATTTGTCAACCAATTCTCATCCCACCTAACAGTAATAGGATCCATACCACATTTTACCAACTTGTCAATAAGAATATTATGGGGAACCTTATCAAAAGCGTTACTGAAATCAAAGTAAACTATGTCCACAGCAATCCCCTGATCTAGCAAAATCGTAGCTTTCTCAAAAAATTAAATAGGGTCAATCTGACATGACTTGTTCTTGAGAAAGCCATGCTGACTCTTAGTAATTACAGCCATATGCTCTAGCTGTTCAAGGACCGACTGTTTGAGCATTTGTTTTAAAATTTTGCTGGCTGTATACATCAAGTAGGTACCCACATACCCCTTTTTCCTCTTCTTGAAGATGGGGACATTTGCCCACCTCCAATATTCTCCCAGAATTGTCAGAAATAATGGACAGAGTCTCAGAAATTATATTTATAAGATGTAGAAAAATATATGAAATCCTAGGTCACAATTCCAACCATGTGAAATTATTTTGCCATGTTGAGGATAATTCCCATTGGAAGAGAAGACCAAGGAGAAGTAGGAATTGAGCAGTTCAACCTTCTCTTTATCACCTGTTACAATTTCACCTTCTTGTCCCCTCAATGGTCCTACCATTTCCCTATTCTATTTCTTTCTCTGAATATAACTAAAGAACCCTTTGTGTTCTTTTTTATCATTTCTTGCTAGTGTAAGCTGCTACTGAGCTTTAGCTTTTCTAACACTCTCCCTACAAGCACTGGTTATTTATTTCTATTCCTCCTTAGTTATCAGCTCCTCCTTTTATTTCCTAAACTAGTAAAAAAGCCCATTGTATGTCTAAATACAATGGGCGCTAGCCTGTCGTGGCAGGGAGGCCCTGGCAGTGGCGCCGCTGGGCCCAGATCACTCACCGGGAGCCTGGCGTCGAGCTGGGGCTGCTGCAGGTCAATGAGGAGTCGTTTCAGGGCGTGGCACCGGTAGGTGTTCTGGCCGCGGCTGCCGGGCAGCTCCTGGGCCTCCGGCGGCTGCGGCGGCTTCTGGGGCCGATTCCCGGGCTGGTGAAGGGAGCAAGGCTGGTGGGCGTCTCCTGGGGCTTGGATGGCAGCGACGGCAGCTTGTGGGGCCGATTCCCGGCCTGTGGAAGGGAGCGAGGGCGCTGGGCGGCTCCTGGGGCTGGGGCGGCGGCGGATTCTGGAGATGATTCCCGCCCTGGCGACGGGAGCGAGGCTGCCGGGCGGCTCCCAGGGCTCATGCGGCGGCGGCGGCTTCTGGGGGCGATTCCCGCCGGGCAGCTCCCGGGCCTCGGATGGTGGCGGCAGGTTCTGCAGCGGGCTGAGGCGTCGGGTGACGCTTTGCGGCTCTGGCGGTGGCGCCGCTGGCACTGGGCCAGCGTGGCAACTGAAAGCGGCGGCGGGTGGGCGGCAGGCGAGTGTGTCAGCGGGCGGCAAGGCGGCCCGCTGGCGACAGGAGGAGGAGCAGCTCCTGCCGGAGATGCGTCCAGCTCGGCGGCAAGTGGGGAAATGGTGCATGTGGGCGGCGAGTCCAGGGCGGGCCAAGTGGCCAATAGGGAGGCGCTTTGCGGCTCCTGATTGGACGCCTCCGAGTTTTTATCCCGGACTGGTCCCGCCCTAACTCCTCCCCACAACCCCTTACTCTTTTATATAGTCCGTGGCGCCCGCGGCGCCATGGGCGGTGTACAGATGGGTTTTTTTTATTATGCAATTCTTTCGAAAGCTGTTTATGGAGTCATCCTAGTTGCTTTAGGTTCCTCCCCATTTTCCTTCTGAAGGGAATAGTCTGTGATTATACCTTTGGTATTTCATTTTGAGAAACTCCGAACCTTCTTGGACTTCCATATTCTTAAGTTTCTTTCTGACCACGGGATTCTACCCGACATAAACGTTAAGTTTGCTAAAATTTTCTCTCCTGATGTCCAGCGTGTATATATGGCTGCATACAGCTTTTCTCTTCCCCAAGATCATAAAGACCAAAATCACATGGTCACTACTCCCAAGCATGCCCACAACTTTTACCTTATCAACCAGTTCTTCCTTATTGCTGAGAATCAAGTCAAAGATAGCAGGGCCCCGGTTGCCCTTTCCACTTTCTGGGAAATGTAGTTGTCAGCAAGACAAGTCATGGATTAATTAGACTACATTTTTGGCAGAGCTGGTATTCCAGCGGATACCTGGGTAATTGAAATCTCCTGTAACCACTAGAATCATAGAATCATAGATTTGGAAGTGGCCATACAGGCCATCTAGTCCAACCCCCTGCTCAACGTAGGATCATCCCAAAGCATCCAAAAGCATCCAAGAAAAGTGTGTATCCAACCTTTGCTTGAAGACTGCCAGTGAGGGGGTGCTCACCACCTCCTTAGGCAGCCTATTCCACTGCTGAACTACTCTGAATGTGAAATTTCCCCCCCTGATATCTAACCTATATTGTTGTACTTGTAGTTTAAACCCATTAATGTGTGTCCTTTCCTCTGCAGCCAACAGAAACAGCATCCTTCCCTCCTCTGACAACCTTTCAAATACTTAAAGAGGTCTATCATGTCCCTCTCAACCTCTTTTTCTCCAGGCTGAACATTCCCAAGTCCCTCAACCTATCTTCATAGGGCTTGGTCCCTTGGCCCCAGATCATCTTCGTTGCTCTCCTCTGTACCCTTTCAATTTTATCTACGTCCTTCTTGAAGTGCAGCCTCCAGAACTGCACACAGTACTCCGGGTGTGGTCTGACCAGTGCCATATACAATGGGACTATAACATCTTGTGATTTTGATGTGATGCCCCTGTTGATACAGCCCAAAATGGCATTTGCCTTTTTTACCAGTGCATCACACTGCCTGATCATGTTTAGTTTACAATCCACAAGTACCCCAAGGTCTCATTCACACAGTGTTGCCTAGAAGCGTATTCCCCATCCAGTAGGCATGCTTTTCATTTTTCTGACCCAGATGCAGAACTTTACACTTACCTTTATTAAATTGCATCGTGTTCTCATTTTCCCATTTTCCCATTGTGTTCAGATCTCGTTGAACTCTGTCTCTATCTTCCGGAGTATTTGCCAGTCCTCCCAATTTGGTGTCATCTGCAAACTTGATGAGTAGTCCTTCCACCCCCTCATCTAGACCATTAATAAATATGTTAAAAAGTACTGGACCGATTACCGAGCCCTGAGGTACCCTGCTACTCACCTCCCTCCAGTCTGATGAAACACCATTGACAACAACTCTTTGAGTGCGGTTCTCTAACCAATTCCCTATCCACCTAACAATCTGAAAATCCAGATTGCAGTCCTTCAATTTATCCATCAGAACATCATGGGGAACCTTATCAAAAGCTTTACTAAAATCCAAGTAAACAACATCAACCGAATTTCCAAGATCCAGCAAACCTGTCACTTGGTCAAAAAAAGAAACCAGGGCAGAGTCTGCACTTACTTTGTTTATTCCATTGTCAATCCTGTTGAATTTAGATTGCTCGGGTCTTCCTCTCCCCCCCCCCTCCCCATTGAAACAGGAAAGTCTTCTGCACGTGGTTAGGGAGGCTCAGAAGGTGGGGGGGGGGTCTATCTTTCTTTTCTTGAAGCCTCTTTCTTTATTTTCTTGAAGGGGGGGGAGAAGCCAGGCAGGGAGCCTCTTTCTTTTCTTGGAGGGGAGGGGGGGAGGATCGAAAAAGGCAGAGGAGGGAGGAAAAATCCAGGACTGACAGAAGTTGAGAGAAGTTAGGGGCTTCTCCTTTAAGGCAAGCATGTCACATGACCAGGTGTAGCCTATCAGAGGTTCTTTACCACAGAGCTTTCTTTATTGAGGATTTTCAGCACTCCAAGATATCGCACAATAAAGGTAGGGTCACTCCAGATCAATCCTTCTTGCTGCAAAAGGAAAATTTAAATCGCCCAAAATCCAAACAGAAATCGCATTCTGTATAGAGGGCAGGGACTGAATCGATCTGGGGTTGGAATAAAAGCTCCGTGCAGTTTACACCCAGGTTGGTCTGACAGGACCTGTTGGAGACAAATCCATGCTGACTTCCTTGGATCACCAAATTGTCCTCCAGATGTTTGCAGATCACTCCCTTTAATATCTGCTCCATTATCTTCCCCACAACAGAGGTCAGACTCATTGGTCTGTAGTTTCTCGGGTCATCCTTCCTCCCTTTTTTGAAGATAGGAATAATGTTTGCTCTCTTCCAGTTCTCCGGGACATCCCCAGTCCTTAAAGAGGTCCCAAAGATGATGGTCAAGGGTTCTGCAAGTTCTCCGGAAAGTTCCTTGAGCACTCTCGGGTGCATTTCATCCGGCCCTGGGGATTTGAACTCATCCAGTGCAGCTAAATGCCTCTCGACAAACTCTCTGTCCATGTCAACCTGCCACCCTTGGCTACTACCATCTCTAGATGTGCCTAAACCCTTTGACCTATGGGAAAAAACAGATGTAAAATAGGCGCTGAGCCTTTCTGCTTTCTCTGCATCCTCCGTTAGAGTTTGTCCATCTGCACCCAACAGTGGGCCTATTGCCTCCTTTACTTTACGTTTGCTCCTCACATAACTTAAAAATCTTTTCTTGTTACAATGGGCTTCCCTGGCCAATCATAACTCACTCTCAGCTTTGGCCTTTCTGATGATTGATCTACAGTGACTAGTAACCTGTAGGTACTCTTCTTTAGAGCTCTGTCCTTCCCCCCATTTCCTTTTCTTTCTTAGTTCCTCTTGCAGTTCTCTGTTCATCCAAATAGGCTCCTGTAGTGTTTTTGTCTTTCTGGGATAGTCATGGATTGTGCATGCAATAGCTCTTGTTTGAGTAGCACCCACCCTTCACATGCTCCCTTCCCTTCCAGCATTCAGACTAGTTCCTGTCTCTCTGAGAACTTTGTAATCTGGTAGAGAAGCATCTCATCCAAGTCCTCTGCCTATAGGAGACCCCCACTATAATACCACTATTATTTCCTACTCCTTTTCTTTTCCCACAAAGACTTTCAGCTGAACTCTCATGCTCAGACACATATATTTCTTCACAAGTATTTATATTCTTAACATATAGTGCTACTCCTTTATTTGTCTGTCCCTTTAAAATAAGTTGTACCTCTTCAATCCTATTATTCCAATTGTGAATGTTATTCCACAAAGATTCTGTAATGCCTATTTGATCATAGTCTCCTTCCTTTATTAGGACTTCTTGTTCATCCTGCTTATTTCCCATCATCCGCACATTAGCGTAGAGACATCATAATCCTTCATACAAGTACCCCAGGTTTTTAGTTTTCAAACTTTCCTGTAAGTTAATGGTTCCCTGAATATGCACCATTCCCTTTAAATCTGCAGTGTTCCCATCTACAGTTATTGTCATCAAACAAGTCTTTGAATGTACGTCTCACTCCCACATTGGTCTTAGTTTAAAGCCCTCCTATGTCTGCAAGACTCTTCACAATGACATTTTCCCCACTCTCATGAGGTGCAAACCATCTCCCAGGAGAACAGCCTCATCACGGTAGTGTGATTCATGGTCCAAAAACCCAAACCTTTCTCCATTACATTAATGATGTAGCCCGTCATTTATCTGCATTATTTTTCTTTATTTTTCTTGGCCATTAAAGCGGCTTAGAATATTTCTCTCCCTACAACAGACACCCTGTAAGGTAGGTGAGGCTGAGAGAGCCCTGATATTACTGCTTGGTCAGAACAGCTTTATCAGTGCTGTGGTGAGCCCAAGGTCACCTAGCTGGCTGCATATGGAGGAGCAGGGAATCAAACCTAGCTTGCCAGATTAGAAGTCCGCACTCCTAACCAAACACCAAACTGGCTCTCTTGAACCAGCAATTGAATTCCTGCACTGGCAAGGTAGCAGGATAACAGTTTGTGGTCAACCTTCTCAAATTCAGCCGACAGATCTAAAGGCATGAGCAGTATCAAGCCACCTCTATCCAGCTGAAGCCATAGATTGTCCATCCGGGTGACCAGTGCCATCTCCACCCCATAGCCAGGACAGAAGCCCGACTGGAAAGGATCGAGCATCAAAGTTCCCTCCAAGAATGCTAGGAGCTGATCCTTGGAGGCCTGTTCAACCACTTTCCCCAGAAATGCCAAATGCAATATGGGGCAGTAGGTGGCAGGGTCCTGCAGATCATATGTATCTCACCCTGTGTGTATTTTAAGGCAATATAGGTTGCATCTGCATATTGTTGAATACTGTTTTATCATGGAATGTCTTGTCTGCATATAAAAGTCAAAATTTGGTGTGAATGATGGCTAGAGCGCAACAAGAAAACTATGTCCTACTATATTGTATAGACCCACAGGTACTATACTGCATATATCCTTGCTTGGAGAACATTTCAGTCCAGACTACAATATACAAGTATGCCTGTGCTTACTCATGCTAGAAAAGTTACTACCACTACAGGTAACCTCTCTTAAAACTTTTAAGACTTCACCACATACACTTTTGCTTATGAGAAAGGTCTACTGGAATCTATAGAATCTGTTTAATCAATTCACATCAGATGAATTTACAGCATGTATCATTTTTTAATTGGCCGTATAGCTCTCAGGAGAGTGAATTAAGAAGGACGTATAGCTATGAATGAACAGAAGTTATTAAAGGGAAGACACTGAAAGTAACAAATAAAACAAATGGATGTTAGACATAAACCATTGGATTTTATTCAAATGTGCATTAGGGCTGCAAGAAATAAAATGGAACCTTGTTGATGTCTATCATAAGGTGAACATTCTGTGCTGAATTATTCTTCAAAGGGTACAAGTTATTAGCTGAAAAGAATCCAGTGTTACAGAGCTTTTGATAATTACTGGGAAATAATAGTGGTGTGACTGGCAAAAACTGAGAGAAGTTTTCATTCACATCAGGGCAGTTAAAGAACTTTAAAAGGCCTAAAGTGGTTTAACATTACCAGTGCTCAGAATTACTGTTTTTAAAAAGCATTTTAAAACCATTTGAATTGCTTTACTCCTGGACCCCTCCTAAGGCATTCTAAATCAAAGCACTTTAATGCATATATTTATGCATCATGTCATGCCCATAGTTAAGACTCAGAGTTTTCTGTTCACAATGTTTTCAGTCCTCCATTTCCATTGTGCCAGTAAGGTGTAGTGGTTAAAAGCTGTGGCCTCTAATCTGGAGAATCGGGTTTGATTCCTCACTCCTCCACATGAAGCCTGTTGGGTGGCCTTGAGCCAGTCACAGTTCTCTCACAACCACAAGAGTAAAGAAATGGTAAGGTGCTCTGCCATTCCTTAAAGAGTGACAAAGAACAAGTCGATGATGGTGTGTAGTGCTTCACTTTATGGAAAACTCAGAAGTCACAAACCAAGTCAAAACAAGCTCTGGTACAATGCCTGCTTTTGGAACTCCCTTTGAAGGGAATCCCGAAAGTCAGCTTGTTCTTCGTCACTCCTGATCTTTCAGCTGACAGGTAGTAGTCTTGCTGCTACTGATGCCCATTAAGGCAGCGGAAAGTGAGGTAAAAACCAACTCTTCTTTTGAGGAAGTTTAAATTAATAATTTCATTACTGTTGTGTAATAAGATGGATAATTTTAATTTCCTTAGGGGATTTAGATTCTTCAGTCTACACATATATTTTAAATAGTCTCTGCTAGAACAGCTCCTCCATCTGCAGAGGGAAGGGAAAGCAATTTTTGCCTGCTGGGAATGGGCAGGAAAAAGGAAGCACAAGCCTGGCTTGGGCCTATACTGATTTACTAGTGATGCAACCATTGTTATGCTGGTGTAAGATCTATAACAAACTTTGTCTGGAAATTAAGTTGTACTTAGTAGCTTGATGCAGCAGAAGCCCATTCCTTTTGTGGGGAGGTTTCTGACCTAGCATCATAAAATCATAGAATCATAAAGTTGGAATGGAACTCCAGGGTCATCTAGTCAAACTTCCTGCAGAATACAAGAAATTCAAAACGACCTGCCCACCCAAGTGACCCCAATTCCATGTCTAGATGATGCCCGACTCAAAACACTTAGAATTCCTGGTCAGTCTGGTCTGAAGGAAATTTGCCTTCTGATGCAAAAGTGACAATCAGCGTTTCCCAAGACATGCAAAAAAGAGCCACAAGATCCAAGCTCAGACACAATCCCTTCTTCCCACCCACTTACAATCTGCCTAAATTCACAGAATCAGCATTTCTGTCAGAAATTCTTTTGAACTAATTTCATCCCATGGGTTCTAGTCTGACCCTTTGGGGCAGCAAAAAACAATTCTGCTATTCAACCCAAATTTTGTTGTGCTACTTCAGACCAACATGGCAACCCACTTGAATCCATCCTCTATGTTACAACCCTTCAAGTAATTGGCAATCATATCACCTCTTAGTCATCTTCTCTCCTGTCAATCCTGAAACCTTTGACTTTGTAAGACACTTTCTAGCAGTTTCATATATTATCATAAGTAATTGTCATGCTGAAAATGCAACATTTGAAATCGTCCTTTGAAGGTAGGTTAGTGCAGTGGTCCCCAACCTGCGGGCCGCAGCTCCCTCTCCCCGCCCCCCCCCCCGCAGTAAAAAACTTCCCAGGCCGCAAGCTTGCGGCCCAGGAAGCTTCTTACTGCGGGAGAGCGGGGAGAGGGAATCAGGGCTGGGCCGCGCATCGCGCATGCGTGGCCCGTGCGGGCACGGCCCATGGGCGTGGCCCGATGCGCGGGCACAGCCTGATGTGCGGGCGCAGCCCGATGCGCAGGCGCGGCCAGTCCATGTGGGCGCGGCCCGATGCCCTGCCGGTCCCCAGCCTCGGAAAGGTTGGGGACCACTGGGTTAGTGGACTGAATAAAACCACATAATTTGAAAACTGAAAGACACATAAGCTTTCAGAATTGGGGGCAGCAATTTCTTCTGATTCCCTACCACCACGACTATAGATCCCTATATATAGGTCATATATTCCATTCAATACCTGTTAGTGATCTTAAATGGAAGCCTTCTTCCTCCCTATAAGTTTCATATCTAAAAACTTGAGTAAAGTTTTTGGAAGGTGCAGTTTGCCAGTGTCAAAAGAAGGCATTTCTGTAACAGTTATGAAGCACTGAGAAGTGATATAGACAAGCCTTCAGAAGATTAGACACTCTGCTGATTCTTCTGCACTGGAGGACACTTTGCCATGCTGTTTGACCTGGAGGTAGATGCCCCAATTCTTCCTGGTACTGCATGGGGAGCCTTTGGCCCGCTCCTCACACCCACCCCAGATTTCATAGAAGAAGTCTTCCTAAAAAAAAAATTAAATAAATGCTTTCTACCACCTGGCAGCAGGGTGATGCCATGTGGGGTGTTTTCTTTAAGAAGGTGTTACTGCATTGTTACACAATAACTCATTCTTAAAATTAAAAAAGAAATGCCCCACAATGCTCCACCATGCTGCTGGGTGGTGGTAAGAATTTATTTCATCTTTTTTTTGAAGACTCCTTATAAGAAACTGAAATAAATGCTTCATGCCACCGTGCAGCATGGCATTACTGCGTGGAGCTTTTTTTTTTTTAAAGAATGAGTTATTGAGGCTGAGGATGGAGAGAAGCCAGGCCTGGCAGTGGCAGAAGTGAGACGAACAGGCAGACAGCTTAGCAAGCAGGAGCCAGCAGAAGTGGTGCTTCAGGGTGGTTGCCAAGGTAGGGTAAGAGACAGCCTAATGTTGCCACTTCCCAGGCCTGACATATGCCCTTATTAGGCCCTCAGCAAAAAAGGGAACATGGATTTCTCCGTGTTCCCTTCCCGCAGTGCAACTGAGGGTCTGAGTTGGGCCAGCCTATATTACCTCTTAATTTCCGTATTCAATAGTACAGCAATGTAAAGTATTTATTATTTTACTAGGGGAAAAGACCATTGTATCCAAGAATACAACGGGCGCTAGAGCTTGGCAGTGGAAGGGGAGGAGTTGTCCAGTCTGTAAGGGCATGGGGTTGAATGTGTGTGTTGTGTGGGAGGTTGTGGTGGCATGGTGGCAAATGAGGGCATGGATGTGGAGATATGGGTGTCAAGAACCTGTGGTGTGGAATGTTCGTTGAGTGTGGGAGAGGACTGACTTTTGGGAATTTTGGCATAGTGGTTACAGATGAGCTTTCCAGAGCCATGTCCTCAGATATGTGAAGGGAAAATTAAACTGGAGACAACCAATTCCTCCCAGTTCTGTGTCATTTCCCTTCTTGTGTGAATTAAGCTACAGACACCGAAATGTCCCCCTGCCCTAATACACATGGTGTAGTCACAGTACTCAGGTGTCCACCCTGTTCCTTCTGTCTCCATTTTTTCACTGTTGATAAAATGTTATTTGCCCACATGCTTCTTTCATGGTTGCTCCTTAGAAGAAGAAGAACTAGATTTTTGTACCCTGTTTTTACTACCCAAAGGAGTCCCAAAGCAGTTTACAAACACTTTTTCCCTTCGTCTCCCTACAATAGACAACCTGTGAGGGATGTGTGGCAGTGAGAGGTCTCAGAGAATTGGGAATGGGCCGCAGTGACCCAGCAGGCCTCAGGTGTCTCAAAGCATTTTCCAATCAACTTCCCTTCTTCTCCCCATAGCAGGCTCCCCATGAGGGAGGTGGGGTAGAGAGCCTCACATGGAAGCTGGCAACCCTAAGAGGAAGTCTCTCTGTGTACAGCCTTGACCTTAGTAAGATTTTTTATACTGCTTCCAAACATCTGGTGAATGCATCTGCAGGGGAGTACAGGTAGCTGTCTATGAGGAGACAAAGCTGGGTGTCATCCGGATATTGGTGAAAACCCAGCATGTAACTCCAAATCAGCTGTGCCAGTTGTTGCATATAGATGTTGAATAATATGGGGGAGAGTACTGCCCCCTGCAGAACCCTGCAGGGGAAATGGAAGGAGCTTGATAACGCCTACCCCACTGCCACCCTCTGAGTCCGGTTCTGTAGAAAGGAGCTACTGAAGGGCTGTCCTCTGTATCCCAGGCCCAGCAAGGTGGTATCCAGTGGCTCATAGTTGACCACATCAAATGCTGCCAACAGATCTAACATCAGAAGCATGGCTGAGCCTCCCCAATCCAGCTGGTGTTGGAGATCATCCACCAAGGCAACAAACACCATCTCCACCCTGTGGACAAGACAGAAGCCTGAATGATATGGGTATTATGTTAAACAAGTGTTTTATCCTCCTGGAATTGTTTAAAGACACTGGTTGTCAAAATATCTTGCTTCATTTGGCCCCTTTTAATGAACCAACAGAGAAGCAATGGATTCCAACAGACATTCTGTTAACATTTTGGTGGGTCTATTATGCCTTGGGTTCTATTCTTACTAGTATCTAGCACGAAATGAGAATTAAAAACTTCATATAGATCTTGCTCAAAAACAAGGTTTATATAGATGTACATTTATGTTAATCCATTTCTCTCCCCCCCCAAAAAATAGTTTCTCTATTTTAAATTTTTCTAGCACATGAGTCTATAACTTTATTATCTGCTTTGGATGATATTAAGCATAGGCATCTGAACTTAGGAACCTAGAACTTGGATCACAGCTATCATCTAATGCAGGGAATAGTGATGGGTATGAACCACAGGATGAGCTAACATTTTTGCCAAATTCTGGCCAGATCAGGGCTTGGGAGTTGACATTTAGTGCACATATGGTCTCTGAAGACATCACCAAGCTTTTGGGTGCTGATCGTGGCAGCTTGATAAATGAAACACAAACAGAAACTTTGTACAAAAATACTAGAATACAGTAAGGATGACATTTTCCAGTCTTGGAAACACTTATTGGGATCCTCCAGAGCTTGACAGGCACTGCTGCCTGCCTATAATCCCGTTTGTCGCAATGAGGCTTAAGTATAGGATGAGTGCATATTCCCTTTGTTGGTGGTGTGAATTTGTACAGAGAAGATGTACTTGAGAGGAGATGAAGAGCTTTGCTGCTGGGGGGTCAGGGGATTACTTTTCTAGCTTACTCAGTCAGGGGCTAGGGGGCTTTGCTTTGTTCTGGATTTCTCTGTCTTGTGATTCAATTTTTGTTGGTTTACTGTAAAGGGTAATAAAATTGGTATTGAATTCCTCTAATTTAACACAGCATCTGTGTTTGTCTTTACTGCCCACTGACTTGACTTTCCTGCCTGCAACTCTCCATCTGAAAACCTTCTACTAACCTGCTTCTCCTTTTGGCAGCCTTTGAAAAACTTTTGACCATGGAGGAAATATATTTTAAGCTTTAAGCTTTAAGCTTTGAGGGACCCCAGAAGTAATGGGCCTCTTGTGGCGCAGAATGGTAGGGCAGCAGAAATGCTGTCTGAAGCTGTCTGCCCATGAGGTTGGGCGTTCGATCCCAGCAGCCGGCTCAAGGTTGACTCAGCCTTCCATCCTTCCGAGTTCGGTATAATGAGTACCCAGCTTGCTGGGGGGTAAACGGTAATGACTGGGGAAGGCACTGGCAAACCACCCCGTATTGAGTCTGCCATGAAAACGCTAGAGGGCGTCAACCCAAGGGTCAGACATGACCCAGTGCTTGCAAAGGGGATACCTTTACCTTTACCTAGAAGTAATGAGATGCCCCTTCAGAGGTGTGGAAGTAAAATATGGGAGCCAGGCAATCCATCAATCGAACATTTACCATTTCCATCATGAAGAAAGAGACTAGGCCTGTACAGCAACAGGGGAAGTGGGCTACAGTGATGTCTAGAAATGTCTATGGCTACCTGAATTTCTGGAGAATGCAGGGTTTGGGGAAAAGAGAGCTCTCAGCAGGGTAAAATGCCCTTGAATCTACCATACAAAACAGCTCTTTTCTCCAAGGGAACTGATCTCCATAGTATGGAGATCAGTTTTAAATCCAGGAGATATTCAGGCTCCACCTGCTCCTGTTTGTTTCTCCAATAGGTTCACTCACATTTCCAGGGTCAGACTTTTCCCTCACACCAATCGTCCCAACTATAAGCCAGGCTTTCTTTACTGTGCCCCTTTTAAGACAACTGGACTATTTGCTCTAGTAAATGAACAAGCTATTTTGTAGTGAACAACCTTCATCTTCCAAAAATTAACTATGGTAATACAAGATGCACAGTCAAGTGCTGTCTCATGGACACTGAGAAATAATTACAATGTGGCTATTGATTATAATAGGAGATAAATGGTCTGTTCCTGACTCTTCCTCACATTTCACTGTCGTTTCTTGCCATTTGGTATTCACTCTGTCTTCTTGAATCACACCTTGGATTAAATTAGCAGAAGCATTACAACAGTGGTTTTGTTCCCAAGCAATGTACACTGGTGGTTGTGAAAAAGAAACCAAGTATTGTATTGCTCATAATAAGTTTGAATTGGATTTTTAGCTCTCTGCTTTTTATATTTCAGCACTGGCTTTATTAGGTTTAATTACAAATCCATGGCTATTTGTTATGTGGCAGCAGTTTGATGTTTTGCAGTGACAATCGTGATTTTATTTGAAAGAGAAAACTCTGCACTGAGGCAAAATAACAAGAGCTGGGACGGTTGTATGGGTTGATTAATTGGAGTTCATTTCATATGGGTTTATGATAAATGAATACCTGCTGGAAAATAACTAAACTAGTGCATAGAGTGGGCTCATTTGTTCTCATAGGTATGTGCAAGATGCAAACCATTGAGAGAAGTTATGAAAGCTCCCAATCAGGCCAGGCAATCTAATCCTTTGGCCTTAATCTCAACTGACAATTGTTTTGTTCATGAAATTTACATTCTATTAGAATGGTCATTACCAAAACCAAACACCCAACCCCTCCAAATTGTCAGTGTGCAAGTTAATGCTTTAAAAAAAAAACAGCAAATGTAATACATTACTGCAGGCTCTTTGTTCTTTCACTTTGATGGCTGCCATTTGAGTTAATTATTTATGATTAGTTCCTAATATAAAAGGAAATATACTGCAGCATGTTCTGCAAAAATAATGAAGGTACAGCAACAGGGATTATGGGTATAATCTCAATCCATTACTCTCAACCGGAGTTCTTGCAACTGACTTCAATTGTTTCTTTTTAGTTGGTATCCTAAGCTGTCTCAGCCGCTGATACCAGCATATCATTAGGCATAAGACCAGCAAAAGTTCTTGCATTAGTACTGAACTACTGAACTCTAATCTCCACCAGCACAAACATGGGGAAATATAGAATACAAAGTTCACAATCAATCACAGCTTTTCTAGGCATCTTGTAAACTCAGACAGATCCCTAGTCACATGTCACTTGAAACTTGGGGTTGTGTGCTGCAATTTTGATGCAATTCAGTTTTGAAAAGCCATTCTAGCCCCTTGGAAAGATTCCCTATAAGGAACAAAATGTCCCCCTGCCCTAATACACATGGGGTAGTTACAGTACACAGGTGTCCACCCTGCTCATTCTGTCTTCATTTTTTTTTATTGTTGATATAATGTTATGTGCCCACATGCGTCTTTCACAGTTGTCCTTTAGAAGAAGAACTGGATTTTTGTACCCTGTTTTTACTACCCAAAGGAGTCTCAAAGCAGTTTACAAACACTTTTTCCCTATGTCTCCCCACAATAGACAACCTTTGAGGGATGTGGGACTGTGAGAGGTCTGAGAGAACTGGGAATGGCCTGCAGTCACCCAGCAAGCCTCAGGTGCAGCTACCCCAATGTGAAAGGAATAAGAGCTAAACAGGCCAGAGGGTAAACCCAAACTGGACAGACATGACTGCAGCACAGCCATGAACTGGAAGTGAGATATGCAGGTGCTATCAGAATGAATCAATAAAATGCTACTAGTTGTGGGCTAAACTTTTAATTAGACAGACAAGCAATGCACAGGGCAAGCAAGACCCTTGACTGTGAGAGACAATGTGATGTTCACCCTCTACCCCAACTGGTCAGTTTTGGACCTGGCCAACCAAATATAAATGCCTGAGTCAGAAAGCCAGACATCCTGAATGCAGATGGTTCAGGACCCCCTGCCATTGTGAGTTAGTGCCAGCAACTTGCTGCTGCAAAAAGCCCCTAAGTATGCCAGTGTAAACACAGCCTGGAATAACACAACCTTAAAAACAGATGTCCAGATATTGATAAGCTGCCAAAGCAGGTTCCCCAGCAAATCCACAGAAGCCTGTGATCGGGGACCCTAGGAACTGAGTGCCTCCAACCCTTGCGTTTTACCTATAATATAAGTGGAGCCAGGATCTGACCACACCCATAGCATGCGGTACAATGCCACACCAGCCAAGTGTACCCACATGGTTTATACAGAAAAACCCTGGGCTTGCAGATGAGCCAAATAATGCAGCATGTCCTACACTGAGGGTGATCAGTCCAATCTCATACACAAGTCAAATATTTGGAGACTGCCACCTTGTAAGAAGAGATCTTCTTGTGGTGCAGAGTGGTAAAGCAGCAGAAATGCAGTCTGAAACTCTGCCCATGAGGCTGGGAGTTCAATCCCAGCAGCCGGCTCAAGGTTGACTCAGGCTTCCATCCTTCCGAGGTCGGTAAAATGAGTACCCAGCTTGCTGGGGGGTAAATGTTAATGACTGGGGAAGGCACTGGCAAACCACCCTGTATTGAGTCTGCCATGAAAACGCTAGAGGGTGTCACCCCAAGGGTCAGACATCACTTGGTGCTTGCACAGGGGATACTTTTACCTTTACCTTTTACCTTGTAAGAGTGACATGTCATTGGGGCTAGGAAGCTATTCAAACCATCCTGGACATGACATCTCCAAGGCTCCATAGCTCCTCTGGGAATAATTCCAGGAACAAATTTGCTGCTGGTACTATTTCCTGAAGTCCTGGTCCTGGAATTGGAATAAGATGTTGGTGATGTGATTATATACCCCTGCACTATGCTTTGCAGTAAAAGAAATATTAAACTGCAGGCATAGCAACACAAGTTTGTGGATGAGATGCATAACTCACTGATGGCAGGAAGGTTGCCAGTTAACCACCCAAAAAACTGCCTAATTGTCACACCAGAAGATGGCTTTCCTGTCCTGAAATAAATTCCACTAAAACCCACAGACGTTACAATTGGAAATAATTCCAAAAAGGTTAAATCCCTAAACAGGCACACCACAGATCTTGCATATTCCAGCATGACCTTACCATGTTGGAATATTTTCTCAAGCCACTAAATAAAAAATGTACCCGATGCCTCCTTCTCACTTTTAGGTCTTCTGTCTGTAGCATCCTCCCTTTACTAAGGGGCAGGACAGTATCAACCCAGAAATCTCTGTGTATCCTGTAAGCTTAACTGACCCTGACCAGAGCCAGTCCTGGTTCCCACCTGGTGAAACAAACTCCCAGATGAAATCAGGGCCCTGCCAGAACTAAAACAATTGTCAAAAATGTTATATATGTTCGAACCAATATGTTTATTTCAATGTGCGGTTTTCATGAAAGTTCCATTGTAAACTGCCCTGAGCCATAAGGGAGGGTGGTATATTAAACAAACAAACAAACAAACAAACAAATTCTCTTGAGGGTCTTGATTCACCAAAAGCCATGTTTCTCTTGGTGCTAAAAAACATACAAGGTATCACTTCAGACTTACCACCCTGCATGAAAAGCTACTGTAAAGCAGAAACCTATACATGAGAAAAATACTGAACTTCTAAACTTGCAATAGGGTGATGGAGGTAGGTGGATCTACCTGCTGGGCTATATTTTGGGAGCCAGAAGCATGTGAATATTGTGAAGCTTCACCATCACTAATCAAACACAAGATTTTAGGACTGGGCATATGTCTTAGCACTAATTAATTTTTTAGAATCTTTGATCAGTCCTGAAAAAGAAAGCAAATGACTGAGATTTCTATTTCACACTGAGATGCTTTATATTTTAAGATGCCATCAGAGCAAGCTTGCAAAAGTGAGACATAATCTATCTATAGATGTTACCTGACTGGAAGGAAGTACGTATGAGAAGTCTTCAATGCTCTTGAGGCTTCAGGAAGGCATAACTTACCATCAGCTGAAGAAGTCAATCTACTGCTTTCTATGATGTCAGGTTCAGCTAATATTCAATCAGAAGAAGAGGCTTTTGTTTTTATAAAGCTACTGGGGCTACAGAAGGAAAGAGAAGAAGACAATATTATTTTCTGAGCACACAGTGTGGTGTCATATAGATCACCCTGCTCTCCAGACAAACTGTGGCCCCTCCTGATTGAACTGAACTTTCACCCAGGTCCAGGTCATTGCCTGGATCTCTGGCCTTAATGTGTCTTTCTAACCATGCTCCAAATGTTTCCTGCCTGCCAACATTTCAGCCAATTCCTCAGCCTAGTTTACTCAGCTTCTATATCCAGCTATATTCACCCTTACAAGAAAGATCCTGAGTCCACACCTCAGCGTGCAGTTTTCTCTATTGATTTTCAAGAGGGCACCTTGGGCTTAAGAAAGATGCACACACATTGGCTTAAACAAGGCCACAGCTTTATTAATAACTCTGCAGGAGTGTTAGTGCAGCATGGGAGAGGGAGCCTGACTTGCAGTCAGCTGACCACAACCCAGACCCCAGTGGCGCCCACCCTGTTCACCTGCTGGGAATGTGGGTCCCCTTGAAGCTGGGATCCCACCCAAGGGAAGTGCCCACCTGGTTTCCCCACCTGGAATGCAGGTTTCCTTGCTCCTGGATTCCCACCATTGGAAAGTGTCCAACCTGGGGTGTCAAGAGGAAGCCTAGACTTCTCTTGGTCTTACCTCAGGTCACCCAGCACTGTGATGCCAAGGAGAGATGCCCAACACCCTTGGTCCCACCGTGGGTTAATTGGTACTATGAGGCCAGTGGCTCCCCTGCCAGGTTGACCCTGCTCACAGTCCTGCTGCTTTGTAAGGAGGCTCCTAACTTGGAAGGCTGATGTGCAGACCAAACTCCCTCAAACAGACTCCAAACCACCAGCTTTGATAAAATGCATTCAAAGACATATGACAGTGGCCAATTCCATAAACAGCATTAGCCAACATAACAGGGTGGGAGGGAGGGAAGGTGTTCCCATTGTGGCTCAGGTGAAAGAGGCCACGCCCCTTGTTCATGGTACCTTCCAACCCCACTCCAGGAACAATGCTACACTGTCACACCTACTGTGCATGCTGCTGGGTTCAACCCTCACAACATCCTGCTCTCGCACTTGGTTCCTCTGCTCCATCAACAGCAGCCAGAGGTCAAGTTTCAGCCACATTTGTCATTCTTCTAGTGATCCATTCTCCTCCATCTTGTGTTCAGCTTCCTGTGTTTTGCTAAGGGAGCCAACCTTTTTTCTCTAATGACTAAAGAGTATAAAGCCATTTATCATGATTTATGCCAATATCATATCAGGCAAAAAGATACCCCCTCACGAAATATACATAGAATCTCCTGAGCAGGCAAATGGAACAGAAAATTGCATTTTAATTGGAGTGCCCTGCACAACAGCTTTAAGCATTTAGATAAAGCATATGGTGGTACGTCAGTACCCTGGAAAAAGGGATCCAAAGTCTGGAAGACCAAGTGTTTTTCCATTTGCACTTCAGAAATTCTACTGCTCACATAGCCAAGTGCTATTTCATCTTGCAAGAAATGTGCATACCTCCTACTGGCTGTTTCACAACTTCCCTGGATGGTGCTTTGCAAGCTAAAATGAAGATTTAAACAACAACAACAACAAAAACCCCACACAGTTACTGATTCTAGGAAACATAAACAAAATAAACAGCAACAGCATCCGCAGAATGCCTTCATTGGAACTAAGCTTCCCATATCTATGTTTTGAACTTTATTGAAAAGATACTCTGCAGGGAACATGTACCAGCTGGAAGAGAGCGAACTCCCAGAGTAAAAAGTGAACAATATGTTCAGTGCTGTTATGAGCACAGCTGGCGTGAAGCTTTGCCCCAGAGAAAACAACTCCCTTAAGTTGGGACTATTGGGAGAGAGAACTTTCTTCCTGTTCTGTATGTGATAGGTTACACACACGTGTGTAACCTATCACATATATATATATAACTCCTTTTTCCTTTTTATATTGTTTGTGTATTGCTGTCTTGTTTTTTAAGAAAAGTAAAAAATATATATTTATCAAAAAAATAGAAAAAGAAAACACTCCTTTCTCCTGGGTCTGGTTTCATGGGGATGCTAAATTCAGATGGTGCCAAAAATTTCTCATTAGAGCTTCTGCACACATTTCTTTGGCAGTGAGGATGTTACATGAAGTGACTTTCCAGTCATGACTGAGCATTATCCTTGTTGGAATTTCTTGACATGTGGATTGTGGCCCTAATATTTCAGTATCGAAAAACTACATATTCCTGGTGGCCAGAATGAAAATGGTAATAGTGATGCATTGGGTAGAGGTCTTATGAGGTTGAATGAGACCAGGAAATATTTATCAAGGGATTTCATGGGTTAAGATAACAAAACACTTGAATTTATGGGTTAAGATAATGATGATGAGTATATGCTATGACAAAGTATGTGCTATGATTAAAATGGATACATTTTCAGTTGCAATGGATTGCATTGCCTATTGGTTGCAATGGATGCCCTTGGCAAAGCTAATGTGTCCAACCAGTCCTTGGATGAGATACTAGGGGCTGAAGCAAATGTGATGAAAATCACAGATCATTATCAGTCTGCAGAAGAAAAATTGTGCACACACAGAGCTATGATTCACTTCGTGGTCACAGGAAGCAGAACGGATTGAACAATTCTCATTGTATTTTACTGATCAAAACTGGTCTTTCTGTGCAGTTGTTAACATTTTAAAGGGTGATACTTTTTGGATCAAAAGGAGAATTTTGAAGTGGTATGAGGAGTTTCACAAAAGACCCCCCCCCCATATATTTTTCCTTGTTTTTCACTGTCTCTTTATTATCCTAGTGATAATATTGATTTTTCTCCCCCTGCCACCTTTTTCTATTGCAATCTTCTATTGTAATCTTACAGACAACAAGCATTGCCTTCATTCTGATTTGGCTTTAGATACCAAAGCTAAATCTCATTTGTTTTGTTGTGAAGCTGAGGCCAAATCATAGAAATAATAATGATGATGCCATCAGGGTGCCCTTGCCCCTTCCCCAAGACACTTGGCCTTCAGATACCAGATGTGTGGGGAAAATCCATCCAGTCTGAGTATTAAAACTCTGGAAGTCCCCTAGGCTTTCTCAAAAAGGAGTAGCCTGGCTACCTGAATACTCTAGTTTCATTTTTTTAACCCTCCATAGCACTTAACAACCATGGTAATGACAAATGATTCAGGATTAAAGAGGAAAGGCCTCAAGGTTACCCTTACATTGCAGTCTTTCTAGAACCTCAACCATAAGCCCAGGAAGCCACCTTATAGCCTTTTCCAACAGGTCCTGAATGTTCTTCCAACAAAGTAACCCAACTACCTAGATCATTCTGTTATTCTCTTCTAACCCATCTATTATCCATCCTCATCCTCACCATCAGAATCTTTTTTTTTTAATTTTTAAATTTTAATTTATATACCGCCCTCCCCGGAGGCTCAGGGTGGTTTACATGGCACATATGAACAATACATAAAACAATATATAACACATGAATAACCATACAATAATATTAATAACAGGTAGTTGTAACAATAAACAGTGTAAACAATGCTACAGTAAATGGTAAAAACAGGTCCAGAGCACTCTGGTGGAGTTCTGAGAGGGAGGGGAGCAGGGGCCCTTCATTTGCTGTTGGTTGTGCCTGGTCTCAACCAAATGCCTGGCGGAAGAGCTCCCTTTTGCATGCCCTGCGGAAGTCTTTTAGTTCTGTCAGGGCCCTGATCTCCTCCGGGAGCTCATTCCACCAGGTGGGGGCCACAGCAGAGAATGTTCTGGCCCTGGTTGAGGCCAGGCGGACTTCTTTCGGGCCAGGGACCATTAGCCAGTTGGTGGCCTGGCAAACGTCTTGCTGCAGGAGGGGGCAGGGAGAGGGAGCCGTGGACCGGTACCAGGCTGCAGCCCGGGGGTTGGGGACCACTGTTCTAGTATATGCTTAGCTGAAAGGTATAACTGTATTGCAAAATTCGTCTAATATATCCAACAGATTGTTTAGTTCTTCAGATGGTTTAGTTCTTCAGAATCTAAAATTCAACAGAATTATCAGCGGAGTATAAGGGCAATCTGTGATTCTGTGACTGCTTATAAAGAGAAAAATGAAATTGAACTTAGGGGGATGTTACAGAATTTCTTTTTGCTACAAGGAATGAGAATTTATTCTATATTCACAATACAGTAATCATGCCACAAGATTTTTAAATGTCTTAAAATTGTGAAGAAGTTCCCATCTGTAACCTTTAAATATTACAGTGTGATTATCTCCTGGAGGGGGCCCTTTATCCTTATGTCAGCTGTTTTTAAGAGGCAGGATGGGCAAGGGTGTAGTGGGCATGTGGTTGGTCTCACTGTTGCTAGCATCCTGTCCACTTCGGTCAGCGTGAGTCATCTGAAGTTACTCAGAGTTTTCTCCAAAGACAGCCAAGGGGACTCTAGTTCACGTTCTGATCTAAGGTTGGGGGAAAGTCATGGCGGAGTGTCGAGATTTTATCTGCAAAATGACTCGTAAATGCCTCACAGTTGATATCCTACTGGCTACTGTTTTGTTGCCCTTCAACCAGGTCAGTGAGAGATCGAACTACCTTAAACAATTGATCCAGGCGTGAGTCTGCAGATGTGATGGTAGCTGAGTAAAAATTCGTTTGACTTATTTCACTGCCATCTCATAGGCCTTCATCTGCATTCTATAAGATGTTCTCAAAGCTTCGTCACGAGTCTTCCTCGAAACTCGCTCTAGCCGTCTCAGTTCCCGTTTCTTACTGCGAAGCTCCTTGGTGTACCAGGGGGCTCGGTTGAGATGGGGCTGGAGAGGACATCGGGGAGCTATCTCCTCAATGGCAGTCAGCAGTCTGTCATGCCAGTTGCTGACCAGGCCATTGAGAGAAGTGCCGAGAGGCATTGGTTCCCACAGAGTGTTCAGGAAACCAATTGGATCCATAAGTCTCCGCGAGCAAGCTAAAATTTGCTTGGCACCCAATGGAGGAGGAGGTGGTAGCCATAGCCAAGCCTTCAGGGCATTGTGGTCTGACCGTGGCTCGGCAGTTGCTGTGACCAGATCCACATTCAGACCTACGTTGAAAATAAGATCCAGGATGTGACCTGCTTGATGGGTGGGGCCAACAACAAACTGCGAGAGCCCTAGTGTCATGCCCCCGCTACCTCCTCCCTGCCAGAGCAATTGGACCCAGCAGCTGACCCAGATCAGGCTGAAGACTCCGGAGAGTCTAACGAGGACCCTGGGAGGGCTGCTCCAAGGAGCCAGAGAGATCACGGAGACTGGCAAAGCAACAGCAGGGTGGGGTTGGCAGAATGCCGAAGGGGCCGTCGGCTGTAGGCAAGCTGTCAACTTAGATGGGGCCTACCTGAAAGCACTTCGGGGGGAGGACGGAGTGAGTCCTCCCTCAGGTGCAGGGAATTAGCTGGGCTGCATTTAGCTGAAATGGCAAGAGGCTTCGTTGTGGAAATAATTTTCCAGACACCCCTTCCTCTCACCCTGGCACCAGATTTTGACAACGCACTCGGTAAAGTGGACTAGCTTTGTGTAAATATTTGATAACTGGATTCTGACCTTGGCTTGTTTTGACTACTCCCTGTATTGCCCCTGCACTGTGCTGATTTACCTCATGGCAACACGGACTGGACTTGACCTTGCTCCGGCGAGGCTTTGCAGCCCCGGCTCCTCTGGCACAGCGGCCATATATTTCTTTATATACTCTCTTGATACACTTAGCCCTAGAGGACTGAATACTTCTTTAGAAATGTCTTGCTTTCTGTAAGTTTTGACTTTGGAGTACTTTTAAATAATAGTAGTATTTTTGAAAAAGAGTAATGTACCTTTAAGAACATTACTGTGGGGCCTGTTAAGATTTTGTATTTATACCTGGATAGTAGCCCTAAACCATTGGGAATGTTTTTTGACTGACATTCCCCACAATACTTTACAGAGCCGGTGGCCTATCTATATATATAAAAATTGCTTGATAAGAGTATAAGGTAAGGTGTGATACTACAAACTGGTTATGGAGGTGTGTGGGAGTAATTCTTTACTGCATTGTTTAAACTTAAATTTAATTTTATTAATTTATACATTTTTTATTTAGGAATCAACCACTGAAGAAAAATTGTGAAAACGGAGTATATCTAGAAACCGTTTTGGATGGTCCTTAAAAAAATTATTGATACATACAATTTATTGTACCAACCACTTCTGGAGGACGGCAGCTAAACATGGACGTTAAAGTCTCCCAAGACTAATAGTCTTGGAAACTGTAGCGTCCAGGCCACCACCACCTCTAGCAGGGCAGGCAGGGCATCTGCTGGTGCATGGGCGTGCGGTACACTAGCCAGACGGCCATGCTCTCGATTGATCCCCATCCAAGGCCAACACATCCAATGCCTGGTATTGACAGTGCAGGAAGGGCCCTAAAGGAGAAAGCCTCTCGGGTCAGGATTGCCCCTCCTCCCTGCCCCACCCCTCCTCCCTGCCCCGCTGACCGAGACTAGTGGAGGACAGAGAACCCAGCAGGGGCTAGGCCTTGGAGGGTGACTGTCTCACCCTCCCAGGTCCAGGTTTCTGCCATGCACGCCAGGTCCGCTCTTTGTTCTGCAAAGTAGTTTTGCAGGGTAAAGGTTTTGTTCTTCTTCCATGCATATGACATCACCAGATCCCTCCTCATCAAGAAAGGCAAATTATGTTTTTATTTTGCATATTGCAATCTCCATCCAAAATGTAACCTCTCATGTGTTTCTACCCATTCTTTATTGCTTTGCCCCTTTACATCCTATTCTTGGCTAGTCTGCCCTAGCTATCTGGTTGTTCCTATCACATTCCCTTCTTGGTCAGAGACTCCTTCTATCCAGGTTGATTCAAAAACACACTTACCATGGCAGGGGAATCATTAAGGGTGCACAAAGTATTATGAAAGTTCCAAAGCAGAAATATAGATAAACATTTGTCTTTGAGGTCATTTCTGTGATTTTCTGGAAAACTAATACAAATACAGAATTCTTGAGAATTATGAAACTCTGAAAAGAAACTGAAAAGAAGAGTGCAGAGCACTCCCAGCCAATCACATGTTCAGAAAAGATCCAGATAAGGAATTCCTCCCCCCAGTCCAAAAGTAGCCAAGGGATATCTGCATGGGGCAGAGTTAATTATGTGCTCCATATCAGATTGAAATTTCTTGGGGACAGACCTCTTGGCCACCATGCAAACTAAAATGAACAATCTGGGAATGAATATGAAGGGGAAATTTGTCCAGATATAATATTTAACCACTCCTGCGTTATTAAATAAAAGAGTAAGGCCACCTGGGAGGAGTTAGGGCGGGCCCTGTCCAGGATAAAAACTCCGAGGGCCCAATCAGGAGCCACAAAGCGGCTCCTGATTGGGCCCTCTGAGTGTCCATCCAGGGCCAAGCAGCCAATGGGGAGGTGCGCAAAGCGCCTTCCTATTGGACCCTCACCAGGACAGACCAAAATTCCATTCACCCAGCTCAGTCTGGCTGCCAGTCAGCTCCTGACCACCAAAGGGAGAGGAGGTCAGTAGGGCTGCCAAGGGGGATGAGAACAGAGGTTTGGACAGGCTGCGCCAGCCCTTTTCACCCCAAGGCTGCCCTAACTATCATGTCCAACTGTAAATTGCCTCAGAACCCTGACAGAGCTGGCAGGAGGCTGCAGAGTGCGCCCCCTCCCCCTCCCTTCAGGCCTGCTGGGAAGGAGCCTCTGACAGGCCCTGACTGAGGGGAGGGAGGCATTTTCCTTCAGAGAGCAACACAGGGGAACCTGAGGGCCTTCCTTTGAGGGGGGGGACTTTCCCCTTCTGCCAAACAGTTGCCTGACAGGGAGGCCACAGAAAAGCCCCTTCTCACTTAAAATACTGCTCTGCCTGGAGGTTAGACACAGCCAAGCCATGGGTCTTTCTTCTTTGCAACTCTGCAGATTTGAGGCCACTGCACAGTGTTATTCTGCAGAGGAAACTGGCTCTTTTGTCTCCTGTTTCATATGCACAACAACCCTGTGCAGTAGGCCTCAGGTCTTTCAATTCAACAACAACCTGTGTGGGAAGCCTTAAATGTTTCTTCTCTAACACAACCCTGTCCAAAGTTGCCCTTTCTGCCTGGGGAGCTGATCATTATACTCTGCAGGTGAGCTGTAATTCCAGGAGCTCTCCAGGCCACACCTGTAGGTTGGCTACCCCTGGGTTGGAAATATTCCTGGAGGTTTGGAGGTGGGACTTCAAAATCATACAAACTTCTCCCCTTCCTCTTCTCACTGCCAAGCTCTAGCGCCTGTTGTATTCTTGGACACAACGGGCTTTGCCCCTAGTTAAGAATAAAGCCCTTAAGGTCCAGGTTGGTACATATAGGGCATTGTTTGGAATAGAATAGTGCTTTTGTGTTATCCTTCTGAATTACATCATGTACATGGGCCACAGTAACTTTAAGGTCTCCTGTAGTGGTGAAGGTGGATGAAATTTTGGGTCCACAGATATCTAGCACAGTTTTCTATAGGCTTTTCCAATAAGACGGAAACAAAAGGAAAAAACCCTGTGTTGACTTAAGTTTTGATGGCAAGGGAAAGTGTTACAGTCTTACTGCATCGGTTTTCCACATGGAGACCCAATTCAGTATCAGAGTTTTCAGTAGAAAGGTAAAACATTTTTATTTTATTTATTTTTTCAATTATTTGGTTTTTTAATTTACTGCCACTCTCATACTAGCCAACTCATGGCAGTTTACAATAATCAAACAGTAAAAATATTGCTTACAATCATAATCACCATATAACTACAACAATGATACCACTCTAATGGCAGAAAGTGAAGAGGAACTAAAGAGCCTGTTGATGTGGGTGAAGGAGGAGAGTGCAAACGTTGGCTTGAAACTCAACATCAAGAAAACAAAGATCATGGCATCCAGCCCTCTCAATTCCTGGCAAATAGAAGGGGAAGAAATGGAGATAGTGACAGATTTTATTTTCCTGGGCTCCAAGATCACTGCAGATGGGGACTGCAGCAAAGAAATTAAAAGACGCTTGCTCCTGGGGAGGAAAGCTATGGCAAATCTAGACAGCATCCTAAAAAGCAGAGACATTACCCTGCCAACAAAAGTGCGTTTAGTCAAGGCTATGGTCTTCCCAGTTGCAATGTATGGCTGCGAAAGTTGGACCATAAGGAAGGCCAAGCGTCAAAGAATTGAGGCTTTTGAACTCTGGTGCTGGAGAAGACTCTTGCGAGTCCCTTGGATTGCAAGGCGAACAAACCGGTCAGTCCTCGAGGAGATCAGCCCTGACTGCTCTTTAGAAGGCCAGATCCTGAAGATGAAACTCAAATATTTTGGCCACCTCATGAGAAGGAAGGACTCCCTGGAGAAGAGCCTAATGCTGGGAGAGATCGAGGGCAAAAGAAGAAGGGGACGACAGAGAATGAGGTGGATGGATGGAGTCACTGAAGCAGTAGGTGCAAACTTAAATGGACTCCTGGGAATGGTAGAGGACAGGAAGGCCTGGAGGATCATTGTCCATGGGGTCGCGATGGGTCGGACACGACTTCGCACATAACAACAACAACAAACTACAACAATATCCCACAAAGGGAGGTAAAGAGTGGGATTTACCTCCCCCAGTAAACCCCCTCTGCCAAATCTCATGCCCCGAGGGAGATGACTGAGATATAGGTGTCTAATATCTCCATAGGGACTATTAGATACCTATATTCATATTCTCAGTCAGTCAGTGAAAGAGGAGGAAAATAAAATGAATGAAAACTGTTTCTACACTAGTGATATCATTTGGATTTGCATTTTTAAAGAGCTGACTTTTCCATCTGTTTCTACATTAAAATCCACCCTTCCATGCCCTCTGACTTACTGCACATTTTGGAAATTCCAGGTTACAGCAATTTCATCTGTTAAAGTGTAATCTAATTAATGGCTGCCCAATGGTGAAATGAGGGCATTCAGATTTCCCCCCCCACATCCACCATGTTGACTCATTTTTGTATGCCCCTTTCTTTGTCTCCATCCTCTCTCCCCCTCCCTTCCTCCCCTCACATCTTTCATTCTGAAAAATCTGCCTTTTTTTTCTCTGGCAGTAAATTTCACATTTTAATCACTCATTGTATACAGAACAAGATAAAAAAGCACAACATGCTGCTATATTTGCCGCGGAAGCCATGAAAATGATTAGAAATTTGTATGAAATAATTCTCTGTTGTTATGGTGATATTTATTTTTCCCTCTTTTATAGTTATGTTATTTATTGATTTTATCTTGAAATGTCTAAAAACATATGGATTTAGAAAAATTGTTATATATCTAGGAAACTGTTTATGACCTGTGATTGCATAACAATGAAAACACTACTTGTTCTTGGTGGTTGCCCAGATCTCTCTTTTCAGTATTAATGCATCCCTTCAGTTTTATTTGGCATCTGTACAATGGTATTCTAGCACTAATATTTTAGTAAATCCTTCATTTTTGGAAATTGTAAGAATACAAACAAGATTCTCCAGTATATTTTTCTCTCTACACAGATGTGTTGGTATCTGACAGTTGATGGTTTGAGAATGAAGTCATCGTGCAGTTCAGCAAATACAGTAAAAATTAAGGCTATATTTTCCCCCACTTTGAATTTTCCCAGATGGTTCTCTGAATTTTTCTGTGCTTGAGTCTTCCATCAGCCTTTCCCAAGGAGGGATAGAGAGAAATAAATAAATAAATCAGATACAGACTGAGATTGTGGCATGAAATCAGATCGATGGTCCAAGTTTTCAGGTTACAATCTGCAGAAGTTACTGGAGTAATGCATACAGACATAAAAATACCAGTGATTTTTCCAGTTGCATTATTGAATGACTTTGGTCTGAATATCACACAGTGCTAATCAATTTTTTTTATAAACAATGATTCAAATAGAATCCTGTTTACTGCGTTATTGAGAAACACTTGCACTGACTGTGAGTACATTTTAGCTTAGTATAATTGGAATAATCATTCTACAGATTTAGGTGATGTCACAGCAAGTCACTGTGGGCAGAAACCAAAGTAGGTTGTATCCAGTGCTTTCATGAATATGTACAATGGTTCAGTTCATGAATCACTGAAACAAAAACACTTCCTGAAACTGCATACCCCATAATCAAATTTCATGACTACTCTGGTGTGGTTTGATTTGAAACAAATAGCTTCTTTTATGGGTGGCATAGGAAATTTCAGTTATTGTTTCCCCTGACAAAATAATAAAATGCAGTAATAAAATTTACATTAAAATGTATGCCCAGTTTTGCATATGAATCACCTAAAATGTCATATAGTGTAACTGGTGTAAAAATATTGTAAAAATGTGGAAACTAGCAACCCCCCCCAACAAAACAGGTTGTATAAAGACACTCATAACAAATATGTCTAACATCTAAAGAAGAATGAGGGCAATTGGAAACCACCCCAATCATTTTACTTTGTAGACTTTCTATCAGAGATAGTGATTGAAGAATTGCTGATATAAGGTATTATTTAAGGAAATAACTTCCATATTTCTACTTACTTTTTTTCTTAAGTTATGAGGCATTCTGGTGTTTGCTAAGAGAAATCTCCTGTAAGAGTGGTCTTCGAGTCAACATTCATTAGAATGCAAAGCGAGAAGACAAGGGAGAATACTGTTCTGAGGCAATTTTTTAGGTATCGGAAAGAGAGCTGAGTGTTAGAAAGATGTTGTTTAACAGACTGAGCCTCAGTGGTGGCTCATATGAATATGGAAAACAGAAAAGGATATTTGGCATCTCACAGACCAAACCCATTATAATGTCATTGAGACAAAAAGAAAGTTAGAATGGTTTAATTCTGCTTAGGATTTTACCACTAGTAGATCCTGGATAAAGGGGAAAATGTTTTGCACAAATACAAACTTGCCCAAATAATGGTCGGAGCAGTTTTGGACCAATCCCTCTCATAGAACTAGAGGCATTAGATACTGAGGAAGGACAAAGGGAAGAGTTGCTTTGTGCACTGCCATCAGTGGGAGTACTAAAAATAGAAGGCACTTAAAAGCCATTTTCTATGCATTTGTCTTATTTTTGCTGCAGAATTCCCAACTCTTCCTTCCTAGTAGCAACAACATGGGATTAGCCATTTCCTTCAGGACCAAGTAGGAATTTAGGGAGTCCCTGTCTGATTGACTGGAATAATAGACCTTTTCCCATCTCCTTACCATATTGGTATTGTAGGGCTGGATTCTACAGCAGGTAGTGAGGCAAGTGGAGAAATGCTCTCCATCCTAGAATTCACCTTGGTAGTTTATTAAGTCTACTCTCTACTTTGTACAAACCCCAGAGGCTACAATACTGGTAAATGATGAGAAAAAGCAAAAGTACAGGAACAAACACTGATCTAGAATACTGATACAAACAATGTATGTAGAGGAGTGGGTCTTAGATTGGTTTTAAAACCTGTCACTTTTCTTTGGGGCGTTTATTCTCCTGCCGACTCCTATGCTTTAGAAATTTCTTATCATAGTTAACCAATTGCCTCATGATAAACAATTAAATATAACTTTTCAAGAGGAAAGGGGAGAATGTGAATGACAAATGGTATTTATGTTGGGGAGAGAAGGAGAGAATTGTGGTTTCCCTTAATTGTTTATTGATGGCAAAAAAGAGGAAAAAAATAACTGTTATTAATTGATACTTACTCTACTTCAGAGCAAAAATGATTTCTAAAAGGCCCTGCATTGAAAATCTATTCATATCTCA
Organism: Paroedura picta; assembly: GCF_049243985.1. Lineage (NCBI taxonomy): Eukaryota > Metazoa > Chordata > Lepidosauria > Squamata > Gekkonidae > Paroedura > Paroedura picta. The sequence goes on from NC_135371.1 coordinate 98,363,766, forward strand.
ATGAATATCTCTCTTCATACTAGATGATTTCCCTAACCAGTTACTGAAATCAAGTCATAAAAGTGCAATGAAAGATAAAGACTTGAACACATGCTGGTGACAATAATAACAACTCATCCTGGACTGGTGGCATATGAATTAGTGTCTTCAGCATTTGCTTCAAAGATGCCAGAGATACAACTAGAGACTCATTACACTTTCAAGAGCAAGAAGTTCATCTATAGTAGTTCCCCTTGGCTACTACTTTCAAAAATTTATAACCTGCAGGAAACTGTTTCCTCCTCCAGGGGCTTAATTCATTGCAGAACAAGGGGAGGAAGCTTATTATACTACTCCCCTCTTTAAATTGGTTTCTGTAAGAGAAAAAAAACAACCCACTGCCAAAGAAATCACCTATTAAACACTTATTATTACAATCAAATAGGATTACACTGTGAACTGCTGGAGTCCCATTGGATTTTGATGATAACTACATGCCGGCCCAGTCGTATAGATGCTAACTTCACAGCTTGAGGGAGCAGACAAGTGGACATCTTCCTATGGAGCCTGTCAAACATAACCTACTGCAAAACAGTGGGAAATGCATATACAGGAAAATTGTCTAGTTCTCAGGAGATAATAGAAATTGTCAACAAGTTCATATTTGGTGGTGCACCAGTAATTCCAGAAACCAAGGAAATCCAGCAAATTATAGCCGCACCACACTTTGCAATCTCAACAATTTGTTTGATTAAACTGACTTCCCTGGAAAAGAACCTGTCAATCATTTCTTCCATTGGCACAAAGCAAAGTTATTCCATTGATCTCAGATCAGTTTGCCATGATGCTTGCAATTAATGCTCCCAATTACAAGAATTTTACAGTGTTCTAAGAATCTGACTATGAGCAACACAAGACAGGCTCGGATAAACAAAGACAGTGAGAATATTGGCCAGCTTTGAAACTATGGTGGGTCTGCACAAAATGCTGGCAGCCAGAGCAGGCTGCCTGTTCACTTGTATTCTGCACTCAGAAACTAGGGCAAGATTCTCACGGAGGTAGATCAGCCATCAATGAAGCCTAGTTTAATGCAGTTGTTTATAGCTTATGTTTTCAATCCAGGTGCTGCCACAAAACCTTTTGATTTATGTATTTTCTATTTTGAGAAAACTGGCCTGAATCACTCTGCATTGCAAACTGATAGTAGGGCACCTGGTGAAATATTTGCATAGTTTTTGTCATGACATTATACAAGTTTTATCTAAGACTGAATCTGATATTCTCTATTTTATATTGATTAAGAAGGTAGCACATATGACACTTTTATAGACAACCCCCCCTTCCCATTCATTTCATTTTATTGCTGTTTGGAACCCCTGCATTCACCTCTTCTTGTACTCATTTTTCATTAGATTATTTCCACACCGTCATTGCCTCAGCTGTTGTGGTGAATAGCATCACTGTGTCCATGGCATCAGCTCATCACTAACAAATCATTTTGCATGTCAACAGGATTATTTAAAAAGTAGCATGGGTGAATACAGCCTAAGAGTAAGATGAAAGGAAAAAAGGCCATACTTGGCCTTTTGCAATGCCTCAATGACATCTCAGCCCCACCCCTTTCAAGCAGAAGGCATATGCCCTTCCCCCAAAGCTGCTTCAAAGATCAGAAGAACCTACAAAACAGCATTTTATTAGACAGCATGAGCTGCAATCAAAAGAGGAAGTTCTGTTTTTTCCATTTGTTAACAGAATTCTCCAAATATTGGCCTTTGAATATATATATATATATATATATATATATATATATATATATATATATATATATATATATATATATATATATATATATATATATATATATATATATATATATATATATATATATATATATATATATATATATATATATATATATTCAAATACATACATACATACATATAGAGAGAGAATGTGCAGCTAGAACATACTGTAATGAACCAGGATATAAGGAAATCCACTTGTGGATTTCTTTATATCCATATCCTTTACAGTATGTTCTAGCAGCACATTATCTCTAATTTTCTTCTGCCCTCTAAGCTTGCATGACAAATGGCATGCTCCATTCCTGGTATACCCAACAGAGTTCCTAAAAGCATCAATGTTAGGACATATCTCCATTTGGTATTGGAGGAAATGACTAAATGAACCAGATATCTTCTCAAACAAGGATAGATTAGGGGTATACTGAAAGAGTATGTAGTTGCGAAGACAAGAGGTAAAATTTAATTCTAATATCCTAAATTACCAGAATCCTACAATGAAATCTATAAGATTTACTTTAATTTTTTTGTATTATCCTCAGTTTTATTAACCAAATATCCATATTAAGCTTTAAGGAAATGCAACTTGTATCTATTATTTATAGAGATCAAACAGTTCAGTATTAACAAGTTAAGCCTGTAGCAGAGGGATACTCCCACCCAAGAAGAGACCTGATCCCCTATTCCTGGAAAACAGCTTCTCGGGTACTAGGAATGTACTCTCAAAGATCATCCAGGGGAGAACTGAGCCTATGCTGTCAGATCCTCCAACATGACAGTGAGAGCAAAACATGGATTCCTTAAAGTCTTTGGCTGACTGGCTACTGTCAAGGGGAGAGATGGTCCATGAACAATGGGGAACAAGCACATATCCCAAACTACTTTCCAGCAACTGCTGGTTTATCGTGGTGGCTAATGAGGATGGTACACTCCTTTGGAAAGGCACACTGGGTCAACTGAGTCAACTGAAGCTGGGTAATCCACTTAGGCATCATGTAGTGGCAATGAAACTCCCAGGAGATATAACTGTGCTCTTCTGGGTGCTCCTCATGTCTGGCATGCACTTTGGCATAGTTCCCTCCCTACCCCACTTTTACGTGTTTCACATCCAAGTGGGCCGAGAACTGGTATTTATCCATCTTCAACTCAGAAAGCTCAGTGTCTGGGAAATGAGGCACATGCATGTAGTATGGGTTGAGCATGTTCATGCCAGGGTACAAAGTGAATTCTAGCAGCCCCTCACCAAACCACTGGTCAAAAAGGTGGGCAGGGAAGAGTGAAAAGAAGCCAAAGGGCTGGAGATGGATGGTAATATCCATTACATGGCTTGGCACGCATTAGTGCTTCTTCCTTTCTCATGGGAATTGCAGATCCAGAGCAATCAAGATAGATTTAATAATGGAATGAAACAACTGGAAATTGTGGGAAATTACTAAACAGTTAACATCAACAAAAATGTATAAGAAAACAAAAAAAGCATAAAGAAAGGATGTAAAAGCAGCAGTGTCATCCTTTCAATATTATATATGGAAGATTAAATACTAAGGCTGTAGCTCAATTTTTCACTGTTTTCCAACTTTGCATAATAAATTGATGGACAATGGTATTTGATTCAGATTAAGGTCCAGATTAATGAAAAAGGAATGTGTTAAAAGCATGGTGCTAAATCCTGGAGTACTGCAATAATCAATATCAAAGTATTACAGGCACATCATTTAGGGGGGGAAATCAAGACCAGATAATGGCAAAGCAAGCAGAAAACGCAGTTGTGAAAAGTGGGTGAAAAAACCCAAAGGCTAATAAAGATATACACTAATAGCAAGTGAAATAAAGGAATTATGGTAAAGGAATGTGCCATACAAAGAACCCCAGGACAATTCTAAATGTTTTTTTAATTAAAATATTATATTCAAAATAATAAAAATTCAAACAGCACCCAAAAAGCACTCTTACAGATTAAAGGTTACCCAGCAAAGGTAGTCTATCTAAACTTATGGTCTAACACAACATACATACCCCATAGTCCCTTTTTTCTAGAACAGGCTTGCATGGCCCATGATTCCCCAGCATGGAGGCATACATCCCATTAGCATTTGCTGCCTGCTAACCAATCCCAGGAATATGCACACAGAGCCTTGGAGAGAGAAGGTTTTTATTAGTTCTTCTCATATCGTTGCCCTCTTATTTCCAGAACAGCCAAGTTTTGAGTCCTAAACTCCCAGGAGCTCTAGGTAGGAAGAGTAGGACTAGTCTTCTATCAAGAAAATACAAAAGAGGGCCATCCTGAGATCCTAGTAGTATAATAGGAGCAGAAAACTAACAAAACAGGGGAAATGACAATGAACATGTGGTCTGTAGTCCCACAATTTATTATAGCAAGATATAACTAAAATGAGCACTAGGAACATATTTTAAAACGCCTACATATTATAGCAATAGGATAAACAGTTAACATTTTATGCATCAGCATAAAAAAGTTTAGACATTTGGGTGGCTACACTCAAATTGGAATGTTATCATACCTAAATAAAGAAGTACAATAACAAGTGCATAGCTATATATAACAGCCAGCTGCTGTATGTATCTTGAGAAATGGAAATGAGGAGCACACTCAATTCTTCAGCATTTATTACCCCAACAAAGGTCCTCATCACCGAGGACAAATAATGAGATTTGATTAGGTATAATAATCATCATCCATTCTATTCCTAAAAATGTTTAATACCTGCAGAGAAAGCAGTCATATCTGACATGTGCACAGGAGAAATCCACAGAATTAAAGAAATTCCAAGAAGCAGAACCATAGTCATGCTCCATAAAGATAAATGACTGGAGCAAAACAGGATGTTTGCAATTAGACATCCTGGTAGTGAAGTGGGAAATAGCATTGAAAAGGTACCAGAAGCCTCCTTTCTATTTAAAACTATCAGTGCAGCTTTACCACATGGTTTAACTTCTGATGGGAAAACTGAAACAAGGCACTGAGAAGGAATCCAAGTAGAGAAAACAGAAATAAAACCTAATAGCTGCCAAGAGGGATCTGAATGGGAAGGATTAGTTTAAGCAAGTCAGAAAGTGAAACTATACACTAGAGGTACAGAAGGAAGAATCAGTGTTATCCAAGGCAACCAGCTGTATAATAGGGAATAATGGGAAACTAGCTTTGGGAGATGGAGACCTGCATGGAGAAACCTGATGTAGATTAATTGAGTTTGTTTTTCCCGCTTCTCCCATCATACAGTTAAATAAGCACCAATGTTTCATCTACATTGAAATTTTTCCCATACTTTCAGCCCATGTGTCTATCTGAAGTGTTCATAGCTGCAAAGGTGGGATGGTTAATGAAATTGCACTTTTTTCAGAAATGTATCCCACTCAGGTAGGCAAACATATTTCTTGTCTTCAGAAGAGGAGGTTCATTCATATTTCACCTGTGTGCACTCCTTTATATAAAAGATGTAAAACTGTAGAATTATATCACTAATTTTACTTATACATCTTAGAAATGTAGGGTGAGGGAAAGTAAACGCATTCAAATTTTTGTATTCAGAATTCTCAGATATGATTCACCCATATAGCATATTGTCCACTCGCCACATGGTGAATGTTAAAAATGGTTCATTTAAACAGTCCAGATGACATAAATAAGGAGCTAAAAATATAATACCAATGGAGACGACTCCAGACCCCAGTGAAGCTCATCTGGGGAGAACTTTTCAGTCAATAATGAATGCAAAATTAGTTCTACTTCTCTCCTATGTTTCCTTCTGTAACATATTTGGAACTCAAACCTTCAATTTTTAATAAAGACGTCTTAGCAGTTAATGATTATAACACACCTTTCAGAGTAAACGGCTAAGAGGCCATTAATCATAGTTTGTTGCTGTAACAGTGATCAATGGGAAGTAGTAGTTCATTTGTCCCCCAGTTTCGTGCTGGTATATATATGGTATGGAAGCTTGGGCAAAAGACTTAACAAAGACAAACTTGCATCAGTAAAGATAAGGAAACTGCAGTATGTATGAAACAATGATTAATGATCATACAAGATGATAGAACTCTGGAGCTGTTCTCAATATTTCCCCCCACAATGACTTAGTCCGTATTTTAGTAGGTCTGTCTTTTAATAGGCACATTGGTCTTTTCCACTCAGCTTTCAACTTCACCTTGGAGATGTAAGATCTTCTAAAAGCTGTCATTATGGATCATTCTCTTGAATCAACCTTAATAATTACTTTGAAACAGTCTACAAATAAGGGTCTTATATTTCCTATATTTCTACCCTTGCAGTTTTTGATGTGCCTGGGGGAGGGAGGGGGGTGTCAAGGTGACATTGGCAAGACATGCTGGCATTGGTGTGCCTGGCTGCTTCCCTGTATGGCAGACATGGGCATTTGAGTTGCTTTGGATAATGTTGTCTGAGATGCTTGAACAACTGAACAAATCTGGCAGACTACTAAGGAACCAAAAGGGTATACATACTTGTGTGTGTGTGTGTGTGTGTGTTTATTACATCTATATACCACCTTCCCTTGCAGCTCAGGACAGCTTATATAAGTACAGTACAATTCAATTATGTCAAGTAAAACACAATACAACCAGTGGTTTCAATAACTAGAGATAACAATTCCAATAACATTTCCATATAACAATTCCAGTAATAACAGTGACAATATTAACCTGTTAACCATGGACCCATAGGTTGGTTGGTTCAGGATTCAGTTCATGGAGAAGGGTTTCTGGATGCCCAGTAGATGTTGGTTCAGTCAACCTCAACCCAATGCCTGGTGGAAGAGCTCCAGTTTGCAGGCCTTGCAGAACTGCGGTAGCTGAGGCAGGGCCATGATCTCTTTCCACCAGGTGGGGGCCAGGACTGAGAAAGCTCTGGCCCTGATTGAGGTCAGATGTGCTTCTTTCGGGCCAGGGATCACCAGCCAGTTGAAAGTGATGGAGTGTAGAGCTCTTTGGGGGTGTAGACTGCAAGGAGGATCCTCAGGTACATTGGGCCCAGACTGCATGTGGCCTTAAAGGTGATTACCAAGACTTTAAGTCTGATCTAGAATTTAACTGGTACCAGTGCAGACGTTGGAGAGTGGGCCGGATGTGGGACCTCCACAGTGTTCCTGTTAGGACCCTAGCTGCTGCATTATGGACCAGCTGTAGTTTCCAGAACAAGGTTAAGAGTAAACCTGCATAGAGCAAGTTGCATAAGTCCAGTCAAGAGGTGACTGTCATGTAGGTCACCATGGCCAGGTGTTGTGGGGCCAAGTAGGGCACTAGCGGTTTGGTTTGGTTCAGGTGGTAGAATGCCAGCCATGCTACTCTTGTGACCTGGGTCTCCATAGAGATGGTGGCATCCAGGATCACACCCAGATCTCTGGTGGAGTGATCCACTGATAGCTGTAACCTGCCCAGGTTGGGCAATCAGTCAGTCAGTAACCTTTTATTGGCATAAAATATGTATAAGACATAGAAAAATAGGGTTTAAAATTTCAACAAAATAATAAAATAGGCCATGGGGTTACATAACCAAACAGATCTTAAAATGATTAACTAAAATATAAAAGATAAAATACAAGGTAGGCAGCATATTATAAAAGCATCTTAGTTAAAACTCTGGCAACTAAAATAGTTACCTCTGGGTCTTTGTCAGAGAGCAGAAATTGCAAAATCATGTTTACTTACTTGGACCCTTCCTGTCCAGTCATAGGACCTCCATCACTGAAGGGTTGAGCTTCAGACAACTCTGCTTCAGCCACGTTGTCATTGCTTCCAGACATCTGGCTAAGGCTTCTGGGGAAAATCAGGGCAACAAACCAACTGGAGGAAGAGCTGGATGTCATATGCAAATTGATGGCATCCTAGCCTGAACTTCTGCATCAGCTGAGCAAAAGGGCACATAAAGATAAATAAGATTGGAGAGAGAACTGCTCCTTGTGGGATTCCACATCAGAGCTGGTGGTGGCTTGATTGTCTCTCTCCTATTGCTACCCTCTGTCTGCAACCCCAGAGAAAGGTGATCAGCTAATGGAGGGCTTTCCCTTGTATCCTGGCATCATCAAGGCAGTGAGCTAGAAGTTCATGGTCAACTGAGTCAAATGCTTCTGTGAGATCTAATAGCACAAGCAGCACTGACCCACCTTGGTCCAGCTGATGGTAGAGGCATGTTTCTACCCTATGGCCAGGCTTGAAGTCTGACTGGGATGGGTCTAGGACTGAAGCTTCATCCAGGAATGCTGATAATTGGTCTGCTGCAGCCCTTTCCACCATTTCTCCCAGAAATGCTAGATGCAAGGCAGGTCAGTAGTTGGCGAGCTGCCACAGACCCAGAGATGTTTTTTTCAGCATACTACAACCTCATTCAGCCCTTTGCCTTTAGAAATAAAATAAAATGCTATTTTTGTCAGAACTAGGGGAAACAAAGTGTTAAACAAACACTTTGGAAATTGAAGAAAGGAACACTTAGTATCTGGGTACCTCTTCCTGTTGTTCTGTGGATGTTCTTTCTTTATTATTTATTATTAGACTTTTAATATAGTTACTCTGTTTACTAGCATCTTATAGTTTGGAAATATGGACACAAATTATTTTAAAATAGAATGGAAAAACAAAATATCACAAAAGAAAAATAAATAATATAATCTAACATACTCATCTGCAAAGCAGAACAAAAACAAAAATAGAAAATTAAAGATCTTCTGTTCCACTTAATATTTCTGGTAAGGCTTTGGAAGAGGAGTGTATCTCATAGCTTAAGTGCCACTCAGCGCTTACCACCCACTCAGAGTGGCTCTCCTGTCCCTGAGTGCCTCCTCCTCCAACAGGCTTGCCTGTTTTCCAGCAGCCAGCCAATCGCCTTCCGTCCTTCACCCCTGAACATTCCCTCCTCCTTCCACTTCCCTCTGAGACTTAGAGCTGCAGATCCCTGCTGTGTGAGAGCTGTGCCTGCTGGTGAGTTCCCTTCCCAGGAGCCTCCAGCCTTTCCAGGCCCTGGGGGGACGGAGAGGCCATCTGCAGAGTTCTTCCACTGCTCCCCCACCCCAATATAGCACCTGTTGTATTCCTGAATACAATGGGCTTTGTCCTTAGTAGTTATATAATAACTAACATGAAGCTAAAGGAGAAAACAGCATGCCAGAAGGAATAAGCCTTTTCTCCACAAATCAGAACATGTATAAGTTTTCTCTAGAGGAGCTATTAAAAATGCTATACCAAAATTAATGGAATGAGATTCAAGCATGCATGCATTGATTATACTGGTTTCAACAAACAAACCTGTTGATGTATTAAAACCTGTTTTAATTATAGTTTTATTAACTACTAGAATTAAAGCCCCTTGTAGCTAATACAACGGGTGCTAGCAGGGGGAGAGGGGGGGAATAGCAAAGAGAGAGGGAGGTAAAAAGGCAGAGAGTGATTAAGATGGAGCTTGGCATTGGGAAGAGTAAGGGGAGGGGTTGTCCAGTCTGTAAGGGCATGGGGTTGAATGTGTGTGTTGTGTGGGAGGTTGTGGTGGTGTGGTGGCAAATGAGGGCATGGGTGTGGAGATATGGGTGTCAAGAACCTGTGGTGTGGAATGTTCATTGAGAATGGGAGAGGACTTTTGGAAATGTGGCATAGTGGTTACAGATGAGCTTTCCAGAGCTTAAAAGCTTAAAAGCACCCAGCAGGCCTCAGTTGTCTCTAAGCAGTTTAAAATTGACTTCCCTTACTCTCCCCATAGGTTATGGGCCATAACAGTTACCCTGTCAAGGAAGTGGGACTGACAGCTTTGTGAGAACTGGGAATGGTCCACAGTCACCAGCAGGCCTCAGATGTCTCTAAGCAGTTTAAAATCAACTTCCCTTCCTCTCCCCATAACAGTCATTCTGTCAGGGAAGTGGGGCTGAGAGCCCTGAGAGAACTGGACCCACAGAGCCCACAGCCACCAAGCAGGCCTCAGGTGACTGTTATGGGGAAAGGAAGGGAAGGCAATTTTTAACTGCTTAGAGAAACCTGAGGCCTGCTGGGTGCCTGTGGGCCATTCCAGTTGTCTCAGAGCTCTCAGCCCCACTTCTCTCATAGGGTGTCTGTTATGGGTAGAATAAGAAAATGTGATTTTAAACTGCTTAGACACCTGAGGCATAGGTGACTGTGGGCTATTCCAGTTGTCTCTGAGCATTCAGCCCCATTTCACTTACAGGATGTCTGTTATGGGGAGAGGAAGGGAAGGCAATTTTAAACTGCTTACACACACCTGAGGCCTGCTGGGTGACTGTGAGCCATTCCAGTTCTCTCAGAGCTCTCAAATCCACTTCACTCACAGGGTGTCTGTTATGGGGAGAGGAAGGGAAGGCCATTTTAAACTGCTGAGAGACACCTGAGGCCTGCTGGGTGACTGTGGGCCATTCCCAGTTCTGTCAAATCTCTCAGCCCCACTTCACTAACAGGTGATAGTTAGGGGAGAGGAAGAAAAGGTGATTTTAAAATGCTTAGACACATGAGGTCTGCTGGATGACTCAGGGCCATTCCCAGTTCTCTCAGAGCTCTCACAGTCTCACATCCCTCACAGGTTGTCTAATGTGGGGAGATGAAGGGAAAATATGTTTGTAAACTGCTTTGTGATTCCTTTTGGTAGTAAACAGCAGTGTACAAATATCCATCTTCTAAGGGGCAACAGTGAAAGAAGCAGGTGGGCACATAACATTATATTAACAGTAAAAAAAAATGGAGACAGAAGGAGTGGGGCCACAGAACTGGGAGGAATTGGTTGCCATGTAATATCCCCTTAAGAATAGTCTCCACTCTGATTTTCCCTTCACATATCTGAAGACATATCACTTGAAAGTTCATCTTTAACCGCTATGCCACAATTCCCAAAGGTCAGTCTTCTCCCACACTCAATGAACATTCCAAGCCACAGGTTCTTAACACCCATATCTCCACACCCACACCCTAATTTGTCACCATGCCACCATAACCCCCCCCCCCACAATGCCCATATTCAGCCTCATGCCTCTACAGAGTGGACAACCCCTCCTCTTCCCAATGCCAAGCTCTCTCTATCTTAATCACTCTCTTCCTTTCTACTTCCCTCTCTCTTTGCTATCTCCCGCCCTGCTAGCGCCCGTTGTACGAGCTACAATGGGCTTTAATTCTAGTAAGTTATACAACAAAAGAAAAACAACAGAACTTATGCAAGTACGAGATAATGAATTTTAAATGTATAATATATTTATAAGAAAAATTAACTTCAGAGGCAAAGAAAATGTATTATATAAAATCATCAACATCAACAATATAAATAAAAGGTGAAAAATGTAAACACCCCCCATCCCTCCAGGGCTATGATCTTATGTCTTAATTTGGGATGCTGGGGCAAAACAATCTTTTTGTGACACCTCACACAGAAACTTCCAAAAAGAGAGTATAAACCACAATCGCCCCCCCCCTCCAAAGTTCTCCCATATTATTTCATTGCACGTAGATAAAAACTTATAGTACAAGAGAGATGTGGAAAAGATAAATCTCCAACGATTCCAACACAGATGTGCTGCTATTAGAGTCATTACCCAGTTTGCTGTGTTGTCCATACTTGCGTGTATAGCCAAACATTCTTTATATCTGCTTCATAGTCTGGTGGACAAATTGAAGGAAGAATACCAGATGGAATGTATATCAAGCAGACTAAATAAGGGCATTTAAATATGCCTCCCCCCACCCCAGCCTTCTATATCAAATTGGCTTCCCATTTCCAGGCAAATTTGGATACCCATTTGGAGTAAATGTTGAGTCATTCTCATAATCTAAACAATTGGGATAATAATAGTATATAAAAAGAATGTTAATTAACATAAGGCAAGAACAATTCCTCATTAAAAATACAATTAACCTGTGATCACAAGTCATCTGCTGTATTCATCATGGGAAAAAAGGCAAGCTGTACTCTATGGTCATTGGTGTTGTTACTGTTTGTCTCATGCAAAAAACATTTCCCTGCAATGTCCCCCTCGTTAAATGATAATAGGCACTGTTTCCATCAGTGCTTCCTAAGGTATATATTTAGCAAACTGTTACAACAAGCTCTTGTTCCAAGCTCTTGTTCTTTCACAAAAAGTCTGTAGTGTCCATGCATAGAGAATTGCCGAGAAACAAGGCTTACCTGAAGGGTACAAATAGCTGCATGGACTAGATGGGGGCTGGAGGAGACTTTCCCACTTGTCTGGCAAAGGTTGACTTGGGACGCCATGCTAGCCAGTTCCTACATCATCTAAGGGCCAGCCCAGTCAAGTTCTGGAATACCATGGTGATGTAGCACTCACCCATCTCTATTTAAACCATGTTGCCTTCTCATTCTGGCAATGTGGGTTTTTTTCTTGGATCCCCATGCACCATCCCCCTTTTATTTTATTATTTTATTTATTTATTCATATTTTTATACTGCCCTCCCCGAAGGCTCAGAGCGGTTTACATATAACAGAAACTATACATGAAACCATACATATAATAACGTTAATATTATTAATTGATAAACCGGTGACATTATAACATAACAGTATATCATAACATAAACAGTGGTAACTCAAACAGGTCCAGGAGTCTTAGTGGGTTTCTGGGGGGAGGGGGAGCAGGGGCCCTGCAGATGTTGGTTGGTTGGCCTGGCCTCAGCCAAATGCCTGGTGGAAGAGCTCCCTTTTGCAGGCCTTGCGGAACTGTTTTAGTCCTGTCAGGGCCCTGATCTCCTCTGGGAGCTTGTTCTACCAGGTGGGGGCCAGGACAGAGAATGCTCTGGCCCTAGTCAAGGCCAGGCGAACTTCTTTTGGGACAGGGACCAGTAGCCAGTTGGCGGCGGCGGAGCATAAAGCTCTTTTGGGGGCATAGGCAGGGAGGCGGTTTTGCTGGGTATATGGATATGTAAGCTTATATGTCACAGCACGGTTGTTTTATGAATTTGGGCAAATCCTTTTGGGGGAGATGGACCTGTGTGTCTACCTCTCCCCTTTTGTGATTCCCTTAAACCTCCATGAGACAAGCCAGAGAGAAAGAGGATCATGAGGTTAATGTCTCCTTTCAAACAGGGGGAGATGGAGAGGACAGCTGGCTTGCAGTTACTCCATCACAATTTTGAGGCTTGAGAGCATCCCACCATGGGGATATGCAACAACAGGAGGTGGTGTCACCCAGGGACATGACAGAAATCAATATGCAGTATACTTAGAACAGATAAAAGTACTACAAAGATTAATTAACACATGGAAATCAGTGTTGCAGGAAGTGGTGGTGGCCAGAAGCATAAGCATCTTCAAAGGAGGACTGGATAATCATATGGAACAGAGGTCCATCAGTTGTTATTTGTAATGATAGAAGAACACTACGTCTTTATATTTCTGAATTTAACTTTTCTTACAAATCTATTATACATTTAAAATTTATTATCTGTACTTGCGTAAGTTCTGTTGTTTTTCCTTTATCTTTCCCACTTTTTCAGCATCCATCAGGATCTGTCTGTGTTTCTGATTCATACTAGCTAGCTATTGGTCAGTTCCACTAATGATTTTGTTTTGTTCTGTCAGGAATTTCTGGATATTTAGCCCAAAATTCTTTTGAATTAACTTCAACCCATTGGTTCTGGCATGACGCTCTGGGGCAACAAAAAGCAACTCTGCAGCTATCTTCTATATGATAGCTCTTCAAGTATTTGAAGATGGTTATCATATCACGTCTTAGTCGTCTTCTGTCCAGGCTGAACAGATCAATCTTCCTCAACAGAGTGAGGACTTCTGGAATTCTGGCCCAACTGGTGGACCTCCTGATGGCGCCTTTGTTTTGGTACTCTATGACATGGGGTTGGACTGGATGGGCCAGTGGCCTGATCCAACATGGATTGTCTTATGTTCTTATCATTTGGAATCAAAACAGTATTTCATACACTATGGAATATTGTTTTATATAGTGCCTCAACTATCATTCTCAAAAGGCCTAGGAGAAACTATAGAGGTGTGAGGGTCTCCTTGTTGTTCCCCCTCAGCAATAGTGTTCAGAGAATTACTATCCATAATTATGCAATTTCAGTTTACCTATGATAGCTATCATTGATGGCCCTATCTCCTATCTATTCCCCCTCCAAAGCCAACTGTAACTAGAAGTAATATAGGCCTAAAGTTCCAGCTTCATGAAACAATTTAAAGGGCTTGAAAGGCATTCTGTCCACTAAATATGTGCACAGGATAGTTAACAGTGGGCACTTAACAGTTACCCGTCTATGGTATTCCATCAGGCATAGCCTCATCAGAATAGATTCCTCTGAAGCCAAGAGCCCCATATGCTTATGTTAATGAAGAGCCAGTTTGGTGTAGTGGTTAGGAGTACGGACTTCTGGCATGACAGGTTCGATTCTGCGCTCCCCCAAAAGCAGCCAGCTGGGTGACCTTGGGCTCGCCACGGCACTGATAAAACTGTTCTGACCGGGCAGTGATATCAGGGCCCACTCAGCCTCACCCACCTCACAGGGTGTCTGTTGTGGGGAGAGGAATGGGAAGGCGACTGTAAGCCACTTTGAGCCTCCTTCGGGTAGAGAAAAGTGGCATATAAGAACCAACTCTTCTTCTTCTTCTCCTCCTCCTCTTCCTCCTTTGCAATTCTAAATTAGGAGTATTTCAAGTATGTTTTGCATCTGCACATTCATTACCACATAGGCAGATGAGTGGTAGCTGCTATTAGCATATATTCAGAATTGACCAAATTGTTGTAAAGGTTATTCTCCTAGCCTTCTAGCTCAATTGAGTGGGAAGTCATAAATGTGTATTCCTCAAGCATGGCTTGTATGATTGAATGAGTCAAAGGGGTGGGGGAGGATGTCCACCCTGTAAATTTTAATCTTGCCTGTCATCTGATATATCCTTCTTATGATTATGGCACTGAATGGAGGAAGAGGCTGAGAGTTTGACAGACTCAAGATTATCCAGAGCAATCCATGGCTGGGAGGGGATTTGAATCTGCATCAGCTACCACTCCACACCGACTCCTTGGATGCTAACCTGAGCTCCTTGCAAGAAAGGCAAGATGCAAATGGCACAGACAATAAAAAAGCAGAGACATCTGACTTTCAATTGTGTCATTATCATAGAATCATAGAGATAGACTTGACCTAAGGGGTCATCTAGTCCAACCCCCTGCACAATGCAGGAAATTCTCCAGAATCCAGCCTGGACTGGAGGAAATTCACCTACCATCCCACAGTGGTGATCAGCAATTTCTGGGTATGCAAGGAAGGGCCACGAGACAAATACTGACACATCTCTTCCTGCCCACCCACTCACAATCTGACTAAATCTTAAAATTAAACCTTAAAATCAGCATTTCTGTCAGATGGCTATCTAGCCTCTGCTTTAAAATTTCGAAAGAAGGAGAACTCACCACCTCCATAGGAATTCTATTCCACTGAGGAACCGCTTTAAATGTGAGGAACTTATTCCATATGTTTAGCCAAAAAATCGTTTGAATTAATATCAACGCATTGGTTGTGGTCTGACCCTTCAGGGCAACAGAAAACAACTCTTCTCCATCTTCTATATGACAGCCCTTAAAAGTATTTGAAGATCGTTATCATATCACCTCTTAGTTGTCTTCTCTCCAAGTTAAACAGACCAAGCTCCCTCAACCTTTCCTCATATGACTTGGTCTCCAAACTCCTCAGCATCTTTGTAGCCCTCCTCTAGACACACTCCAGTTTCTCTACATCTTTCTTCAGTTGTGGTAGACAAAACTGAACACGGTACTCCAAATGAGGTCTTACCAGTGCGGAGTAAAGCACTAACATCAGGTCACATGATCTGGATACTATACTTCTTTTAATACTGTCCCAAATCCTGTTTTAGCCACTGAATCGTACTGCTGACTCATGTTCAGTGTGTGGTCTAAGACCCCCAAGATCCTTTTCACACATACTACTGCCAAGACAAGTCTTTCCCATCCTATAGCGATGCATTTGATTTTTCCAACCTAAATAAGAACTTTACATTGATCACTATTGAAATTCATTTTATTAATTTTAGCTCAGGTTTCTAGCCTGTTGAGATCATTCTATATTCTGATCCTGTCTTCTGGTGTGTTTGCTACCCCTCCAAGTTTAATGTCATCAGCAAATTTAATAAGTACTTCCTCTATTCCTTCATCTAAGTGATTTATAAATATACACACACACAAGCCTTTATTTGCACAATAAAAGGGACAATAGAATTAGTAAAACCATTACAGGCATGTAGAAGTCAAAGGACGACAATAAAATTAATAGAACCATTATACTAATGTGTAAATAAGGAAAATAAACAATTCTCAACTTTGAAGGTTAACTACACACATCCTAATGGCAACTGACAAAAACATCGCCACCCCCTCAATCAATACAGGGTTCTGGCTATCCATTAGAAATGGTACTTTAGCCTGGTCAGAAGACCTGACACACCTAGTTAAAATGGAGGATAAAATTTTGACACTAATCTGTTCCCTCTTAAGGGAACAGTAAGGGGTATTGGGGTGGACTGTGTCTGTGATCAAAACTCCACAACCTCCCAAACAACACACACACGTTCAACCCCATGCCCTTACAGACTCCTCCCCTTCCTCTTCTCACTGCCAAGCTCTAGCGCCCGTTGTATTCTTGGATAATACACTATAACATGCAAGACAGATTCAATACAATTCATTTCACATGGACAAATTATATTTTCATAGGGAACGTTATTGAATCTCCCAGTTAGCAAGGCAGAGGGTAAAATATGTTGAACAACACAGGGCCTAAAGACTGATCCCTGAGGCACTCCACTTGTCACTCCTCTCCAAGAAGATGACAAACCATTTACAAGCACCCTTTGTCCTGTCTCTCTGAGAACTTTGTAATCTGTTCTAGGAGCATCTTATCCAAGTCTGCTGCCTGGCCTGGTGGTCTATAGTAGAGCCCTACCATAATACCACTATTATTTCATACTATTTTTATTTTTACCCAAAGGCTCTCAGCTGAACTCTCATGCTCAAACACATGTATTTCCTAACAAATATGTATTTTCTAAACATATAGTGCTACTCCTCCCCCCTTCTTTAGTTGTCTGTTATTCCTTACCTCACATTTTCACATTTAGCAGACATTAATTTCCTTCATATGGATAATATTTTTCAAAATGCCTTTTTAAAGGTGGTATTAATGATTTTTGGTTCTAGTTATGCTCTGCACCTTTGTCTAAGAAACATTTGAAATCATCCCAATGTGACTTACCAAATATAATCGAAACCCCGAAAACAGACTGGAGATATGAAGGCCTGGGGGGAGAAAAACTGAAAAAGCTGGGGGAAAACATATCCCCCCCCCCGAAGTCTTTCACCCAATTTTTCTGATGCAAAAATAGGGACATTTGGGGTTGCACCAAGGAGTGAGAGAGAACGTTCTATGAAATATTTTCTGTTTTAGAATGAGTAAAATACTTCCTGAGGCAAAATTTTTCATATTCAAAGTGTACAAAATGATAGACTTCAGAGTTTTTTCAATTCTTCCAGTTTTTCTACTATAAGAAAAAACTCAGATTAAACATTTCCTTTTTGACTAAGAAATCTTTTTCTTATAAAGCAGTGATCACCAATCCCCGGTCTGGGGACTGGTACCGGTCCGTAGATCAGTCGGTACCAGGCCACGGCTCCTCCTTGTCCTCCTCCCCAGCTGCTGCCTCGGGGGCTGCCCTGCCACTTTGGTGCTCTCCGGCGGCTGCCATGGTTGGGGCTCCCCCTCAACGTGGCACTCAGCAGTTGCTGTAGCAGCGCTGCCCAGCCGGCGGTGGGAAGTCAGGGGCACTGGCGGAAAAGCAAGCAGAACAGGGGCTCACGTGGCAGTGGTGACGTCCTTCAGCAAAAGATTACCCCTCCCAGGCCTCAGTAAAATTGTCAACGTTGACTGGTCCCTGGTGATAAAAAGGTTGGGGACCACTGTTATAAAGCATTTCATTAATTCCAAATGTACATTCTGAAAATGTCTGAAGAT
Organism: Paroedura picta; assembly: GCF_049243985.1. NCBI lineage: Eukaryota > Metazoa > Chordata > Lepidosauria > Squamata > Gekkonidae > Paroedura > Paroedura picta. Next base: position 98,381,553 of record NC_135371.1, read on the forward strand.
TTTCTGAATTTTAAGGAGCACGAGGGGGGGGCGACAACATACTGTAGGCAAAAACAAGGTTCTCAGTTTTGGGGGGGGATTTAAATGTAAATACCTTTGGCAACAGTTGATAAGTTACAATGTTTTGAATGATAATATATTATGACAGTCCTGCCTGCTCTGACTCTATGAGAGAATCTTTGACCAAGTAATATTTGTTTTTTTCCCTACATAATTTTTCTCCCTTCAACATTTATTTTTCCTACCCCTCAGATGAAGAGGAAAGGTGGCTGCAAGGAGGTTCTACCACTCAGATGGCAAAATTAAAGATATGTGTGATCTATGGAAGCATATTATTCAATATGATTTGCCTTTTAAGCAACCGAGTCACACTGTTGACTCATGTTCATTGTGTGGTCTATTAAGACTCTAGATCCTTTTTGCACATACTACTGCCAAGACAAGTCTCCTCCATCCTATATTGATGTAGATGGTTTTTCCTACCTAAATGCATAACTTTACATTTGTCCCTATTGAATTTCATTTTATTTAGTTTAGACCAGTAGTCCCCAACCTTTCTGAGGCTGGGGACCGGCAGGACATTGGGTCATGCCCGCAGGCCACGCACGCGCACCGGGCCGTGCCCGCGCACCCGGTCACGCCCGCGCATCGGGCCGCACCCGCGGGCCGCGCCGCATGGGCCGCGCATGCGCGATGTGCGGCCCAGCCCTGATTCCCTCTCCCCGCCCTCCTGCAGTAAGAAGTTTCCCGGGCCGCAAGCTTGCAGCCTGGGAAGTTTTTTACTGCAGGGGGGGGCGGGGAGAGGGAGCCGCGGCCCGGCGCCATGGCCTTCGCGGCCCGGCAGCGGGCCGTGGCCCGCAGGTTGGGGACCACTGGTTTAGACCAGTTCTTGAGAGTATGAAGATCATCCTGTATTCTGATTCTGTCTTTGGTTGTGTTTGTTACCCCTCCCAGTTTAATATCATCTTCTAATTTAATAAGAATCCCCTCTAATCCCTCATCCAAATAATTTATAAATATGTTTAACTACACAGGCCCCAGGACAGATCCCTCAGGCACTCCACCTGTCGCTCTTCTCCAAGAAGATGTTGAACCATTTACAAGTACCCTTTGGGTATGATCAGACAGCCAGTTACCAATTCACCTGTCAGAATTAGGATCCATACCTCATTTTACCAGCTTCCGAATAAGAATATCATCTGGAACCTTATCAAAAGCTTTACTGTGCATGGTTGTGTCCAAATCGGTGTACTGAGGTACACACAGGCGCCTGCACCTCCCTCCCCACCCCTCTCCACAGCACAGTGCTGGCTGTGTCATCCTGCAGCAGTCGATTTGGACACCACCACACACAACCCTAGTCTACAGCATTCCCCTGATCCAGCAAGGTAGTTACTTTCTCGAAAAAAGAGATAAGATTGCTCTGATATCACTTGTTCATGCAAAACCCATGCTGAGACGATATCCAGCGCCAGCTGGATCAGGGTGGCTCTGCCATACTCGTATTGTTAGATCTGTCGGCTGCATTCGATGTAGTCAACCACGAGATATTAGCTCACCGCCTCCCCAGAACTGGAGTTATACTGCGCTACAATAGCTGGTCTCCTTCCTCCAGAACCGATCACAGAGTGTTGCAGTGGGGGATGAGTTGTCGGACCCCTGTGGGCTCCCTTGCGGGGTTCCACAGGGAGTGATACTCTCCCCCACGCTATTTAACATCTATATGCACCCTCTAGCTCAGCTGATCCGGGACTTTGGGCTGGGATGTCACCAATATGCGGACAACCCCCAGCTCTACCTCCATGTATTGTTCTTATGTTATTATGTAAACCGCCCTGAGCCCCTGGGGAGGGCGGTATATAAATATAATAATAAATAAATAAATAAATAATGGCCGGCCAGCCGGACTCCCTCCCAGATACATTTACCAGTTGTTTGGAAGCGGTGGCTGGATGGCTCAGGCAGAGTCGTCTGAAACTCAACCCCTCCAAGACGGAGGTCCTGTGGCTATGGAGAAGAGGGCAGGACCAGGAAGCGTGCCTCCCATGCCTGGATGGGATGCAATTAACATCTGCACCAATGGCCAGGAATTTGGGGGTGACCTTTGATGCCTTCTTTTCAATGGAGGCTCAGGTCACAAAAGTAGCCATGATGGCTTTTTTCCACCTTCACCAAGCCCGGCTACTAGCGCCCTACCTGTCCTCAGAACACCTGGCCACTGTGATCCATGCAACGGTCCCTTCCTGATTAGACTACTGTAATTTGCTCTACACCGGCCTACCCTTGTCCTTGATCCGGAAGTTACAGCTGGTAAAAAATGCGGCTGCGAGGGTCCTCACTGGGACATCTTGGAGGGCCCATATCCAGCCGGTGCTTCGTCAACTGCACTGGTTACCTGTCTGTTTCCGGGTCAGGCTCAAGGTATTGGTATTAACCTTTAAGACCATATGCGGCCTGGGTCCTGCCTATCTGCAGGACCGCTTGCTTGCTTATGCCCTCCGCAGGGCCCTTCGCTCTGCGGGTATGAATTTACTGGTTGTCCTGGGCCCCCGGGACGTACGCCTGGCCTCAACCAGGGCCAGGGCCTTTTTGGTCCTGGCCCCAACCTGGTGGAATGTGCTCCCGGAAGAGCTAAGGGCCCTGCCGGAGTTACCAGCTTTCCGCAGGGCTTGCAAGACAGAGCTCTTCTGCCAGGCATTCAGTTTACAGTCCCGTGGGAGGGGTTTTCCAACTGGTTCCCAAATTCATCTCGACCCCGGCTCTCATTACATTAGATTAGATCTAGTGCCCCACCCTGAACAAGGAGGGATTATGAGAGATGATGGTCGTCATTGTGATTGTTATTTTAATGGGGATTTTATTGGGGTTTTATTTTTTTAGAATTTTATGTGTCAACCGCTGCGAGGCTAGGGCAAGCAGCGGTATAGAAATCAAATAAATAAATAAATTACAAAACCCCATGCTGAAAAGTCCTCTGCTGGGTTCAGAGAGTAAATAAAGCCCTGGAAAGCATTCATGGTCACAGTTTTGATTGGCAAATACTGTTTGACATCTTACTTCCCATTCCTTTTCATTACATCATTTTGCTTGTTCCACTCTCTCCTTCTCACTTCACATGTGTCCAACTTCAGCAGCATTCCAGCAGACAGCTATTACCATGTCTACATAAATCCTCATAAAAGCTGCAAAAGTAATTTGTAATCTGACCATGTGTGTGTAGGTTATTCAAAGAAAAAGTTCACTGGCCTCACACAAATAGTTTAAGCAGATGTTTGCTTCCTGGCCTATATTTATGACCTGGTTTCATTAAACTCCTGTTGCTTAACCAGCTGCAGAGTGGTTGTTGTTGATGTCTAAAGCTTAATATACCTCACGTGCACACAGTGGTAGTCATTTAAAAGTGAAAGAGTTGTCAAAGTTTCATTGTTGTTAGGTGCGAAGTCATGTCCGACCCATCGCTACCCCATGGACAATGATCCTACAGGCCTTCCTGTCCTCTACCATTCCCCGGAGTCCATTTAAGTTTGGGCCCATGAAATGGCATTCTTCCAACAGGCCTACAGTTGATGAGGACCTCCCTGCTTTCTTTCTCCATATCCCTCTCCCTACTTTGGGCTTCTCCTTCACCCCAGGGAACATCTCACCATTGAAAATAACCAGAAAACTGTCAGCTAGACAATGGTGGTAAGGGAAATGGTGAAGTCCCACAATTTCTTACTTTGTTTTATCATGTTTTTATTGAAATGGTTTAAATAAATTTATGTTGTAAATTGCCCTGGGCTCATTTGCAGGGAGGGACAGTCTACACATTAAATTATAAATAAAATATAAATAAATGAAGTGGAAAGCAGAGATGCTTAATTTCTGTTTGAGCAAAGTTCTTTTTAATAATAATAATAATAATAATAATAATAATAATAATAATAATAATAATAATAATAATAAATCAAATATTATGCACCTTGAAACAGAGTTTTTGACACCCCATAACCTTGGATAATATGCCTAAAATAGACTCATTTATATTTTTACTAAAATAAGCATGTAGCCTGGAGAGCAAACGAGTTATTAAAACCTATAAAAAGTCTTATAAAAGCTCCTTCTGCACCAACAAAATAAAACACACTCAAGCTTTTTTGTGGCTTACAATACCCAAATGCCACCGTGCATAGGGCATTTTCTTATAATGAGCAGCCATCTGGGCTGAGCACCCACATCCAGCTGGTCATTAATTGATATGAAATACCTTTAATCTTTCAGTCATTATTGCTTAATCAACATACCAGAACATTTACTGCAGATCTCCTTCCCCAGTAAATCTGAAAATAATTAGTTTAATTGCAAACTTTTCCCTTGTTGCATAGGTGGGTTTTCTAAACACAAACCTTAGACCAATGATATTTAAACTTATTGCTGATGAGAGCGTGTAATTTCCAGTGTTAGCATCCAATTCAGGAGGGAAACACAGATCCAAGGCTTATGAACAGAAAGGCCGTGACATTTTTGTACTTCACAGACGTCCCCAAACAGTCAACACTGTGTATATTTCCCCTTTGGAAAATGGATTATATTGAAAGTATTCCAGAACCACAATGACTCTGCTTCATTATCTTCCATATGGTAAATTGCAAACTATTTCCTAATTTTCATTTGCATAATCTCTAAGTAGAATTTCCCATCACTCTTGGAATTCAGAAAAGATTTTCAGCTAAGTAGGTTATGTTATTCTGCCTTAGCCAGGCTGGTGTTCCAACCTGATACTCACTGATCATTCTCCTAATTTTAAACCAAGTAATAATTAATATCCCCAGAGGAAAGCATAAATACTATTCAAATGAGTATTGCTAATCATGTACGTGCATGTGAGGGGCAGGGTATGTGTGCAGTAGAAGGCAGAATAAATGAGCAATGAAGTTCCCCTTGTGTTGTTTTCTTTCTCTTGCAATGTGTAGTTAACTGTTTAGGAGACAAAGAGTTGGTTTTTCTCCCACCCACCCCCTTCAACTATCTGAAGGAGTCTCAAAGCATTTTACAATAGCCTTCCCTTCCTCTCTGTACAACAGACACCTTGTGAGGTAGGTGAATGAGCTGTAATTCTAGAGGATGGAGGAGAAGATTTCCAAAGTGCGCTATTGGTCCCCCCCCCTTCTTTTTTGTTTGTGAATGGCTGGAAAGAACAGTGAGCCATGGGTTAAGTTTGGTCAGAATGCTCTGACATATGAGCAATGAAAATGCGTTTCTCCCCCCCCCCACCCCGGTTTCCCTCTATGGTTGACAGGTCCCCTCTGGCTGCTGGCAGGGGATGGGGGCTGGGACTGCCAGATCCAGGCTAGGTAACTGCCATTGGAGGGCAGAGACCTTGGGTGGAATGTCACTTAGTCAACTCTCCAAGGAATAAATTTTTCCCAGGGGAAATGATCCCTCTGCAAATCAGCTGTAATTCCATGGGATGGAGATGATTTCCACCTGGAGGCTGCCATCCCTATTTCCTTCACATTGTGTGGATATGAGAGAGAGTAAGGTATTGGGAGAAAAAAGCAAAAGTGGATTTTTTAAAAGATTACCTGTGCAACTGTGAATGAACGAATATTTGTTGCAACAATTAATTCTGTTTTTTTTTAATTAAGGGATGTTGCCGCTGGGCTCTGCGCACACGAGCGATGCTGATTGGTTTTCAGAAGTGATTGGCATGCTTGAGCTGGGGGCGACACTACAAGTTTGTAGTATACTCATTGCTCCTCAGCCGTAAACTGGAAGCAGGTGAGGAACGCTGGAAAAGGAACGATAACACTACGAAAACGGAGATAAACATCAGGTGTGAAATGACGGTAAGACGCTACAAAGAATAGTGCTGGACCAAACAGCGCTGATCACGGTTTTCTCCCAGCTGTGCAGAATGGCCCTGAGTCTCCCACTCAACCATGGAAGCTCACCAGGTGGCCTTTCGCCTCACAGCCTCTCAGAATAACCTATCCTCACAAGGCTGTTGTTCCAGAATTACACCCATGTGGGAGCATTGTGATAAACAACTTTGGAGCCTCAATTAGGGAGAAAACTGGAATATATATCATTGTACCTAATTAGGTCTTGCCCTTCCTTCCCCTGGGCTGCTTTTAGCTCAGATAAATTCTTGCACCTTTAGTTACAAATCCAGGTCTCTAATCTGATTATTGCTGTCTCTCAGCTATTACTCTCTCTTACACACACACACACACACACACACACACTGCACACACACAACAGGGGTGTGCAATTTTTTAACCAATTTTTGAGGGGTCTATAATGCAGTTTCAATCTACTTCAACCAGTTGCAAGTGGATTTTGCCATTTTGCACAGTAAAATCCATTTGCAAAGCATTGAAAGTGCATTATTTAGTATGTGTGAAAGTGCCTTCAGGCTCTACTTGGCAAAGCAGGCAACATTCTTACTGCACAGGGGGAGTAAAGGAAGCTTTTCAGTATCAGTTTTTGCCCTTTTGCTCTTCCTCCTTTCCCAAGGTACACAAGCAAAGCTTTTGCTTCATTCTTTGAAGACACTACATGACAAGTTTATGTGCAGCAGGAAATGAATAAGGCAAAAATCTCTGCTGCTATTTTTGCCACCATGCCTTCTACCACTCCTGCCATCAGGCTGGCATGTGATAAGTAAAATAATACATTGAAATAGCCTTGCAGCTTTAATAGAAGGAGACCCCCTACTCAAACCGTGAAACAGTCATATGCTGGGTGAAACTTAGTGCTGCACACAGTTAAAAAAAATGGCTATACTATCAACTGAAGGATTATGCTGCCCCCAAATGCAACAATTTTAATTCAAAAGCAACAATGAAATCCATTGCAACACTGGATACCATTCCAAGATCAGAAAAGAATAAAAAGTCATGGAACTAAAACACACCAATGATATATAAGATTTAATGTGCTGTAGTATTTCCTTGTTTGTGACTTTTGCTGTCCATGGAACCTGCAGAAGCCTTCTCTAACACCACAGTTCTAATGAATAGATTTTTCTGTTGTCCAATTTGTTTCATTGTCCAACTTTTACATCCATAAATCACTATTGGAAATATGATAGATCTAACTAATCTTCATTTGGTAGTCAGGCTTATGTCATTGCTTTTCTATGTTCAGTTCAAGCTTGTCATTGCTGAGTGACTCAGAGCAATCTTGACGTTTTATTCCCATTCTGCAATTGCCACTCACATCAATTAGTGATCCAAGAAAAATGAATTCTTGAAAGCATTTGGTCTCTTCACCACCAATTGTTATTGTGACATGTCTGTTTTTTGCAGCGGTCATTATTTTTGTTTTTTTAAGAACCAATTTGGTGTAGTGGTTAGGAGTGCAGACTTCTAATCTGGCTTGCCAGGTTCGATTCTGCGCTCCCCCACATGCAACCAGGTGGGTGACCTTGGGCTCGCCACGGCACTAATAAAGCTGTTCTGACCGAGCAGTGATATCAGGGCTCTCTCAGCCTCACCTACCTCACAGGGTGTCTGTTGTGGGGAGAGGAATTGGAAGGCGACTGTAAGCTGCTTTGAGCCTCCTTCAGGTAGGGAAAAGCAGCATATAAGAACCAACTCTTCTTCTTCTTCTTAATGTTTAAGAAAAGGCCAATTTTCTTATTTACTTCATTGATCATTGTAATCAGCAGTTCTAGGCCTTCCTTAGTTTCTGACAGGAGGGTAGTGTCCTCAACATGCTGAAGGTTATTTATACTCCTTCCTCCAATCTTAATTCCAGTGTTGGATTTTTTGTTCAATCTCTCTCATAATCATCTCAGCATTCAAAGGAAGGGAGAAACAATACTACCTTGGAGCGTTCCTTTCTCTGTTTTGAACCAGTCAGTGTCACCAAATGGTGTAAATACAATGGCTCCTTGGTTTGCATAGAGCAAATGCATCAGACTGATCAAATGCAATGGCACCCCCAAATTTTGTAGGGCTTCCCATAATTTGTTGTGATCCACACAATCAAAAGCTTTCTTATAGTCAATAAAGCTTGCATTTCTGATTCCAGTAAGCTTCTCTATCTATTCTTGCTGTGCTTTGAGAACCTGCATTTCATTTTCTTGCTTACTCCCTTTTGCCTGCATCTTTTTCTGCTTTTCTACATTCAAAAAGAATGGCAATCCATTTTCCATGACAGCCAGCAAAAAAATGGAAATGAAGTGATATGCACGTGAAAAATACATTTATTTTCTGATATCTCTCAGTGTGATTTCTTATGTAGTTCAAAGATATACATTCATACCAATTAATATACTTCTGAAATCTTTTACGTTTTCCAATGCCTTCAGTTTCAAAGACAATATAATCCTCTAATATATGTCTTCCCAAAATTGAATTTGTAATTGAAAGGTAGTTAATATAAGTTTTAAATATATGTAAGCTGAGTAAGTGTAAACAAGAGCAAATGAAACTGCTATGCCATATGGTATTTGAAATTCCTATATTTCCAAAGGTTTTTGTGGTCAACTCCAGAGGCCATTCCTCACAAGGACCAATGTTGCGAATTGTTCACAGAATGCAGAAACGCTATATTATATAGTGGAATTTCGTCATTCCGCATACCATTTTTTTTTAGTGGAATATAAAAGTCCCAGTAGCGTTTCATTCATTCTCCGCAGGTTTCCAGTCTCGCTGGAATTGCAACAAAGGAAGCGATTTTTTTCTGTGCTTCTTCCCACCCCTGGCCGTCAATCAAACAGAACAGCCAATTGGCTGTTGTGTTCATGCTCCCGAAAAGCCCCTTTCCCTTTAAGAACTGTTTTTTTAAAAACCAAACACACCCGTTGCAACGAATATGTGTTCAATCTTTGCATCGGAAAGACCTTTTTGCTGGTGTAGGAGCTGGTGATTAATTGTTTACACGCTCCTCAAGTAGAACCCCCCCCCCCACGGGCGCAATTTGTGGCCGAAATTACGGGCAGTGCCGAACAGGGGTCTGTGTTGTGCTTGGGAACTTAGGGAGCTTTGTTTTACTTTAAATCACTTCTGTGGAGGGACTTTAGCCGGAGCAGCCTCGCTCATTCATTGGTCTCTCAGGTCTAAGGAAGAAAAAATGGCGATTGCTTCTCTGGAAGTTCGGGGCAAGAGCGGGGGAGGGACTTTCTTTCTACCGCTACATTGAGAATGCACATGTCTTTTGCTGATGTGTTGCAGCTTGTGTGCAGAAGTGTAGGGTTTTTTTCAGGGGGAATCCACCTTTCCCAATTTCCCAAAAAGCGCTACAACGAAGCGCTTTTTGCGGGAGTGTTGCAGGAGTGTTGCAGATTGTGTGAGATGTCATGCGGAACCTTGAATTTGTAGCGTTTACCAAAGGTAAGACTTCTGCTATATTTAAGTCGTGCGGAATAGCCCCAGTAATTTTAAATGTACACCATAAAAAGATGAGATTTAATGTAGGAAAATGATTGTATTTTGTAACTTTCTTCTGCCTGGAGATTGGCAACTTTCTCCTTCCCCCTTGTTTCTTGAGTTTCAGCAAGGGAAAGAAGACTGCTGGAGTGAGGCCCTTGGCTGCTGGCTCAGCAGCTGAAAAATATTTTGTGCAAATATCTGTGTATTGTGAATTGAGCCAGATAACAGAAGAGTATGTATTGTCCTCTATAGCTTATGTAAATATGTATATAGATATTTTTGTATTTATTTGGGATATAAAACCCTACTTCAAGTGTAAGAAACCATTGGTGCATAGGAACACAACTGTGACTTATCCTACCAGAGGTTGGCAACCTCTCCCACTGCCTTTTGGGCTTTTCCTAGAAAACATATCTTCAATGATTTCCTGTTCAGCGCCCTCTCTCCTACCAAAGGAGGGACAAGAAGAGGGTTCTTCTACATGCACGTTTCATACAGAAAACTCAGAAAATATAAGGAAGGCACCCTCTTCTGATCATAATCCTCTGATACTGAGCTAAGGGTTGGACCCTTTATTCCTTATATAGTCTTTTGTTTTCTCCCATGTTACTTTCAGAAGTCCTGAGTAGCAGAGTTGTGAAGAAGAATGCTAGAAGAATACTATACATATTATCTTGTGGGCGGGTGAACGTTCACTTCAGTGTATGTCCCTTATGTTGAAGTAATTGGATTTTAATCCAGTAATTGTTTGATGTGTGCCATTTTCCCATGTTAATATGCCAGAGTGTGAAGCAAGAAAAGGTGTGTAAGAGGTATGTGAATGGCAAACACTATGATATATAAAACTCTCAGAACCATTGATTGGGAATCCTGAATGTGAGTGGGTCTTACTTCTTCTCCATTTGAACATCCTATTGGTATGGCCCAACTGTGGCCCAACTATCCTCCTGAATAATTGTATTTGCCCCCCAAAATAAGAGATCTGTATGAGCTGATTGCTTATTTAACCTATTGGGATATCAGGGAAGCTGATGTCTCCCCCCCCTCCCCCCAGCTTCTGATCCTCTTCCAGTTTGGTGTAGTGGTTAGGAGTGCGGACTTCTAATCTGGCTTGCCAGGCTTGATTCTGCGCTCCCCCACATGCAGCCAGCTGGGTGACCTTGGGCTCCCCACGGCACTGATAAAGCTGTTCTGACCAAGCAGTGATATCAGGGCTCTCTCAGCCTCACTTACCTCACATGGTGTCTGTTGTGGGGAGAGAAAAGGGAAGGTGACTGTAAGCCGCTTTGAGCCTCCTTCAGATAGAGAAAAGTAGCATATAAGAACCAACTCTTCTTCTTCTTCCTAAAGCTTGGTATTATATTAGTATTATACTGTTTGTAGAATTATTGTGCATAAGCAAATTTCTTTCTTTTATTCTGAATGCCTTAAAGGCCATACATGTGGTTCTATTGCTCCTAAAGAGAACTCCAGGCTCCATCTAATTCTAGGTACTATTTACTACCTATGCTTATATTATTTCAGAATGGTCTGAAATTTATTTTGGGAATTTGGCCCAACAATCTGTTTTTTCCTCCTCAAGGATCTGAATGGATATAAATTAAAATCCTTCCAACAGTTACCTAAGATAAATTTGGCCTTTTAGAGTTTGCTGAAGAAGTAATTGACATTCATGCAAATTGTGAATGATGACTGAAAATAGATTTGAAAAGCAAATAGTTTAAATATTATATGGAATAATTTGCTTGAGGGGTGCTTTGAGTGATGAGTTATTGTTACCAAATAGATGTTTTAATAAATATATCTCCATTTATAACTATTAGAAGATTTGACTATCTGAACAACTGATTACTAAATTCGACTTAGGCTTAATGACTATTACCTCCATCAACACACAGGAAGATTGTAATCTATTGGGCCCCAGGGAGAGGGAGCAAATTGGATGTTTTCCATGTCTCAGCAAGCTGAAGACACTGGGAGAGTCTCAAGAGGGAGTGATGGCATGGTGATAAAGGAAATTATTGCAGCCTTCTAAATGGTCATACAGTTATTAGAAATAGGCTATAGTTCTGCATATCAAGAGGAGAGCAATAGATTCCTCTCCGGAATGCAGCTTCCCAATGAGTCAGCTGGGGGAAACATTCTGAGTATGGTCAGACCAATCTTATCTTCTGGGCATTAAGGCCAGAAGGCATGAGTATGCCACCACAATGTATAAAATTAGAGTCTGGGACTGATGCCAGGCAAAGACCCAGATCCCTGTCAGCAGTTTTTGGAAGGCTGGCATAATGGCTGTAGGGTGTTCTCAGAAAGTGGAGTGTGTGTGTTTGGGGCAGGGGAGAGTTAAATACCCCAGGCCATTGGCCTTGCAAGGGCATCATCACTTCCAGCATCCAAGGAGAGGGTATATAACATGATATAATTCTATGGTTGGGCATGCAGGCATGGATTCATCCCCCTGTCTGTATCTTTCTATTTATTGCAATAAATTCAAAATACAATAAATACAAAATACATCATGGTTTTCCAGCTTGTGTGTGATTAATTGAGTAATATTTCATGCCTGGAAAAACAACCCTAAAAATGTCCAGTTAGTCCTTGGGATATCAACCAGACTGTCAAGACAGGACAGGCTCCCTCAGCCATGCCTCTCACTTTCTAGCTCCAGAAGGACATAGGCGGAGATGCAGAGTTCCCTGTATCCGGCTATGTTTGGAAGAGCTGGAGGGGCTCTTTTTCAAGAAACTAAAATATATTCTCATGGCCGTGCAAACTGAGGTCCTAAGGCTATGCCATGATTGCAGGTGGCAAGATATTTCAGTTTTGTGAAGACCCTTCATCTGGTCTGTAGGAGTTATTGATAGCTCACTCTGCACAATGATGTGGAGAGTTATGTCTAGGGGTATCCCATATGCATCATGGCTAAACAGACTGGAGGAAAACTGCAGGGCCTACTGTGATCCATGGACATCTCATTGATTTCTTCACTGATCTGCCTCCAAGTCATGGGAAGACTGTACCATGGATGGTGGTTACCGTGGGTGCCTTGTCCATCCCTGCCCATAGGTCCAAGGCTCACATTCCTCTTTGTTCAACACATGTACAGGCGACACAGGTTCTCAGTTTGTTGCCAAGTTCCAGAGGGAACTCCTTAAGCTGCTGGGGGTGGAACAGGTGCTCAGTTCAGGTTATCACCCAAAAACCAATGAGCAGGCAAAAGAGTAAATTAGGTTTTGGAACAATATTTCTAGTGTTTCATGAATTACTAGCAGGATGACTGGCCTGACCTAATACTGTTCACTGAGTTTGTGTGCAATAATTCAGTCTATGTCAGCACCGGTATGCCCCCCTTTGGTCTATGGTAAAATTGTTATTGCAGGTCCTAGCTGGACTCCCAGTCCTGATGGCCCCTTGAACTTGAAGGCATGGGCTGTCCGCAATCAGAGCACCTGGCCATCCATTGTGACTCCCCCTGAGGCTGCCAAGACAGGCTATAAAATCAGAGCAGGTTAAAAGCACCTTCCTGAACCCTCTTGGAAGGTCAGCAATAGGGTGTACCTTTCTACCAGACATGCAGTACCAGCAGCTCTCCCTCAAATTGGGTTTTAAGTTTGAAGACTATTCATGCTGTTTCCTGCATGATCAATGAAGTCATTGTGGAGTTGGCCCTTCCAAAGACTTATAAAAATGTTCACCCTGTCCTTCATTGCAGCATGCTTTGTCACGCTCCTGATCCAGACAAATGGCATGCTTTTCCTGATATTCCAATTCCCATCTACGTGGATGAACAGGCCCACTATAAAATCAACAAGATTCTGGACTCTCATGTTCATGGGGAAAACTGCAGTACCTAGTAGACTGGAAGAAATTCACAGTGGGGGAGCAGGAATGGGTAGAAGTCGCCCATGTGAGGGCACCCAGGCTGGTCCAGGATTTTCACTCAGCCTACTCCCTCAAGCCTTCCCCTCTGTGGTACTGGGAGGTTAATTTTGGAGTGGCAAGATATCAGAAGTGCCATGCTTCTGCCATGATTATTAGCATGTCTTTGATGTGTAGATGAAGGGCCCCAGCTTATCACTGTAGCTGTTTCCATTTGTTTTCTTAACCCCCCCCCCCCCCCATCTCCTCTTGTCTCCAGAAAGCAGCACTATGGCCTTGGATGCAAGACTGTCTGCCCCTTTGAAGATATCCCACATTTCCTGAGTTCCCATGGGAGGGTGGTAGTGGTTGGAGAGTTATATGCTGTATCTATCCTGCCATGCCTTTGTTCCAACATCTTGTTTTCTCTCAATAAACCTAGCCTTTTGAACTCAGTTGAGGACTTGTGTTTTTGAGAAGTCTGAAGAAACTTCACAGATGGGTGTGATATAACTGATAATGGAAAAGTAAAATTTCTTTGTTTCTATCTCTGCCCCCTCATAAGATTTCAAATGCATTCTACGGTATGCTTTGTCCAACTAAAATTTTTACCAATGATCTTCCAGGAGAAGTGGGTCCCCTCACCCCCACCCATCTGGCAGCCTTCAAAAGGGGGCACGAACTGCAGGCTGCAAGTGAGGAGCTAGGGGGAGCCCTAGCTGCTATAGTGCAGGAGAGCCATAGCATGGTAGACAATTCAAGAACTGGGGCAATGCTAAGAAAGCCCCTACCCTACCTTCTGTCTCCACCCTGGTGGGTTAGCACACAGTTGGCTCTAAAGCAAGCCAGACTACAGCTATGGACACTTTTAGAAGGGCCTGACCATCAGGTGATCCCACCAAGTGGGGAATCCCCACAGGCCACCCTGGAACCTAAGGCCACCACCCTGGATCTCACTCAGTTTGGCCAATGGCAGCTCATCAGGTCAGTTAGTGAAGGAGTTATCCCAATAATAGAAGGATGCTCAGGCCAACCTGGCATAGCAACAGCAAGATGCACCAGATCATAGGGACCCTGCAGGTAGCTTGGAATATTGGTGGGAACTCAATACCCCAGGCAGAATAGGTCATTCTTGGGCTCCCTTGACCAAATTGGGACCTGAGATAGAAGCATTTCTTGAATCATTTAAAAGTACAGCAGATATGGCTCAGCTTACTTACTGGGGGTGTATCTGATGGGTGAGGCACAGGCTGCCCCGAAGTCTGTGGGGTAGAGCAATATGGGAGACTAAAAAAAGGTCAAGAAAGTGCTCCTTGACTGCTATGAAGTCTCCGTGGACTTGCACCAGTAGAAACTGAGGGTAACTGTATACAACCCGGCCATCAGCCATGAGTTTGATTGGCTGCTCTCTAGCACAACACAACTAGATTGTTACAACCTGAGACAGATGACAGCTGAAGGATCATCAGTCTGGTGGTCTTCAAACAGATGCTTCTCATCCTACCAGCAAGAACAAGATATTGGGTGGGCATGCTCAAGCCCACCAGCCTCCTGGAGGCAGTTCCCTTGTTGAGCTTTTAGGCTGCCGAAGGCAAGGACAGTGGATGCAATCCCTCCCTAGCCAGGCCGAGTGCCCTAATTCCTGACCCCAGTGGGCTATTAAGATGCGATCATGTGCTCAAGGCCAGTCGTAGCAGATGCACTTAACCCTCCCCTCCTAATTCAGGAGGACAGGCAGGGATGTGTGGGGGGAACCTCTGGTTCCTTGAAGGGGCAGGTCTAAATGCCCCACCAGACAACCCCACCCTGGGTCCACAACCTGGTGGCTTGGAAGCAGACAAGGGCAACTGCTTCACATGTGGCAATGGGGGCACTTCCAGAGGGGCTGCCTACTGATGGAGTGTGACTGGGGGGAGGCCTCCAAGCCTACACCCCAAAACTAAAACCCTGCCCCCTGCTGGTGTGGGTGCTGTTGGGGTTCCTCTGATTAAGAGCCATCCTGGGCATTTCCATGCTCTGAGCCTCCTTGGCCTCAGCCCAGAGCCTTGTGGTCTATCAGGCCACGGTGACCTGTTTCCATGGGCATGTGGAGTGGTGCCCAGTTATAGAGGTGGAAGTGAGCCTCGGGAGACAGAAGACAGCATCAGGGGTACAACACTTGCCCTTCCCCAGGTTGTCCCCCTGCTCTAATAGACATGCGATAGTCACAGTTCACAGGTGTCTGCCCTGCTCCTTCTGTCTCCATTTTTTTTTTACTGTTGATAAAATGTTGTGCCCACATGATTCTTTCATGGTTGCTCCTTAGAAGAAGATTTTTATACCCTGTTGTTTACTACCCAAAGGAGTTTCAAAGCGGTTTACAAACACCCTTTCCCTTCATCTCCCCACAATAGACAACCTGTGAGGGATGTGGGGCTATGAGAGGTCTGAGAGAACTGGGAATGAGCCGCAGTGACCCAGCAGGCCTCAGGTGTCTCAAAGCAGTTTCCAATCGTCTTCCATTCCTCTTCCCATAGCAGGCTCCCCATGAGGGAGGTGGGGTAGAGAGCCTCACTTGGAAGATGGCAACCCTAAGAGGAGATCTCTCTGTGCACAGCAGTCTTAACCTTAGTTAGGTATGCACGCCTAGGTAATGTGGAATTCCAGAACATGAACCTAGAATCTGGCAACCTTACCTCCTCTCTGCAATGCTTTCTTGACCTGAAATAGTTCAGGAGGTGCTATGTGGCTGCAGGGGCATTACACACTTTTGAGGCCCCACTTCTAGACTTCAAGGAATATGTTCAGACCAGGGACATTCAACCTCCAGGTGGAGCCTGGAGATCTCCTGAAATTGCTGCTCATATCCAGACTATAAAGATCAGCTCCGCAGGCACAAATGGCTGCTTTGGAGGGGTGACTGTAGCATTGAATCACACTGAGGTTGAGGGATGGCAGCCTCCAGATGGGGGTCTGAGAATCCCTGAAGTACAGCTCATCTCCTGGAAGTTAATCTGAAGGGAAAGCTCTTTGAGTCTCCAGGGATAACGGCTTCCACATCTCAGACCAAATACAGAGAAGAAATAGGACAGGCACACCATCACCCATCACCATATGTGATTACACATATGCCAACAGTGCAGAAGCATAATGCCCAATTAGCCCATCCTGATGTCTGGTGCACAAAAGAGAATCAGCTTGCCCCGGGCAAACCTCAGAAAGCAAGGGTGGGTCATGTTGCATAGACACCTTCCTCCTATCCTATCAGCAGGCTCAGTGTATGTACCTACCCTCATTGCCCAAATGGATGAGCTTTGGGTGGCCTAAACACTTCCATCATCACAGGCTCTCCCTTCCATCGTTCCCCACCCACAAAAATGAACAGTTTAGAGGAAGATCGGGTGGTTTTTGTATCCCACGTTTCACTAACCTAAGGAGTCGCAAAGTGGCTTCAATTGCCTTCTCTTCCTCTCCCCACAAGAGACGCCCTGAGATGTTGGTGAGGCTGAGAGAGTTCTGACAGAACTGCTCTGTGAGAACAGCTCTGACAGAGTTAGATAAGGTCACCCAGCTGACCCTTTCACCCACAGAAACCCAAAGAGTAATTGAAAATGAGTTTAAAAATAAAAAGTGAGTTGAAATAAAAGTGAGAAGAGGAAAAAGGACAGTCCCTCAGGTAAACTGGTTGAAGTCTTCTCTAGTGATTAAGATAGATCAGCAGCAACCACAGCCAGCCAGCAAACAGTAAACCAGCATCCCCTCTTCTCCAGGGGAACTGAAACGATATTTTTCTGCTGTATTGGAATTTTAGTGTATTTTTAGGTGCCACCTGGAGGCTGGCATCCCTCTAGACTCTAGTGTGCTGTGATGTTGCCTCCCCAACTTTTCAGGAAACAGGCATCCCCTCCTCTCTCTCTCTCTCTCTCTCTCTCTCTCTCTCTCTCTCTCTCTCTCTCTCTCTCTCTCTGCTATGATGTAATTTTAGTGGGTCTCCAGGTGCCACCTGGAGGCTGGCATCCTAATGTGTTATGAGGTTTCCTCCACACACACCTTGCCAATAAACAGGCATCCCGTTCTCTCCAGAGGAATTCAGGTCTGCTGTGGTATTATTTCAGTGGGTCTTCAATTTTCACCTGGAGGCTGGCACCCAAACATTGCTGGAGTAGCCAGCCACAGCTCTCCCCTGCAGCTCTGGCATACATCTGGTTTCTCCAGGGGAAGTGATGGGAACTGCTATCTACATGAAGATGAGTTGTAATTCCTGTTTATTCCCATCATCTCCTGCCTGGAGGGTGGCACCTGCATGGCAGATGTGAGTGAGAGACTCCCCTGCTTTGTTTAAGTTCACGTTTCCATTAAAATCAAAGGCAATTTTCATTTTTTGTGTTCTCTATGACCTGGAGGGGTGCGATTTGAGTTGAAAGCTCCAATCTTTCAGTGTCGCCTCAGAACCTTCTTCTCTAAACACTCCCCAAGTTTCAGTTCTAGGGGCATCCAAAGAGGGTGACCCCAATCTAGCCCCATTATATTCTATGGAGCTAAGACTAGAGCAGAGAATCTTTTTCTCATCATTAGAATCGGGCAGGATGGGGACACACTCTTTGGGTGCCCCTAGAATTTGACCTCCTGGCCCAATGTTCTTGAAACTTGGAGGGTATTTAGCGAAGATTATCTTGAAGCTACATTGAAATTTTGTAGCCTGTAACTCCCCCCCTCCCCCCCCCAGTCTTGGAGAAGATGGAAACAGGAAAATTCCCATTGACTTTAAAGGCACTATTAACTAATAGCCAAAATGCTTCGGAGTGTTCTGAAACAATTTGGACAGCTGTGTTTCAGCCATACAAATCTATGGCAGTTTATGGACCATTTTGGACCATTTAGTGTCAGAAACAAGTCATTTCCAGGCTATTTTCGGCCCAGAACAATCCAAAATACACATGCCTAATTAGTCCTATATCGCTTTGTACATACTTTTAAGCAATTACCAGTTCTTGTGTTAATATTGGGTGCATCTTTATCACTGAATATTCCAAAATAGTTCATATAGCCTTCAACCTATCTTCTGAGGAAAGGCAAATAAATAAGCCTGAAGAGAATACGCCTTAGTAAATGTGTCAGGAAAAAGCAACAGGAGGATGGAGGCCAAAATTGACCAGCCAAGTTAGCAACATGTAACATGAATCAATATAGTTAAAGTTAAAGGTAGAGGTATCCCCTGTGCAAGCACTGGGTCATGTCTGACCCTTGGGGTCGCGCCCTCCAGCGTTTTCATGGCAGACTCAATACGGGTGGTTTGCCAGTGCCTTCCCCAGTCATTACCGTTTATCCCCCAGCAAGCTGGGTACTCATTTTACCGACCTCAGAAGGATGGAAGGCTGAGTCAACCTTGAGCCAGCTGCTGGGATTGAACTCCCAGCCCCATGGGCAGAGCTTTCAGACTGCATGTCTGCTGCCTTACCACTCTGCGCCACAAGAGGCTCATATAGTTACAGTAAGCCAAAATATAAGACTGTCTCCATTATTGCTGGAAATAATGTTTTAAAATGTTTGCATGCAGCACTTACAAGTGTTTTCCTTTCTTCCAAGCAAATGTTATTACAACAATCCTACAAGCCAAGTCATTAAGCACATCAGTGGTTAGACAAACCATTATATGCTGTACTATAATCTTCAAGAGCAGATGTAGCAAAAAGGGGTATTGCTGATGTTTATAATTCTATAGCTCAGAATAAGAAGTTAGCACGCTTGTGTTGAATATGAAGCAAGCATCACTGGCCATATGATTTATGGAGATCTTCCACCAGGTCTATGGATGAGGTCAGTGCAGAAAAAAGACCAACTGTGCCCCCCCCCTTAAGACATAGACATGACCACATTTTTTAACATTTTGCTGGCGATCAACTATGGTACTTTCTTGCTGTCCCTGCTGGTAGTTGTGTTTGGTGTGGATGTTGTTAAACCACCATGTTGTATTTCTGTGCTTTTTGTATTACTGTATTTTAATAGGGTTTTATTAGGATTTTATTCTATATGGGATTGATGTTGTAACCTGCCATGAGATGGCTTGCCAGGAGTGGTGGGAAATAAATCAAAATAATAACAACAACAACAACAATAATGTTGCTTAAGAGCTAACAGTTTCTAATGCTTGAAATGCTGCCATAGTTGTGGTTGGGGTCTTTTTTTCAAAACACCAGAGTGGGAGGGGGAAAGGGAGACCAAAAAAAAATACCCTGCCACATTCACAAAGTAGAGATTTGGAGTTAATGTGGAGGGTGTACATAGGAAGAAACACTATGAGCTCAGAGGGATAACAATTGATTTATATACCGCCCTCCCCGGAGGCTCAGGGCGGTTTACATGGAACTTATGAACAATACATAAAACAATAACACATGAATAACCATACAATATTAATAACAGGTAGTTGTAACAATAAACAATGTAAACAATGATACAGTAAACAGTATAAACAGGTCCAGAGCACTCTGGTGGAGTTCTGAGAGCGAGGGGAGAAGGGGCCCTTCATTTGCTGTTGGTTGTGCCTGGTCTCAACCAAATGCCTGGCAGAAGAGCTCCCTTTTGCAGGCCCCGCAGAACTCTTTTAGTTCTGTCAGGGCCCTGATCTCTTCTGGGAGCTCATTCCACCAGGTGGGGGCCACAAAAGAGAATGTTCTGTCCCTAGTCGAGGCCAGGCAGACTTCTTTGGGCCAGGGACCATTAGCCGGTTGGTGGTAGAGGAGTGTAGGGCTCTTTTGGGGGCATAAGCAGGGAGGCAGTCCCTCATGTACACTGGGCCCTGACTGCGTATGGCCTTGAAGGTAATTACCAGAACCTTTAGTCTGATCCCTCCCAAAGAAAGAAATAAAAATTGCCTCCCTCCCAAAGGAAAAAAAAAAGAATGACTCTGAATTCCATCCTAGACTGAATACTGGAAGAAATGGGTGGTTGCTGTGGTGGAAGTATTGTTGGTAAAGGAATGAAGATCCTTTCCAGAAATGGCCAGACAGTATTTGGCATAGTGAAAACATCTGGTGGCCTGGCCACTCCAAGGTATAATTAGCAGCCATTACTCACCGTGGTCGCCCTTGATGCAGCGGGGGGCGGGCCAAGGAGGACGTAGGTGAGCGTAGACACCCTGCTCAGCAGTATGCGTGGGAGGTGGGGTGCTGGTGCCTTTTGTTAAGGCACCACATGGCCTGGCCTACGTCCTCACAGCCCTGTTCCCAGCCGGAGCAGTTGCCTTCCCTCCTGTTGTTATGTATTGTGTTCTGTTGGTTTCTTGTCACAGCTGCGGTGTAGGCATGGCAAGGGCCTGTTGGCAGAGTTCTGGTCTGTGCACTGGATGTCCTGGGAGTGTGGGGTTCTCCTTAACAAGACCAGCAGGGATAGGAGTGCGACCTACTTTGGCTGGGAGGTCAGGGCTCATAGCCAAGTGACTGAGGGGTGCCTGGTGGATGCCTGGTGGACCCCAATATGGTCGCTTCCTGGTGAGGGATCTGGATGACATGGGCCTACTCTTCCGACTGGGATGAAGTGGGCCCTGGACGTCTATGGACCTTCAGGTTAAGCAGCTGGACGGCTGAAGGGTCAGGCCCCTGTTCATGCCAGGCCAACCCTCCTTTTGATGGAGGCATTCAATAAAGCGGCTGAGGCCATGTTTACACCAAAAAGCAAGTTGTGTCTTCATTGTCAAGTTGCCATCCTGCTAATCAACATCATATGAAACTGTCTCCTCAAGGCACCTGTGATATTCCTGGATCATGCTAGAATGCTGCCTTCCTTGTTCCATATGTGTCCAAAACTTAAGCTACTCTATCTGAATCTGTTCTGGCCAATCAATGGCAAAAGGAACACTTACTGATGGAGAAAACTGGACCATGCAAGGGAGTCTTTGACAGCAGGAAGTGATATTCTAATACCACCATGATGTGGTCATGTAGCAATGGGGAAGAGTTATGTTATATTAACATGACTTCTCCCACTGTACAAAGGAAATCAGGAAATGCTGTTTTCAAAGTTTTTTGAAAAATATTTGAAAAATATGGCATAGCAGAAACTGGCAAGTGTCCAACAGAAACAAACATGCCATTTTCCTCTGTTAACCCCACCTCAGGTTTCAGTGCTCCCTGCCTACATGCCAGCCTGTGCTAATGCAATGCTTACCTGTCTCTGCCCTTGTAGCACTGCCTCCTGCCTGGAAGGGGAAAGGATAACATTGTAAATATATTTATTTACATAGAACCTATCCTACCATCCCACCTCTACTCCCAGTCTATGGTATCACCTACATGACTGACAGATCTAACATTACAAGGATGGCTGAACTGCCCTAACCCAGCTGGCACCAGAGATCGTCTAGTAAGTCAACCAGCACCGTCTCCGCCCCATGGCCAGGATGGAACCCCAACTGGTATGGGTCTAACACCAAAGCTTCCTCCAAGTATGTCAGGAGCTAGCCCATGGTATCCGTTTTGACCACCTTTCGGAGCAATGCAAGATGCAAAACTGGACAGTAGCTGGCTATCCAGCTATAGTTTTATTTTTGTTTTTCAGTAAAGGCTGAACCACCACCCCTTTCAGCGCCTCTGGGAACTCCTCAGTAGAAAAGTAGAAGCTGACAATATCCCTCAGAGAGCCTCCTTTCTGTTTGTTTTGAGCAGCCAAGATGGACAGGGATCAAGGGGCAAGTGGTCACCCTCACCATCAAATGTATCCCTCCTTGATAGCCAAGGGGCAAGCTTGGTGTAGTGGTTAGGAGTGCGGACTTCTAATCTGGTGAGCCGGGTTTGATTCCACGCTCTCCCACATGCAACCAGCTGGGTGACCTTGGGCTCACCACAGCACTGATAAAGCTGTCTGACTAAGCAGTAATATCAGGGCTCTCTCAGCCTTACCTACCTCACAGGGTGTCTGTTGTGGGGAAAGGAAAGGGAAGGTGAATATAACCCGTTTTGGGACTCCTTTGGGCAGAGAAAAGTGGCATATAAGAATCAACTCTTCTTCTTCTTCTTCCTGTATCACTTGTAGCATGGAGGTCACAGCAGAGTGACAAGTCCTTACCCCGCAAAAAAGCTCACTAATTACCTCACAACCAAGATCCAATTGATTAATATTTTGGCACCCTTTCTTGAGGGCAGTAAGTGACCAAACTACCCTCAATAATTGGGATGGGTGAGAGCTTGTGGATGCAATAGAAGTGGCATAAAACATATTTCGCCGTCTTCACCGCCATTTCATATGCTTTCATAAGCATGTGGTAAGATGTTCTTACAGCTTTGTCATGAGTCTTTCTCCACACCCACTCTAGTTGTCTCACTGCCCTCTTCTCCCAAAGCTCCACGATGTACCACTGAGCCCGTTTGAGATTAGGGTGGAGAGGATGTCGAGGAGCGATCCTATCAATGGTGGCAGTCAAACGGGGCTCCTAGTCCTCTACTACTGCCACCAGTGAATCACTGGGAGGCATCAGGTCCTGCAGAGCACTCAGGAATCCAACCGGATCCAAAAGTCTCTGTGGGCTGTCTAAATACACCCACCACCCACCACCCACCACCCACACAGGGCAGGGGTGGTATCCTGAGCCAGGCATGCAGGGCATAGTGGTCTGACCATGGGATGGTATCAACCACCATCCACCTCTACCCCAGCCCCAAAGATCAAATTGAGTGTGTAGCCGGTCTTATGGATGGGTCCAGTAACAAATTGGGAGAGCCCCAGTGTCACAATAGTCAACACCAGGTCCAAACCTAACCCAGAAGAATCAGCATGGGCATTGAAATCACCGAGAATCATAAATTATCCCAAGACTTTTATAAGTTACTCCCAGTCCTTCGCCCACATTCACCCCTTAATGAAAGGAAGGAGAGTGAAACCAAATATTAGTGGAAATGTTGGAAATATAATGTCAGTTTTTTATACATTTCTCAATCCCCAACCTATAAACTCAGAGAGAATGGAAGAAGTTGTCTGTGATTTACTAGATAACTGCTAACGTATTTCAGTTTTCCAAGAGTTTAGCATATACTCCAAGTAATATTTTGGCACTGCTATCCAATAAATTTACATTGGTTAGCTCATCTCTGTGCAACTGCTTCTTTGAGGAAAATTAGAGAGTATAAATGAAACTAACATCATCTAGAACATTCTACTCTCATTTGTTTCTTTTTCCAATCATCTAAATTCAGCATCACAAAAGAAGTGTTAAGTAGTAGTGACCTGAAATTTATGAGGAATAAGTGTGGCGAAACAGCATGTATGTTAATAGACTATACACATTAATTGTAGATTGGGGGAGGGCTTTTGTTAGGAGTAGTCAAACTACGGTCCTCCAGATGTCCATGGACTACAATTACCATTATTATTATTATTATTAATTGGATTTATATCCCACCACTCCCCGTAGGCTCGTGGCGGGTCACAGTAGTCCTATCCCCATTAAAATACCCATTAAAAGACTTTAAAACAATCCCAACATGGCGGAACTTATTATTCCCACCCCTGCTATCAGAGCAGCAGGGAGGGTGGGGAGGAGATGCTAGGTCTGGGGGGGGGGGAATGTTGGCACTCATTCGCTGACCCCGGCTTCAAACAAAAACCATGAGCCCCTGCAGTTTGGCTACCCTGGGCTTTTGTGCTAGACAGAACAGAATGTTCCACAATATCATGGTAATGTATTGTTGTTTTTTAAACAAATACAGAGTTCTACAAAGATAATTATCATTGTGAGGGGAGGGGATAGTTAAGAGGTAAGGTTGTTAATAACACAGACAGATACATTCTTATACTCTTCTTGACAGGGCCACAAGACACTAGTTTGACTCATTTCATTTGGGGCTCCCACTATGGTGGCAGATGTTCCTGTTAGTTGCCAGCTTTGCCTGCCACCCTTCCCCTCTCTCCAAGCAGCTCTGGGAGAAAAATTAATAAGAAGAAAAATAACAATAAAAATGATGTTCCCATTCATTTCCATCAATTCCTAGATCTGCCCTATGTCACATCTGGTTAGTGACCTAGCCAATTCCTGTCCCCAACCTTCCTACCTGGCTTGGTAGCCCTGATTTCATTCAATACAACACCAGTAGTTACTGAGAAAATAACAGGCATCTTTAAAATGCTGGAGGATAGGAATACAACCCTTCTTCTCTACAATTGCAAGGTTACATTCAGAAACAAAAGCCCACCTCCGCAGCAGAACTAGAACCTACAGCTGGATGTAATTAGAAGACTGAAAGTTCTACTTTCCCAAAAGAGGCATTCACCATGTTCTGCTGACACACCAGCCTCCTCTTGGATAGCATGAGATTAGCTTGTCACCTTCTGGGACCAATCAGGAGTCTTTTGGACCTTCTATTATTGGTTCAAATAGGGAATCATTTCTTATGTTCTTTATGTTGTTCTATGAATCTGTGGTATAAACAGACTTGATCTTTGTAATATTGGTTTATTAGGCATTGAAGTGACAAAAACACTCTTTGCTTGAACTGAAGAGGGGCCCTCATTCCAGGTCCTATATTGCTCTTGGACTGTTAACCCCCACTCCCCCCACAAGGTAATGCTTTTCTGTGAGATTCAGATGGTCAGTATGGCAATGGTGGGGGATGGTCACTTATCAGAAGGTGGTAGGGCTAGCCCAGGTACCAAGCTGGCCCAAGAGAACATGGATTACAAAAGATGTAGAATGTAGGGAGCCCAGGGAAGGGGCGAGGTAACTGATCCCCAGACTAAATGGCTGCTGGCTTACTGTAAACCAAAGGGGTTGGAACAATACAATGAACACTGCCACATTGTACCCACCATAGGTGTGAGGAATCAAATCAAAACAGATCACATTAGACATGGCAAATCACACAGTGTTTTGACACACAGGAGCAGAGGGTAACGCCCTTGATTAAGAGCAGTATCCCTCAAGTGCTTTAAGAAGCAGGCTGGGGAATGGCAAGGGTATTGTGGCCATTTATGTTACTGGAGAAATTCTTGGTGGGCCTCTGTCCTGGAGGGCTGTCCTGCTCTTGTCCTCCAGCCTTATTCTCCCACACTTTTGTGCTTGAAGAGACAACAGCACTTCCCCCATTACCTTAGATTGCTTCAAACTTTATTCTCTTGCTTGGCAAGAAGCAGCATTTTAAAAGTGGATGGTTCCAGAGGCTGCCTTGAGAAAGAGCAGCAGCCACTTTAAAAATGCCTTTCCAGGAGCTGGTTGCTCTTCTTTGACCTTTTCCGCACCAGGAATATGCCCTAACTAACTGCTTGTCTGGTGGTGGGGCAAATTACTGGTTCTGCATGGCATCATCAGCACTAACCTGGGACCATCCCAGGTGTGGCCCAACTCAGACCCTCATTTGCCCTGCAACAAGGGAGCATGGATATATCTACATTCCCTTTTTGCCCTGGGTGGCATCGGGGTTTATGTTGGAAAGGAAAAGTGGCTCCTCCTCACTATCACCTGGGTACGGCATCCTGGAAGGGACAAAAAAAAGTCCCAGGACTGGAGCATTTTTTTGTTTAAGAATGTAGTATTGCATTGATACACAATGCCACATTCTTAAATCAAATAGAAGGGTGTTGCTGCCCCACAGCATGGCAAAACCTCACTGCCCTGGCTGCCATGAGGGAGCACAAATCTGGAGTGGATGAGGTACAATGGGCCAAATGCTCCCCTGTGCAGGAAAGGGAAGAGGCAGGGCGACCATGCAGTAAAGGTCTCTGCACAGGAGAGCCAAGTCCAGAGGATGCATACCTGTGAAAACTTATCTTTCTGATTCACTCAAAGAGCTGTTGGGGAGTGAGGAGGCTAGTTTGGTGAGTTTGCTGATGCTATCCTGAGTATTGAGTACAAGGAAGTACACTTCCATCTGCCCCTTCTAGAAGAAGAAGCAGAGTTGGTTCTTATATGCCACTTTTCCCTACCTGAAGGAGGCTCAAAGTGGCTTACAGTCGCCTTCCCATTCATCTCCCCACAACAGACACCCTGTGGGGTGGGTGAGGGTGAGAGAGCGCTGATATCACTACTCAGTCGGAACAGTTTTATCAGTGTCGTGGTGAGCCCAAGGTCACCCAGCTGGCTGCATGTGGAGGAGTGCAGAATCAAACCTGGCATGCCAGATTAGAAATCTGCACTCCTAACCACTACACCAAACTGGCTCTAGACAGCCCTGTCCACGTCTTCTACCTACAAACCACTCCTGGTACTCCACCTCAGTTTTTTTCAGAGATTGGTTGCACAGCAAGAGCTTGGAGCTTTGACCTTGCCTATCTAGCTGAGGGACTGGCACAGTTCTCCTCCTGTCCCCAATCATTCAGCAGGGGTAGGGGGGATATTATCTTGATTAATCAGTATTGGCAAAGCCACATATTAAAGTAATGTGTGGAAGAAAACAGTATTAAAATATCCCTGCTGATCAAGAAGCCCAACACTGTGATTTGTCTGTTGACAGGCAAAGCTTTTTGTCCTATTAAATGTTCATTTGCTATTCTGCAGAACAGTATACAAGAATTTAGTGCAAATGGTGTGTTAGTCAAACCACAATATGATCTATCAGAAAAAACTTGCTGAATATTTAAGGCTGCCAGCTTCTTTGGACTCCTACAGTCAGGAGTTCTTCTTTTCAAAACACCGAACCTAGCATTCTGTTTCAACTGTGCCCAAACAACGGTTTCAGACAAACTTAAATCAGAGCTTGCACAAGAAAGCTCATGCCTTGAATAAATCTTTGTTGTTCTTAAAGGTGCCACTGGACTCTAATTTTTTTGTTTGTTTGTTAAAACAGAGTAGGATGGCAAAATGCTTCCTTCTTTATTGTTCCCACCATTGAGTACTTATGGGTTCCATTTAGCTATCCTGGCTAAAATTTGCCATTTCATCCTGCACCTGAATAGAATCATAGAATCATAGAGTTGGAAGGGGCCACACAGGCCATCTAGTCCAACCCCCTGCTCAATGCAGGATCAGCCCTAAGCATCCTAAAGCATCCAAGAAAAGTGTGTATCCAGCCTTTGGTTGAAGACTGCCAGTGAGGGGGTGCTCACCACCTCGTTAGGCAGCCTATTCCACTGCTGAACTACTCTGAATGTGAAAAATTTTCCTGATATCTAGCCTATATCGTTGTACTTGAAGTTTAAACTCATTACTGCGTGTCCTCTCCTCTGCAGCCAACAGAAACAGCATCCTGCCCTCCTCCAAGTGACAACCTTTAAAATACTTAAAGAGGGCTATAATGTCCCCTCTCAACCTCCTTTTCTCCAGGCTGAACATTCCCAAGTCCCTCAACCTATCTTCATAGGGCTTGGTCCCTTGGCCCCAGATCATCTTTGTCGCTCTCCTCTGTACTCTTTCAATTTTATCTACGTCCTTCTTGAAGTGAGGCCTCCAGAACTGCACACAGTACTCCAGGTGTGGTCTGACCAGTGCCATATACAATGGGACTATGACATCTTGTGATTTTGATGTGATGCCCCTGTTGATACAGCCCCAAATGGCATTCACCTTTTTAATCGCTGCATCACACTGCCTGCTCATGTTCAGTTTACAATCCACAAGTACCCCAAGGTCTCGTTCACACACAGTGTTACCTAGAAGCGTATCCCCCATCCAGTAGGCATGCTTTTTATTTTTCTGACCCAGATGCAGAACTTTACACTTATCTTTATTAAATTGCATCTTGTTCTCATTTGCCCATTTTTCCACTGTGTTCAGATCTCGTTGAACTCTGTCTCTATCTTCTGGAATATTTGCCAGTCCTTCCAATTTGGAGTCATCTGCAAACTTGATGAGTAGTCCTTCCACCCCCTTATCTAGATCATTAATAAATATGTTAAAAAGTACCGGACTGAGCACCGAGCCCTGAGGTACCCCTCTACTCACCTCCCTCCAGTCTGATGAAACACCATTGACAACAACTCTTTGAGTGTGGTTCTCTAACCAATTCCCTATCCACCTAACTATCTGAAAATCCTCTTCCCAAGGAAAGAATGGACAAGAGGAAGAATACTTCTTTTCCCACTTTTCTTAACTATGCCACATATGGCAGGCTCATCAACTTTAATTTACTCAGCTAAAATTGCTGCTGAGAAGTAAATCACTGAAAGATGCCCACAGTCTAAGCACCAATCCAACAAAGATGGTGTAAGATTGATGACATCACATCTAGTGTTTGATTCCTTTATAAAGAGCAAGTGAAAGGGCCCCCAATTCAAATATGAAAGACATTGTAGAGAGAAAGTACAGATTTCTATCTGCAAATGGCCTCTCTTCCCTCAGGCAATGTCCAATCCAAACTGGGGCTTCTAGCAGTTTCTATGTGCAAAAGGAAAGTGTATTGGAAATTCATTCATGTATCTTGAATCCTCTCATCATATTTTTTCATTGATTCTTCAGAATTAGATATTGAGTTAGCATGAGGCATAATTGGGTGGCTGTATTTGAAGCAGTCAATGAGGAGGTGGAATTTGGCCACATACATTCTGGCCTCACCTTTTCTATGCTGTTTTTTGCTACACCCATCCTCCCTTTGATACTATGGGATTAGCCAGATTCAAATGGGTAGCCGTGTTGGTCTGAAGTAGCACAATAAAATCAGATTTTATTATGGGATTAGCTAGTCTTCTTTGACACTATAGGATTAGCCTTTCTTCTTTGAAGAATTTCATTTTTTTTTTGGGGGGGGTGTTCCTTGGATTGGTGATTACCTTCTACTCCTGCTATGTGATGCAATGGTATAGTTGGTTAAATATGGCTGTGTAAGCCATAACTAGTTAATCAGGGGTAGGGTGGGCTGATCATGAGTGGTAGGGATGAGCAACAAAACTCCCAAGATATCCACAGTGATGGTGGGCATGTCCAGAACACAGGGTCACTGACTGTGTGGCTGGGTGAAACTGGGAAGCAGTGCCCTCAGTGCTGAGCAACATTTTTTTGAGCCTGCTACTGTCCATGTAATGCATTTA
The DNA here is from genome assembly GCF_049243985.1 of Paroedura picta. Classification (NCBI taxonomy): domain Eukaryota; kingdom Metazoa; phylum Chordata; class Lepidosauria; order Squamata; family Gekkonidae; genus Paroedura; species Paroedura picta. The sequence goes on from NC_135371.1 coordinate 98,410,697, forward strand.
TGGGAAGGGGGCCAGGCACCTCTCAACATAGTGATCAATGAGAAATATGCAATAAACCAGGAGAATGCAATGAGAAATATGCAGATCATCAGCGGTCAATATTAAACTTTTAAACAAATTTTAAAACACAGAGATATACATAAAATATGTTTTATATTATTTTTCAATCACCAGGTTGGTAAACCAACATCTATATTACAGTGAAGGTCCCTTGCATGACCACTGGATTAAAAAAAATTCTTATACAAATCAGGGTTTTTGAAAGGGCTGCCTTCAATAACTTCCCTTGTTCTGACCTCTGAGGAAGACCTGCATAGGTCAAAATGTGTTAGTTTTTGGATGTTAAGATATAACTGACCTATATATGTTTGATCCATGAAAAATTGTGTCTTCCTGTTGTTTGTATTGTTTTTAATACTTCTATATATTTGAGCTCCATAAATAATATAAGTTTATATATTGTAACAAAATGCAATTTTCTCAATCTTCTTAGGTTCTCAGCTTTATTCCAGGATGGGTCCCTCCCACTTGCTTATGGGTGGGGGGTGCCTAGGGCAAAGGGATTTCAGCTGGAGGGGAGTAAGATTCTTAGCAGTATAGTTCTTAGAGATAGCTAAATTGAAGCACAAAAAGCAGCGTGCTTTGTTAGCATATATTGTGATTATTTTTGCTATCCTGGAATAGCTGTAGCAACATTAATAATAGGTCAAGGTCACTTTTTAAAATAAAAGCAAGGTGATCTGTGGCTTTGGCATAAATATCAGTCTACAATACCAGCACATTTAATTGTCTGTAGCTCTCACAGACTCAGTGATTTGGCCAGAAGTACATGTTCAGGTGATTTCATTTGATCTAGAATGAAATATGAGGACAGGGTAAGAGATGAGAGCAATATATCATAGTATACACTGTAGACTGGATTCTGCATTTTTTCTGTGTATGACAGAAGACTGTAGCCTCCTAGAGCTTAAAAAAGAAGACAAGAATGTATTTATTTAAAATACACATTGCTATATCTAAGCCTCTAAAGTAGTTGTCTCTGTACTGGACCATTGCCTATCTGCCACCATCATGTGGCTGAGCTTAAACAAGCTGAAGCTGAATCTAGAGGAGATGGGGTAACATTGATTGGCAAGGATGCTGTCTTGTAGGTGCTTATCTTCTCCTTATGTAATGAGTTTGTCTGATTCACTTAAGAGTCTGGGGATCTTGGTACACCCTGCCCTGTTGGTAGAACAGGTTGGGGGGAGTGGCAAAAATCATTTTCCATTTCATCTAACATGCCTCGTTTCTGGACACATCCAATCTGATGACATTCATCCAAACTATAACTTCAACACAACTGTTGTAATATTTTCAGTTAGGAGTGGAGGTCACCCTGATGCTTGATTTTTTTTTAATTACTTGCTGGGATGGATAATCAGATCCTCACCCATATAAAAGGAGCAGAGTGCCAGTTTACTGGGAATATTATTGGTAAATTGGTTTGTGATAGGAACTCAGCCCCACCCCCGCATTATCATTGGTTCAAAGCAGGGGGAGACTCCCAGTCCTGTTCCAAGATACATTGGTGTACAAGCTATGTGCCAGTATGGTGCAGTGATTCAGAGTGATGGACTCTAATCTGGAGAACTGGGTTTGATTCTCCACTCTTCCTCCACATGCAGCAAACTGAGTGGACCTTGGACCACTCACAGTTCTCCTAGACCAGATCTCACAAGGCAGTTCTTTTAGTGCTGTCTCAGTCCCATATACCTCACAGTTTTCTGCTGTGGGGAGAGGAAGGGAAATGTGTTTATAAGCTAATTTGGGATTCCAGGCAGTGAAAAGTGAGGTATTAAAAAACCGGCTCTTCTTATCTTTGTCCTGCTACCTAGCCTGACTTAATTTTTGAGCCTAGCCTCATCTAGTCAGTCTACTTGAGGCCTGGAGCCTCTGGGGAATGTATCTTAGAGATGGGGAGAGACTAATTCATCCTTCAGCTATGGAGTACAGGATGTGTGTGTGGGATGTTCAGTAGACAATGTTATTCTATCTAGCACTATTTTATGTTTGTTGTCCCTGCTTAACTCCTCTAGCTATAAGTTGCTTCCTGTTTAATTAGATATTCAGTGGAGTGAAGTTCTTTAAGAAACCAAAGTTCCCGATCAATAGGGCAGGGAGATTGCCTTTAGATGAATGTCTTGAGCCCATTGGTGCCTACAGATCACTTGAAGAAGAGTTAGTTCTTATAGTTCTTTTCTCTACCAGAAGGCGTCTCAAAGTGGCTTAGAATCGCCTTCCCTTTCCTCTCCCCACAACAGACACCCTGTGAGGTGGGTGAGGCTGAGAGAGCCTTGATATTACTGCTCAGTCAAAACAGTTCTATCAGTGCTGTAGCAAGCCCAAGGTCACATAGCAGGCTGCATGTGGAGTAGGAGTGGGGAATCAAATCCAGTTTGCCAGATTAAAAGTCCATGCTCCTAACCACTAGCGGGGTCTCAGCTATGCAAGCTTTAAGCTATGCAAGGAAACAAGTTTTGACAGACAACTCATCTCTGGTCAAGAGGGAAGCCCTGAAAGAAGGATAAATTTGAAAACTGTGTGCTTGACATCCTTTCTCACGGATATACACATACAATTGAGATGCACCAGAAATCATCTCTTCCAGAATGAGGCTAGGAAAATTCCAGTACACAGAACCTACAGTGATGGTGGCATTACCTGGTTCTGATCCACTTTGGATGGAAGGAGTCCAAATTGGATAAAGGTTTTCCCCTCTAATCCAGTTTCCTTGTTGACTTAGCACAGTGGCCAAGCCAGCAAGAGAAAAGGAGCTGGTGTTCCATGGGAGATGTGGTTTGTGACATGCTGCACGAGGGCTCTTTATTCCTAGTAAAAAGAGAAGAATGATACCCAGGCCCCCAGATGGTCTGCTGCACCCTTGGGAGGTGGCAGATGCATGGGACCCCATGAGGTGTTAGTCCCTGATGGGTTCCCCTGCCACCAGGAAATGCACATCAGCCATGCTTGCCCACAGCCTCTTAAGGAGGCCTCCTTTAAATGGGGAGTCTGGCACACAGGCTCACCCTTCCCACAAAGTATCTGCACCATGCTCCAAAACCACAAGCTGCAACAATATATTTTATTAAATGTACCAAGTAACTTTTCAACAATCAATACTTAGATAAAGAGCGGCCGCGGGTGCAAAGGGGCCGCAGTTGACGTGGCGGATGGGGAGGGGCAAGAAAGACGCGACGACGCAGGGAAGGGAGCGTCGTCGCGCTGAAGACGTCAGCGCGCAGAGAGGGGGCCGGGCGCTTTATAAGCGCCGCGTGGGCCAGGAATCGCCCTCTCTGCCGCTGATCGAGCCAGAGGACACACGCTGTCCCGAGGCTCGGAGATCGGCCTGCCGCGCATGCGCGGCGGCGAAGAACTGCGACACGCGGCCTAGCGGGGCAGGCCTTGCGTCCCGGCGGCGCTGGACTTTGGCTGCGGCGTCTCGGCCGAATCTGCACCCCTTGGGAGTGGCGGCTGGTGGCCGGGAAGAGCGGCGGAGAGGCGGCGAGTTCGTCGGGCGGCGGAGAGAGGGACCAGAGGCGGCATCTGAGTCGGCGGGTCGCCCCCCCCTCTCTCGGATCGGCAGCGGATTCAGGCGGCTGTTGGAGCCTGCGACGTGGGATAATGGCCGGGCGGCGATCTCGCGCCCGGCGTAGTGAGCCAGGAGAGGCCCCCGGAGGGCAGAGGGGGGCAGGCGAGGAACCCCGGGGGAGGGGCCGGAGCAGGGCCAGTGCGCTGCGGGCCAGGGAGGCCTGGGCAGCAGCGGTACCCCGTGGCCGGGGGCAGAACAAAGAGGGATCGGGTGGCACCGGGCGGGCCCGAGGCCGCAAGTCTCCTGCAGACCAGGGCCGGGCCGGAAGGTCCAGGTCGCCGGTCAGGGGAGGGGGCAACGAGGCCAGGTCCCCTCACGGAGAGAGCGCCACCCGCAGGAGCCGGCGGCAGGCGGGCAAGGGGCCCTTGCTGGGCTCAGCGGCCCGGGGGTCCCCACCTACGGCCAGCCCGGGGAGAGTTGCAGCTAGGGACAGGGCACGGCAACCTCCGGCTGGAGGGTCAGGGAGGCCTGCTCTTCGCCGCAGGGGTGCGGCCAAGGCTGCCAGGGGGCGCAGTGGGGGTGACTCCGCGGAGCGGGCCAGGAAGACCAGGAGGGTGGCCTTGCCGGAGGCTACTGGCCGACCCGGCAATAGGAGGTCGGCGGCCCCACTTCCGCCAGAAGATGCCGCGTATTGGCGGGGGTATTCGGCCGCTCTCGGTCACATGGCTGGAGGTAGCCATAGTGGGTCTTCGGGAGCAAGCCAGGCGTCCCGCGGGTCGGGCTCGCGGGAATTGACGGTCTCCAGTTCTTCCCCAGGTGGCAGGCAGGACCCGGAAGTCCGGCATGGGAGAGATCGATTGCGGAGGAAGGAGCGGAAGTCCAGGCGCAAACCCAGCCCATCTTCTGGTGAGAGCTCCTCCTGGGAAGGCGATGAAGACTTACGGGAAGGCTGGTACTGGCTCGAGGGGGCCTATGTGCCAGGCCTACCAAGGTGGTTGCTGAAGAGGAGGGAAGATGCCCTTCGGCTACTGGATGAGGAAGGTTTGGCGGAGGAGGACCGGTGGCCGCCGGTGTGGTATACCGCCACTGATGCGCCTCCCGGCATTCATCTGCCTCCCAAAATACGGGAGCGGGCCCTTGAAGGGTTCTTTGTGGACGTGTTCGCCATGCTCCGGGGTCAGGGTAAGGGTGGCGACACTGGGAAGCGGAAGGAGCCGCGCAAGCGTTCAAAGCCCGCTGAGAGGACATTCGATAATTGGCTGCGGGGGCTCTCCGAATATATGGCACTGGTCACGGCCGCCTACCCGGAAAGGGGGTGGCATACGTGGAAGTACCTGGCCCATGTGCTGGAAGCGCGGGACTTGGCGGGGGATGAGGCAGCCCTAGAATATGATAGGGAATTCCGGGAACTGGCGTCGCATAACCCCTTAGCGCGATGGGACCTGAAGCACCACGATACGTGGTTGGTGCAGGTTGGTCCCAGTGTGCGGCAACAGAAGGAGATGGTGCGGAGCCCAGCCCCCAACCGGAAATTGGCAGGTTTCGTTTGCTGGGACTTTAATAGGTCCGGGTGCAAGCGGCGACGGTGCCGCTTTGAGCACAAATGTGAAGGGTGTGGTGGGGGTCATGCATTGCCCACGTGCAGTCAGGCCGGTGGGCAGCCCTTTCGAGGAACCCGGCCCATCGGCAAGAAGAACGGTGGGTCGGGTGCTGCAGGGACCTCTTCTGCAGGAAAAGCGCAGTGACGTGCCTCGGGTCCTCAAGGTGTTGGCTCCCACCCCGGTTAAGTTGGGCCCGCTGGTTGATTGGTTGGCGCTCTATCCTAGGAAAGGGGAGGCAATTTATTTGGCAAAGGGTTTCACGGAGGGTTTCCGGATCCCCTTTACGGGGGAACGGGGGTCTACCTCCTGTGTGAACCTGAAATCGGCACGTGAGTTCCCGGAGGTTGTAGCTGATAAGCTGCAGAAGGAGTGCAAGGCAGGACGGATCGCGGGGCCATTTAGCAGCCCCCCGATGGAGGACCTTCGGGTGTCCCCGCTGGGGGTGGTCCCTAAGAAGGCGGCGGGACAATTCCGACTGATTCACCATCTGTCCCATCCGTATGGCGGATCGGTCAATGATGGAATTCCCGCAGCCTTGTGTTCCGTCCGGTACGCTTCTTTCGATGAGGCAGTGGATATGGTACGCGCCTGTGGGAGGGGCGCCTTGCTGGCCAAGAGTGATATACAATCGGCGTTTCGATTGCTGCCCATCCATCCGGAGGATTTCGGACTGCTGGGAATCAAGTTTGGAGACCGCTGGTATGTGGATAAGACCATGCCCATGGGGTGTTCCATTGCATGTGCGGCTTTTGAGGCCTTCAGCTCCTTCTTGGAATGGGCAGCCAGGAGAAAGGGGGGTTTTCAGGAAATCACCCATTATCTCGATGACTTCCTGTTTGCGGGCCCCGGGGGGACAGGGAAATGCGCTGAGCGCTTGGGGGTCTTTCAGGAGCTGGCTGCCGAGCTGGGGGTCCCTTTGGCCCAAGATAAGACGGAGGGGCCGGCCACCAGGCTCACCTATTTGGGCATTGAGCTCGACACTGTGGCGGGTACATCCAGTTTGCCAGAGGATAAGTTGGTGGCTCTTCGCGGCCTACTGCGGGCCTTGCTTGGCAAGAGAAAATGCACCCTGAGGGACATGCAGGTTCTGTTGGGCCACTTGAACTTTGCATGTAAGGTGGTTTCCCCGGGGAGGGCGTTTTGCGCGAGGCTGGCGCACGCCACGCGGGGTTTATCACGGCCATATCACCACCTGCGGATATCAAAGGGCATCAGGGAGGACCTTTTGGTGTGGGAGGAATTTTTGGTGCGCTTCAATGGCGTAGCCATATGGCAGGAGGCCATGGTTTTAAAAGGGGAACTTCAGGTACACTCCGATGCAGCGGGGGGTGTGGGTTTTGGGGTCCTTTTCAGGGACCGTTGGTGCGCTCAAGCATGGCCCCGGTGGTGGTCAGCCGAGTTGCGGCGGGACCTCACGTTTTTGGAATTTTTTCCAATCCTGGCGGCCATAGTCATGTGGCGGGAGGAATTTAAGGACAGGAGGATTCTGTTCTGGTGTGACAACCAGGCAGTAGTGCGTATTTTGAATAAGCAGACAGCTAAGTCGCCACGGGTCATGCGATTGGTAAGGCGCATGGTGTTGGTTTGCCTGGAGGCTAATATTACATTCAGGTCACGGCATGTGGCGGGGGTGCAGAATGTGCTTGCTGACAGTTTATCTCGCCTGCAGGTCGACAAATTTCGCTTGCTCGCTCCTCACGCCCGCCTGGAACCGGATGTCTTCCCGGAGAGCCTCTGGGCCCTTGGAGCCGTGTGATCTGGGACGGCGTGCTTGGGTCCGTTGCTCCATCGACGAGGCGGAGCTATGAAGGGGCAGCTCGGGATTTTTTGACCTTTGCGCGAGACATGGGTTGGAGTGGACGGTGGCCCATGTGCGAGCAAGCATTCCTGCGATACCTGGCGCACCTGAAGGGTCGCGGACTGTCCCACAAAACGCTTCGAGTTTCGATGGCGGGACTGGCCTTTTTTAGCAAGGCCTTAGGGGCGTGGGACCCGAGTTCATCCTTTCTCGCCAGGAAGGCGATACAGGGATGGGGAAGGTTGGCCTGTAGGACCCTGGACGCACGGCGACCCATTACCCTGGATGTGCTGTCACAGTTGGTTCAACGGCTGGGGGAAGTGTGTTCCTCTCTGTACGAGGAGGCCTTGTTCAGGGCGGCATTTTCGGTGGCCTACCACGGGGCATTTAGGTGTGGGGAGCTGGTGGCGTCATCGAGATTTGATGGGTCCTCCCCGGCCCTTCAGTTAGGGGACGTGCAGTTTACAGAACTGGGTGTCCGGCTATGGGTCCGTCAGTCGAAGACGGATCAGAGGGGGACGGGGGCTTCAGTCATCCTGCGCAGGTCAGGGGACCGGATTACATGCCCAGTGCGGACGCTAAGGCGGTACTTAGCGATCAGATCGCGGGTGCCCGGTTGCCTGTTCGTGCATGGGGATGGGTCGAACCTGTCACGTTATCAATTTGCGGCAGTATTAAAAATCTGCCTGAGGGAGGTGGGGCTGAACCCGGATTGGTTTGGGACTCATTCGTTCCGCATAGGGGCGGCCACTCAAGCATTCCAGGATGGAGTGGATGCCCGGGAAATCATGGAGCTGGGGAGGTGGCGCTCCAAGGCGTTTCGGGTTTATGTCCGGGCGGGTCTGCAAGTTTAATGTGTTGCTTGTTGCAGGATTGGGGAGAGCTTCGCCATACGCCCTGGTGATCGGACACAGCGTTGTTTTTTGGGCGGGCCGTTATGCGAAGACCTCTGGATGGGAGGAGAAGCTGCATCTGGACGGGGGCATGCAGTTGAGGTGGTCCGGTCATAGAGGACTGAAGTGGCCAGCGTTGCTGGATGTTGTGTCCCAGGAGGTCTTCGAAAATGGTTCCCCATTGGTGCTGATCCTCCAGCTGGGCGAAAACGACTTGCCAGAAGTTTCGGGGCTTCAACTCCGCCAGATGGTTTTTGCTGACCTCAGGGTGCTCCGGCAGCGGCTGCCACAGACGTACTTGATGTGGTCGGAGCTGCTGGATAGGAAAAGCTGGAAGTCTGCTGCCCGACCTGGAAAGGTGCACCTGGCTAAGGAAAAGGTCAACCGGGCAGTTCGGAAGTTGATGGCGGAGTTGGGGGGAGCAGTTATTAGGCATCCTGGAATTACGTTTCGGGAAGCTTCAGTTTTCCGGAGGGATGGAGTGCATCTCTCGGCAAGAGGGACGGAGTTGTGGTTACGGAGTTTAGGCACCGCCATTCAGTTATGGTGTCAGGGTTATTTGGGGTTGGCGGGAGCGAGATCTGAGGGCTCTCGTCTAGTGGCGGAATAGGGGGCACGAGGTGGAGTATATGGAGCAGGAACCAGTTTGCGCACTGGGGCCTGAGGAAGGGGGTCTCCTTAAGAGATCGGCTGACACCGAGCGCGGCCTTCCCGGCTGGGAAGGTCTGGGGCTCGGAGCCAGAAGGCAGGGATGGTTGCATGTGGTGGACGCCCAACAACCATAACTTGCCTTCTCCCAGGGGAGGGCTATGAGGGGCAAGGGATCCTTTCCTCCCGGCTGGGAGGAAGGGGGACCCCAGGGCGCCCCTTGTGCCCAAGTCAGCAGTCGGACGACTGCGCGGGGGTATTTACTCTACACCTCGTGCCAGGCCAACCCCTTGGGTTTTGTTGGTTAATAAAGCTGTGGCCTTATTCTTTGCCAAAACCCTGGCTCGCGTCTTTATTGGCCTAGTACATCATGCCAGTCAACAATATGTACCAACATTTCAGACCAACCATATACTGAGGTAACAATGCATGCCAATGATGAACTGTCCGAAAAAAGAAAGGTTCACAATGAAAAATCACTAGAAGAAAACAGGGAACCTTTCCAAGACAATATGTTTGTAATAATGTATACAATGAATTTCAATTCAATTTCTTTTATAATTCTTTTATATACCAGAAGGAACAACCATAACGGCTTCTAGATAAATTCCATTTTCATTGACTTCATCAGTGGTTGAATCCTCCAATCCTTATATTACTATTTTAATATTTTAGTATCAATCAGAAAACCTTGACCCCCAACCTGACCAGTTGCCTTGGAGTTCTGGCGGTGTGCTCCACATTTTCTGCCCACCACATGCCTGGGGAACCAATGGACCGGTCTGTGGGAGCATGGCCTGTTGAGGCCAAAGAGCCCAACACACAGGCACCTCCCCAGCCTGTGAGTATTCCAGCTGCCATCAGGCCTGCTGGGCCCCCATTGGCTCAAAACTCTGGTGCCTGCCCTCCATGGAAAAAAAATGGTCCCCAAACTGGGCATGGCTGCACCTGTGGAGCTGTGATGCCCCACCAAAGCCAGCTCCTGAGATCCTGGCCATTTGGGCTAACTGCCCCAAGTAAGGACCCACACCAGATCCCTTGTTGATCCCAAGTGGAGATTAGATGGGCAGGCAGCCCTGCACCCAGGGTGGCCAGGCCACTTTGCATTCCTGATGGCTGCCCCAAGATCCCTCTGGTGGCAACCACTGGGAAGCATGTTTGGTGCTTCCTAGACCAACCACATGGCTTAGAGTTGGCCTTTGGGTCTCATTGTCAGACGTTGCAAGAACTCACAACCAACTTCTTAAAAAGAGAAAGTTTAATTGAGAAGTACTTCATACATCTAGGCTGGCGAAGTCAAATCTGGCTTGAAGACAGATTTGCTTCTTTTTATCAATACTATTCTCCCGCCCGAAACTTGACAGTTCCCAAGGGAGGGGAGAGTGAGAGAGGATACATGTACAATTAAAAACAGTGTTACTTTCACATGGCCTTGGCTACATTGGCTGTGTCAGATAAGATGGTATTTGCAGTAAAACCAGACCAAGCCGAGAGGCCCCACACAAGAGATAATAGTTACAATAACATACATTTCACTTTCAGTTAGTTAGCATGATATAGGACCTGGAGCTTCCAGGCACCAAGCAATAAAACTGACATGGAAGAACTCAGGCTAATTAATGGCAGGGTTTTCTAATCCTAACACCCCAGGCATGGGTATCCTGGCCAGGAACAAGCAATTCCTCCCCTTGACAAAGCAGGGGCTGTGCGCTCAGCCCAGCCCTGTCCCTCCAGTCTGCCTGTGATGTCTGGAGCTGTGACTGTTCCACAGCGACCTCCTACCATCCATTTATTCCCACTGTACTAGTTGCATCCCCAGCTGAAGCCCACCATTGTACACCCTGTGTCCCATAGATGGGCAGGGCCACGGAGATGTCTTAAATCCAGCTGTGCACCATTTAAATCCTGTGGGCCCTGCTCCTCCCACTGCGACCAAATGCCATGACCCACAGCTTGGTCTTGCCCCCCAGGACTGTTCCCCTTGACCTAGGATCAGGCTAGGCTCCCTAGCACTATGCTGCACTCCTGCAAGAGGCAGTGTTAGAACTGAGCATCTGAGCACTGTGTACAGCTCCTCCATCCCTTACCCTGCCAAGCCACAGGAAGCCTGAAAGGGCTGCTGCCCTGCACCGGCCCTCACACCCACCTCAAGGGGCTGCAGACTCAGTACACTCAGTTTCTTTTCTCTCACCACCTGCCCACAGCTGCCTCCTCCAGGGAATTTGCTGGGATGCCAGCTGGGCCTAGCATGCACGAGTCGCTCCCTGCTCGCATGTGCTGCAACCCTTATAAGGATGCCCAATTCGTACCATCTCCCTTACAGCTGCACCCAGTGCCCTGCATGCCTTCAGCTGCCCTCAGGGATGCTGGGACTTATAATCCCAGCCTTGCTTCATGCCTGGTCCTTTCAGGCACAGAGTTTCCTGGGGCAAAATGGGTAGCATGGGTGAGTCCTTACTGCACATTCATGGATTTTATGTTTTTGTTCCCTTGAAAAATCCTGCTTTTCATTTTTGTGATTTCAGCAGCAAAGAAATATTTTGGTGAGGAAGATTTCTGTCTTCTTTTTTTTTAACTTAGGTATTTATTCACATTGTTGCACAGGAGCAAGATTTGAATAACCTCTTTATATGTTTTAGCACATAACAACATGTTTAAAAGAAGAAAGTTTACTTTCACAATTGTTTTTTTTAAGTCAGTTATTTACACACATCAGTGCACAGACAAGGGGTTTAGAAGAAAGGAAATGTGCATTACCGCACAGCAATTGGGCTTAAACATGAACGCGAGCAATGACCTTTCAAGAAAAGACAGGGAGAATAAAGGTGTTGAAGCATCAGCAATACAAACAGGTGTGAAAAATTCTTTAAAATGGGAGGAAGAGGATTTCACAGTCCTTAAAACCAGAGTTTTTACATCAAATAGAAAGTCATGAAAATGTGGCTCCTCACTAATTCCAGAAAAAGAACTGCGTTTAAGCTGATGCTTAAGGGCACGCATGAAAACAAGGCTTAAGTTCTAAACTATCATAATGGTTTGCTTTAATGCTTGTTCTGTCAGGTTACATTATTATTTTAAATTGTTTTGTATCCATGTATTATAAATAAAGGTTAATAACTCAATTGGGCAAAGAGTAATCTTGCTGCTTAAACAAAGAAAAGTCCAACAATAATTCTGAGTAGGCTGACATCTGTGTTGTATGCCAATTGACATTCTGTGAATCAGATTTTCCCAATGTCTAGCCCTGAGCTTTATATAATACATGCGGCAAAGATGTGCTCAGTATACTATCAACTGACAGGAAGACATGTTCATGATTTGACAGAATATAAAAACAGGCATGTCTTATGCACAATACCAAAGGGAGAGAAGAGAGGAAGCTGAATCAGTGACAGTGTTAACATGACAGTTCTCCTTCTCTTCCATATGTGGTGAATAGGCTGTCAGAGGATAATGTAATCTCAAACTTTTACTGCTTGTAACCATCTTACATGTATCTGAATCTGGGAGTGGAGCTTGCACTCAAGCAGAGACTGCCAAGTGATATCTAAATTATGAGGCCATTGGGTGCAGTATTGGCTAGAGAGACTGGAAAGTGGTCAGATCAAATGGACACACAAAGGTTCCTTTAGAGACAATGTGCAACAATGGGAACAAGCTAGGTTTTTCTTAGTGTGTGCTCTGTGGATAGTGTGTGCTATGTCTCCCTAGAAATAACACAGAGATAACTCGGTCATACTTGGTTGTCTAAAATGACTGGGGGTAGTAGAATGGGGTTCATACATATAGTTCCTCAATGGGATATTAGGAAGCCAATCTTTACTTCAAGATATGGTATTGTAATCAACAGGTGACTGGTTTTATTTTTTTTTCTTATTCTGTAGAAGCAAAGACATTTGAATTCTTTCCTCAGACGTTTCATGTCCTAAGGATTACCGTTTTCCAAATCAAGCATGTGTTCTCTGTGGCTCTAAAGTCTTGATAACAAAAAACAAAACAAAACAAAACAAAACAAAAGAAAGCTTCTCTGGAAGAAAGCTGTAGAAAGCATTGCCAAGAAAATAATGAAACATTCCAGTCCATTATGCTTAAGCAGAGTTTAATCAAAGAAGAAATGGACTGTACCAGCACCTGAGGCTTCATGTAGATAGGATTTCACTACAAAAAAAGCCATTTTCTCTGTTTGGCAACATCATTCAAACAACCACCACAACAATAATATGGATTTGGATCAGATGTTTGATGGAAGAACTGGAACAATTCATTGTATAACAAAAGAAATTAGTTCATGGAGGAAGAATCAATAATTTAAGAAGTGACTCATCATCAGGCTTACTTTTTAATTTCTGGAAAAAATGTACTTCCGTTGTTATCTTACTATTCACTGGCTGGAAGCAGGTAGCATTTTCAAGAATTCACGGAGCAATTCTCTTGGGAATAGCTGGGCTGAGAGGAACCCAACCTGAATTTCCTTTTATAAATGAACGTTTTCCTAAGTCCAATAATGTCTTTCTGATAGTTATCAGAAAGATCCTGAATTGGATCAGGAGGTTTTTACTCTTAGCTCTCTGCCTGTAGTTTGTTCACCTTGTTAGCAGAGTAAATAAGACAGTGAGGTTACACACCCTGTTTAAAGAGTATGTAAAGATTTATTTAGGAATTGCCATACTTGATAGTGTAGAGGAGAGACAGCGCTAGGAGCTGACTACATGTCTGAGACAGAGAGAGAGACTTGATCTGTGGCTTCTGAGAAGAAACAGAAAATTGTCCCTAAGGAATGTCACTTAACAGGAGAGAAGGTCCTGACCTCACTATCCTGTCTAACAGTCTTCTTGCTGACCCCTGCAGAGTCTTCTCTTCTTTGTACACCAGACATTTTCTATTCCAACACCCCTTCTCAAGATCTAGTGTACAAAGTCCACAAGATTCATTTTCTTACACAGACTTTGAAACTTTTCTCTAGGGAGTGGTTTGGTGAGTGTGTCTGCAATCATTTCATTTGTAGGACAGTAGTCCAATTCAACAAGCCCATCTTCCTTCAGATTTCTTACAAGATGATGTTTCACATCAATGTGATTAGTTCTTGAATTAATCTTCTCTGTTAGTGCAAGCTTTATGCATCCTTGATTGTCTTCAAAAAGCTGCAGCGGTTTGGATTCCTCTATCCCAAAGTCTTGCATTAGTTGCAGTATCCATTTCAGTTGTCTACACACTTCTGCTGCAGATACATATTCACTTCAGTTGTGGAAACAGCTACAGTTCTAGCTTCCTAATGCTCCAGCTGACCATTCTACCACCATAGTAGAATAAATGCCACACTGAATTTCTGTCTTTAGTATTTCCTGCCCAGTCTGTATCCATGTATTTCACCAATCTGGGATTGTCACTTTTCAGTAACTTCAGATTCAGATGTGAAGTGCCAGTAAAATACTTGCAAGTTGTTTGACTGTATCCCAGTCTCTTTTGGTCGGTGATTCTACCTTTCTGCATAAAAAGGCCACCGCTGCCACAATAACTGGACACATCCATGTGCTCATGTACAGTAATCTTCCAATTGCTTCTCTGTACTGTTTGCTGTTGGCTTTACTGTTTGTTTTTGTACTGTTTGTTGTTGGTTCACTAATTCCTTTCTGGTCCAGGTAGTCTGTTTTCATAGGAATTGGTGCTGACTTAAGTTCTTTCATATGCATGTAGTCCAGAAATCATAGGATTTTCCTTTTCTGGTTGAGGATAGCTTCCATTTTCCTTTAGTTCTATTTGTATTACAAGATGTTATAACAATAACAATAACAATAATGAACAATGGGTCTTCATGCCATTGTTCAGTTTTGGTTTAATTTTTGTGAAAGAAAATGTGCATAATTTTATGGTTGGGGGTCACCACAACATGAGGAACTGTATTAAAAGGGTCATGGCATTAGGAAGGTTGAGAACCAGTGCACTAATTGGAACCCAGAGACTGATTAGCAGAGTTGCCCTTGGCTAATCATACTATCCTGTACAGTAATTTCCCTCCCACCGCTCCTTATGTGCTGCTGGTGGTGAAAAAGCCTTTGATTTATTTAAGGGCCTGGACCTTGTTTGGAGAATGAAGTCCCTGGATTGGACCTTGATTTGCTAATTGGACCCTTGCCTAGACTATAGTTAGGTTTGATTTGTTTTGGCTACTAGTAGTAGCCAGCTTTTCCTTTTTCCCTGGGGGGACGTTAGTTACAAAAGGGTCACATTTATGTGATCTGGGGTAGGGGAAAAGGGAGATTGTTTTGTAGTTATTAGTAGTTATTAATATACTATCTGTTGTGTTTGTGGACATTCCAACCTTGGGCTTGGAACAAGGATTAGAATCCTGAACTCTTGTTAAGGGGTAGTCAACCTGTGGTCCTCCAGATGTCCATGGACTATAATTCCCATGAGCCCCTGCCAGCGTTTGCTGGCATGGGAATTCTAGTCCATGGACATCTGGAGGACCACAGGATAACTCCCCCTGCCTTACAGGACCAAAACCAGCCATAACAGCCATAAGCAAGCAAATGTATACAACTGAACAAGGAAAATGTCAGCACTAATTTGTCATTATTTGTTACCCACAGGTTTTTTGATTCCCTGTTGAAAATTGTAAAACTTTCTTTTATACAACGATGTGTATCTGTATATTGCAGTATGATCCAAACACATTAGGTCTGAATTTATTGACATTATTGGTGCACTCACTGAGATGTTTTATGTGTGCCAAATTGATATTCTTTTCTGGGTTTTAACAATTTTTGATCTCTGATAATATATTATTACGTTTTTCTACAGTTTTTCACACTGGATAATCCATTCTTCATAAGGAACTATGCTAGTTACCCAGACTAAATCCCAGCAGTGGCTACCCAAGCAAAGAACCTACCTCATACCATGTCCAAACATTAGATGGTCACACCTTCTGTTGACATTTGTACCAAGTGAGGCAGTGCTTGCCTGACACACCCAAGACAAGGATAGTCCCAGCAGCCAGTCCAGTACAGAGGTTCACAATGGCAGAAACCGCTGACACTCAGGAAAATGTACTGGGCTAGAACAGCCAAGAGGCAGTTGAGCCAGAGGCAGTGCCAGTAACTCCTGAGGTCACCCTGAGCCAGCAGCAAGCACTCTGTCAGGACCTCAGCACTTGTAGCAAGTTTGAGCAAAACCACAACACTTGCTGGACTAACTAGTATGCTCATACTTAAGTGGGGAGGGATGTTGTGTCTATGGACATTCAAAAACCTTGAGCTAGGAGCAAGGACTGAAATTATTGTTAGGGATTTGCTGGGTGCTGGTTTACAGCCAATCAGTGAGCAGACATATGGATCTATCATGGACCTCTCTTAAGGGCCAACCATATGACTTGGCAGAAGTCTCAAGCATGTATATAAGTTCCCTAATTATAACTGTCTGTGTTCAATATTTCTGGTTTCAATCAAGTTGCTGGTTGTTGGAGTTGAGTATCTGTGTCTTACTGAACCCATGCATATAATAATGTTATTGTTCTAACTTTTGTTCTTCTATTGTGTTGGGGGGAGCGTGGGATTTCAGTCAGGTTTCCATGCAGAAAATTGTGTACTTAATGCAGCAAGATAAGGGCAGGATGGGCTTAACCTTTGACATGGAAGTGACAGAGTAGGAAATGATATCACATAGTGGCAGCACATTCTAGCTTAGCTCTACCCCAAACATCAGCTTTCCCAGAAACTGACCCCCAGATCTCCAAGATTTTTCCAAACATTATTGGCAGCCCTATGTACATGGTCATTCCACCCACTGACCTTTTATTACTTCTTTTCAGCATGTGGAAAACAGAAAATTGAAAACTGTTTGGGGAAATGGTAATTGAGACCACAGTGTAGCTCAGCCTTTCTCAATTTTTTTATACCTGTGAAATCCCTGAAACATTCTTTAGGCTTCAAGAAACCCTAGAAGTGGTGATTGATTGATTGTGATTGATTGATTGATTGATTGATTGATTGATTGATTGATTGATTATTACGGTCATTGACCAGCATCAAATTATCTACAGACCACATACATTATTACAGCGTTTTAATAGGACACTCAGCATCAGGGAGTTAACAAAGGCACAAAACATTAATACAGCATTTTGACAGTCAGGTCACTTAGCATCAACAGTAACCAAAGATTTCCATACTCTGCTGGCAGTGTAACAAAACTTTGCCACCATGTAAGAAACAGAATTATCTTTATCTGCAAGCAAGATGTTAATTAGATGATCATCTGTAAATCCAGGGAAACTTGATAGCAAGGGCAAGATTAAACAGCTTCTGGCAACCTTATAAAAGTCACAGTATAATATAATGTGGGCAATCGATTCAATTAGACCTGAATTGCAAGGGCATAATCGTTCCTCTATAGGTACACACTGCAGTCTTCCACTTAGCAGTGCTGATGGAAATGCATTGAACCAGGCCCTCAAAAAAGCCCATCGAAATTTAGTAAAGGTGATATATGTTAGATATGGCGTAGTAGAAAATCCCTCCCAGGACTTTAGTAACCTATATGGGCTTGGGAGTAGGGCCATCTCATTTTGCAGCTCAATATCCATAAATCGTTGATAGACCGGATGTTTTGCTTGCCTGTGCCCCATTTCTAATAGATGATCAGGAGCTAAACCAATTTTAATAAGTTTGTTAATTATTTCTGTACACCAGGTGGGTTGTGAGTTAACTGACAAGAAAGAAGGAATAAGGCCTACAGGTCCTAGAAGTGGTGAAATTATGCAGAATAAACGTCAGGAAGTATAGACTTACCCAGGGCCCCTCCCCTTCCCACCCCCTCCAGGCCCATCACTGGCCATTTTAGGAGGGAGTGTCACAAATTGTGGGGTGGTTCACTCGACCAGAAGTGGTCCCCTTGTACAAAACTGTTCCATACAAATGTGGTTTTAAGAAGTCGGGATTTATTGAAAGGTTCCATAAGGTTGAAACAGGACAAGCATGTCAAGTGCAGGGTGTATTAACAGACTCAAGGATGGGTAGTCCCCATAGTGATATATATGGGGGGGGCAGTTTAGGTGGGAAGAGGGTTTCACATAGGAAAAGGATATCAATCTAAAAAGGTACGATTAACATCTGGCCTGCCCTGCCTGTTGTTTCTGGCAGTAAATTTCCAGCATCTACTAGATAGACCAAGAACACCGGTAGATAAGAGTAAGTTTTTACAATGGTGGGGAAAAGGCCTCTCCAAGCCATAAAACGAGGCCAAGAAGGCAGGGGAAGATTCAGAAAAATGTCAGGAATTCCATCAGGGGAGGGGGATAATAATAAACTTCTAGCTCAACTCTCCCATCTAAAGCAGGAGGGTGGATTGAGGGCAAGTCGACATGACCATATATGGTCATATCATCCAATAAATGTCTAACTATATATATAAATGTTTAACATATATATAAAAGGTGGGAAACCCTTCCAGACCGGTCAAGAAACCCCAGAGTTTCACAAAACCTAGGTTGAAAAATCCTGGTATAGCTGGAGAAATCTCAGCAGCCTCTGCAAATTGGCTGTTTTGGTTTAGAACTTCAGACCTGAAAATCAGAGGAATATTAATTTGCATTAGGTGCTGTTTTAAGTTTATCAAATGTAAGTTTATCAAGAAACAAATTTTCTGAATGCACTCCCTTAGAAGAAATACAATTTTATTGTATAATCTCTAAATGTAACTATGATGTTTTAAAAAGAAACTTTAGTCTGCAGCTGCTATTTGCATGTTATGGACAGACCTTTGTTTCCAGGAACTATGTCCTGATTAATGTGTTACCTGTGTAATATGGGAACAGCTGTTTGATGTAATCTCTCACCGTCCTTTAGAAGCTGCTGCTGCTGCCACCACTGTAGAAACAAGTCCCATTGTTTAGCCTGCCTGCCTGATTGCTCTCAGCTGACATTATCAGGGTTGGGATCATAGGAAAGCAGCCCACACATCACTCTGGTAACATGTTATGGCTTTTGGCTGATTATTTCTTTGTTATTCTCAGACTGGCCAGCTGATGTTCCATTAACGGAAGTTAATTGTTGTGGAAAGGTTGGTACAGACTGTGTTTGAATGATATGGACCAAATGCTCTCACAGCTAAAGGAAGGTGACAGTGTGTGAATGAGAAGAAACAATAGTTATGTCAAGTTCTTCGGTTGCTCAGAAAACACAGCCCTTGACTTGGTGCAAAATGTTGCATTTATTTTGAAGCAAGCAAGTGAACCTGACAAGTACTTTGTTGGAACTGGGGTACAATAGAACAAGCACAGTATATAACCACTTCCTCCGCACCCGCTCCCATGAGAACCCAAGAAACATGGAAGTTCTTCAAAGAGAACTAACCAGGCAGATAACAAGGTGCTGGAGGCTGAGGTGCTGCATTCCAGAGACAGGGAAGATGGATGGGGAAGGAAGCTGGGTGCAATAAACTCTCTACATCTGCACATCAAACTAGATCTACATATCAAACAGAATGAAAACAAATGGCAGAAACACAGCATTCTGACAAGTTAGCAGTTTGGAACGATGAGAGGCCAAGCAAAAGAGCCACATGTTAGCTGAAGCACCTTATGTCTCTCTATGAGGAAATGGATAGTGGATCTATTGCCTTGTATTCACCTGTGTTCTAGTTAAATAACTAAACCAGAGATCCCTTTCCTGGGAGAAAAAAATTATATATATATATATATATATATATATATATATATATATATATATATATATATATATATATAAATACAACATACATATATATAAGATTCTATTTTGCAGAGCAAAGTGAACACCATAAAGCTATTACTACATGTACCACTATTGAAACTTAAATTATTTAAAAACTTTGCATTAAGTCCTGCACTAAGAAGAATTCTTCTGCTTTCAGAAATGACAGTCCATCTTTAAAAAACACCTTACTCATTTCCAGGCACCCCCATAGACAGACAGCTAGTCTTTGAATAAGACAAGCTTAGTGCAAATCATGTTTTTATTTCAGGAAATAGTTGATAGCTATTAACCCTTTGGTATATTCATTAATGAATTTTAAAGGCCACTGCTTTACAACTATGCAAACAAGGGCATAGGAATTCTGGCTACAGTCTATGCTGTTTGCAAATAAAAATAAATTTAAACAGTAGTAAGCTGTCATTTAGCAAGAGCAAACAGCAAGATTTGCAGTATTTTTTTCTGTGTGCTTTAGTGATTTCTCAAGGCAGTTGATTTAATTACGTATTCATATTAATCACAATTGAAGCTGTTGATTCTTCTTGTGGAAATCAGCCCTCCACTGTCAGCTGTGTGAAACAGCAAATAAAAAAAAACAATGCTCCATTCTAGCTGTCATGCATTAGGAAAGCAGCATGTAGGCTAGAAGAAGAAGAAGAGTTGGTTCTTATATGCTGGTTTTCTCTACCCGAAGGAGTCTCAAAGTGGCTTACATTCGCCTTCCCTTTCTTCTCCCCACAACAGACACCCTGTGAGGTAGGTGAGGCTGGGAGAGCCCTGATATTCCTGCTCGGTCAGAACAGCTTTATCAGTGCTGTGGCGAGCCCAAGGTCACCCAGCTGGCTGCATATGGGGGAATGCAGAATCAAACCTGGTTCGCCAGATTAGAAGTCTGCTCTCCTAACCACTACACCAAACTGGCTCTTGGGGCAAACTGGCTCTTTCCAGAGACTTCAAACACATGGTCACCATGAGATGCTGAATTTCACAAACTGAAGCTCTCTGATTTCTTGCTGGTTTTGCTATGTTAGGGAACAACAGAGTGCAAAACCATATTTCCCCAAGAACTTGGGAAGGAAGTTATATATAACCATTGCAGAAAGTTACTCCAATGCCTCTGTGTCCCACCACTCAATATCAACCAGAGATACAGAAAATATCCCCTTATCTAAACTGACTAGTTGGATGAGAAGAGATGCACCTGGCATCTCTACACCCACCATACTGCAGGCAGGCAATTTGGAGTGAAGATAAAAGAAGCAAGAAAAAGGAAATTGTCCCTAAGAGACTCCATCTAGCCTTAAAGGGACAGCATCAGAGAGATCAGAACTATGAGTAGCCAGTGTTCCTTTTAATCTCACTAAATCTGTGGTAAGGGATCTTCTCCTCCATCAAGCTAAAGCTAGAAGCAACCTTTCTGAGGTCAGGGACCGCCTCCGGGAGTGAGGGGAGAGCTGACAGCCCAGGTGCTGCGCACACGCAGTTGCCGCGCATGCGCGTTTTCGCCACCAGGGGCGCAAACATGCATGCGCGGCAACTGCGCACATGCGTGTTTGTGTCGCCGGCATGCCAGTGGCCGCACCTGCCTCTTCCCTTCCTTCTCGCTGTGGGAGGGGAGGCCCAGACCACCTGGTGTCAGGGAGGGGAATACATCACTCCCTCCCATTGCAATGTATCTTCTGAGCCATATGGAAGGGCGGTACAGATAAACAGATAAACAGATAAACAGATAAACAGATACAGTTCTTTTTTATTTACAATATAAATCAATGTCAGTTAGTCACTGGTACCATTATTCCAGGGGTTGGCCATTAATGGTTCAGGATTCTAATCCTTTTGGGGGGTCCAGCATTTGGGGTTCATTATTTTTGAAGGAGGAATGAAACTGAGGGTCTAGGATGGCTGTTTTTAAAGATAATGACACCAAAGACTCCCTGGGGTTCAAGCAGAAAAAGCAGCGAAGACTTAGCAGCAGCTGCCATTTATGCGGTGGAGGACCAGGCAACAAGAAGACATGTGGGGGGAGGCTCTAGTGTGGCAGGAAGGAGGGCATGAGCTCAGGGCACCTTAAAAGGTGCTACATAGAGGAGCTCTGCCTCTTGCACCAGGCTTGCCGCCCAAGCAGCTTCCCTCCCATCCACTCTGTTTTGTTGGCTGTTAAACTTATGTCTGTATAGCCACTGGATGATGCCTTTATATTGCATTTTGTCACAGCTGGTAGTTTTGGCATGAGATGGAGCCTGTTTTGGGGAGTTCAGTCTGCGCATCGGACTCCCCAGGTTGGGGACCTCACTACGAGGTGGCAAGTCTGTGAGCAGGGCCAACCCAGTTGGGGAGGCTTGGGGCTCGCAGTGCCAGGTAGCCTGGGGTGGGATCAAGAAGGAGGTGGGCACCTCTCCTTGGCACCCCAGGGCTTATAGTGCCGGGTGCCCTGGGGCAGTGTCAAGGGAAGTGGGTGCTTCCTCTTGGCACCCCAGGTGGACACTTCCCTATGGTGGGAATCCAGTGACAAGGGGGCCCACATTCCCAGTGTGGGAACTGGGTGGGCCCCAGGTTGCTACTGGCTCTTCCCGTGGATGGAATCCCAGCAGCAAGGAGAATTGTGATCTCAGCAGGGATCTGGATGGGCTCCAGGGCGCTGCTGGGGTCCAGGTTTTTGTGGTCTGCCGACTGGAAGTCAGGCTCTCTCTCCCTGCTGGGCCAACACTCCTCTGGAGGATTAATAAAGCTGTGGCCTTGTTTAAGCCAATGGAAATGGCTGTGTGTCTTCCTTGAGCCCAAAATGCCCTCGGGCAAGTCAATGTACAAGGGAGGTTGGTTTTATGTTCCTTCAGTGTAGGTTCTTCTCACCAGACTGTTTTTCATTGATTCCTCTGGGGTTAAATGTTAGTTAGAGAACCACCTTTTAGAAAATCAATATATCTGAAAGCTTGGAGAAGGCACATCTATCTTTGAATCTGCCCCCCCCCCCATGAGACATACATAGAAAGACATTCATTTCTTCCACAGACCTAGGGGAAACCCCCAGGTTTGTGGAAAAACTAAATTTCTTGGGGAAAGGAATGAGGAGGTAAAAAACTGCAGCCCCAGTATCTGTGTTTGCACAGAGTTTACCACAGTGAGATCACACCAGTACCATTTTGAGAGTTGCCTAGCAACCACCATTTTAAAAGAATTGAATGTTACAAAAAAAAAAAAACCAGAAGGTAGGCTACAGATTTTCTTAAAAAAACAAAAGCTGGAGAACTTGCAAACCAATCTCTATTCCAAGCCAATCCATTTGCCAGCTGCATGGGATTGAAGCTTCAGATCACTTACTCCCCCACCCTCCCCTGGGCATAAAACTGGTCACTTGGTTTCCTTTTTCCAAATGCCAGATGGAGAAGATGCCCCCCCCCCCCGCAAAGCACTCCAGTCCAGCAGGCTGAGAAGGAGGCAAGCTTCAGTGCACTGACTTAACTTGACAGACGTGTTAAAGCTCATTATAAAAAAGAAGAATGCTATTCCATGCTTGCGTACTCAGAAGTAAATCACTTTTATTAATGTGAATTACTGATGCATAAGTCTTCTTGGGATTGCACAACTGCAATGAGAGTATATGGAAGATTTTTTAAAGGGAGATCATACTTTGATAAAGTATGACATGCCTTAACTACAACAAACTGGATGAAACCAGCTTCTCCATACATTACAATTGCATTGACTGCCTGAGCTTCTAAAGAAGCCATATAGTGCATACATTTACTACATACAAATAATGGAATTCCCTCTTCCCTTCACAGTACTAATGATGACAATAAGCCACCACAGAATTCACAACAATTGTTTGCGGGGCCCCTGTCTCTCCCCACCCCCACCCCCCCGGGCTGCATCTATTTCTGCTGGGAACCTTAGCTGACTGAAAATGATGTTTGTAGCCTTTCTGCTAAAACCTCGGTACAACAAGGGTGCATGCAGTTCCTTTCCATGCACTGAGAGGTGATTAGGTGGTTGTATTGCTGTTAGTTGGCTTTTCTGATTGTCTGTGTCCTTGCTATAGAAGTATTTTATGCTCAGTGCAGCACTCCTGCCCAACCAGCAGCTTCCCTAGCCGAGGACCACAAGTCTGTGCCCTTTGTATATCCTGAGCTCAAAGACGAACTAGTTGTACCCGAGGTCTTTGCCTTTTCCTTAGGGAGTTGTGACCAAGCTCACATCTGATTCCTGGGGGAGACCGATGGTGAAGATGGACATCAGGAACCCATGGGCAAGTTCTTCCACTAACTCCTGATAAGCACAGGAGCATCCCTTTACATTCTCCATTCAAAACTTGTAGTGTATGGACTCCAGACTGCAGAAGCCAGAGCTCTTGCCAGCTTGGGAGGAGGAGGATGCCTCAGGCTGGGATCAGAAAGGAGATTCCCCTTATGGGAATTCCCCTTACGGTAGAAACCAAAGTCAAGGCTTGTGAGAATAAAGAAGAAGCTGCATGGCTGCACCCAGAAGCAGCACCACCACCTCCTTCCCCTGAACCAGTTCACCCAGTCACCAGTAGGCAGCAGAAACATCTACAGATTCCACCTTTAGATCTGGCCACTAGCCAGGCAGGAGATTTCCAGCACAGGCAGGTAAAGATCCAACTAGTAGACACAAGATCATAGAAAAGGAAGTCACCCAAATCACTGTGGTCCACTGAGAAGTAGCTACATAGTTAAGACTTGCTCAGCAGTCAGTAGACAAGAGGCTAGGCTGAGTTCACAGTCCCAAACAGTGGGCAGATGGCCAGCTAGTCGTTTATAGGAAGTTTTCAGAGGAAGAACATTTCCTTTTTGTGAAATGGTCAGGTCCTGTACCCATTACAAAGAGAATTTCAGCAGCTATGTACCAAGTTGCAATCCTTAAGAAGGGTGGAGTGTGGCTTAAGTTCTGCTACTCACAACTCAAAGAGTGAAAAGGAGACCCACTCCCATACAGCCAAGTGCAACCACGAGGCAATTCAGAACTGTCTTCTCCAACCACTTCTGTTGTTATCCAGCAAATCTTGCACCCTCTTAAAGGGACAGAACTCTTGGAAGATCTCTCTGAGACCTTCATAGCTTTTGATCCAGGATAAAAACAGATCATCCTGGCCCAGCAAAGGCTTCCTTTTTTCTTGGTCGCAATGGAGGTGAGGTTCTTTCTTGTGGCTCTCAGGTCTCATGTGTAAATAGTTTTTGGTAGATTACAACCCCAATTCCCTTGCAGATTGACCCCTTCTTGTTAGATGGAACAAGAAGAGACTAGTATGGTAAGTATGCTGTTCCTTATAATGCTGTTTTCTTTCTCTCTTGGAGCCTCTCCTGCAGCCAGTCTTCCTCAACAACAGATTTTCCCTACTGGGACTGCCATGCTCACAGCCCTCCTAATTTAGAAGAAGAGTTGGTTCTTATATGCTGCTTTTCTCTACCCGAAGGAGTTTCAAAGCAGCTTCCAGTCACCTTCCTTTTCCTCTCTCTACAATAGACACCCTGTGATGTAGGTGAGGCTGAGAGCCCTGATATTATTGCTTGGTCAGAACAGCTTTATTAGTGCTGTGGCGAGCCCAAGGTCATCCAGCTGGCTGCATGTGGGGGATCATGGAATCAAACTCAGCTCGCCAGATTAGAAGTCCGTACTAGGGTTGGGCACTTCGGCGACTGAAGCGGCCAGTCTCTCCCGCCCAACCCTAGTCCGTACAACCCTAGTCTGCCCAACCCTAGTCCGTGAGAGCAAGTTTGGTATAGTGGTTAGGAGTGCGGACTTCTAATCTGTCATGCCAGGTTCGATTCTGCACTCCCCCACATGCAACCAGCTGGGTGACCTTGGGCTCGCCACGGCACTGATAAAACTGTTCTGGCCGAACAGTGATATCAGGGCTCTCTCAGCTTCACCCACCCCACAGGGTGTTTGTTGTGGGGAGAGGAATGGGAAGGCGACTGTAAGCCGCTTTGAGCCTCCTTCGGGTAGGGGAAAGCGGCATATAAGAACCAACTCTTCTTCTTCCTAACTACTATACCAACTCTTCAACAGTGCATGGCATCCTTCTCATCAAATTGCTACCACAACCACCCCTTCATGCTTCAAACATTATTTCTTACTGATAGATGGGAAAGATGGCTGCTTGAGCACTTTTCTTAAGGAGGAGCTCTTGGTCCGTATAGGGGGCTGAATGTATCTACGTCTGGCAGCAGCAAGCAAGGTGCGAAAACCTTGCTAAATTCTCCTTATAAGAGCCTCGGAAATCTCTGGAGCTCTAAAAAGGCCTGTTACTGATCTGTGGAGAGAAATTCTCAAGATCTTAAGCTATACGTGACTAAGGCCAAGAAGCAGTCTACCATCAAAGCCTTTTTAAACAAGGATTGCCTCTTCTTTCTCATTCCTCTCTCATTTTCTGAACTTTGAAGAGACTTCAGAGTTCTCTAACTTCAAACGCCTGCTATCAACTGTGAGTAATGTTTTAATGACACTAAATTGTTTTTGTACACCTCCCCCTGTCTTGTCTACCAAGCTACGGCAGTGAGTTCATCTTTTCCTGCTTGTTTTTCTTGTCTTTTTTCAAACTCTGGGGGAAAGGTGAAATATATGAACAATTTTAAAAGATAAATGAGCTAATTTGGACTGTTTATATTATACGGAGATTTCCCTTGATAACGGCTCTCGCGATATCTCTCCCACTGTGTGACTTTCTAAGCAATCAGAACTTCTGCGGGAGGACCTCTCCTGGCTGTTTGAAACACTGCACAAAATTGGCTGGTGTTGACTTCTAAGTCTGATTTTTAATATGGCTATTTTGACTCAGATGGTCCGTCTGTTAGCAAAACAAAGAGAAGATCTGAATGCCTTCACAGAAAATTTGTTGAAAGATATTTTTAAGGAGATCCAAAATGGCAAGAATAGGAATGATGAACCAAATGATAATGATAATATTAACCAACTGGAACAAAAAAATAGCAAGAGTGAAGAATTACAGGATTGGAAATCTTCAGCGGAAGAAGATTTTGAAGCATTGGAGATGGAGTCCTTCAGAAAGCAAGACCTGCAACAAGAACTTATTATCATCACTGATCAAGTTCCCCCAGATGAGGTTACCTTTACTGAAAAGACATATCTCAAAGCAGAAGCACAAAAGAATCAGCCAAAAGACATATTGGTTTGTCCTGAAAGTAACTATTCTAAAAGAGCTTCCCAGGAAAAAAAAATGGTCCTAACACACCCCAGATTGGAGATCAGGAGGTGCAACTGTTTCAAGAATCATTGGCAGAAATTCTGTGGAAAGGGGCACAACTTCATTTCCTAAGCCACGAATTGAGACCTCCTTAAGAAGACTGGGAGGAGGGCAAGGGGGGGGGGGCTGACATTTTTTCTATATTCTGTTTCTGTATGGATGGCATTAATACTTACAGTAACTGCAAAGATTTTTAAACAATTTGAATTGAAGAATTTAAGAGCTGCAGATGTTATGATAAAGCAGGCTTCTTCTTTTTTTTCCCCTTTAAAAAAATACTGGGCTAAAGTAGCTGTAAATGTCATGCTAAAGGTTTTTTTTTCCTTTTTCCTTTTTTATTTTCTTTTTACAAATACTAGATTAAAGTTCATATTGTTTTATAATAAATGCTTAATGTTAAGTACTTAAAATATGTTGTTGTAAACAAGTGCAGGAACCAGCTGATTTTCTAGATTAAGGATATGGCTTGGTTCAATTCTAAGGGTAATTTTTATAACACCCGTTGACTGCTGGAAATGTTATGTAAAAGTGGGATTTTTTTGTTGTGGCTTTGTTTTTATATTTACAGGCAACAGAAATCTACAGTATTCAGCAATGCAAAACTTCAAGCAAATGGGGATTTTGGGGAGTAGAGGGAGGGATGAGATTGTAATATTGTAATCAAAGATATTTTTCCTTGTTCTTTCTATATAAAAATAAATGCATATATATATATATATATATATATATATATATATATATATATATATATATATATATATATATATATATATATATATATATATATATATATATATATATATATATATATATATATATATATATATATATATATATATATATATATATATATATATATATTAAAAAAACATTATTTCTTACTCTTACTCTTACAGGAACAGATTGCTCACCCAAGT